>NC_088881.1:22316161-22652411 GCF_032884065.1 Artemia franciscana
TTCAGTTCAATCTTGGCGGTAGCAGAAGTTGGGAATCTTTCCTTCCTGCTTCACGTGTGAAAATATGGCTGCATAATTGCTATGCCAAAGTGAAATATGTGTGCATTTGGTGATTTGAGCTTGTACCAGGCCTAAGGTTGAATTTTTTTATTTTTTTATGTGTTTTGTACCAAATCTAAAAGCGAAAGCTTGAAGTCAAAAGGAGTTTTGGTGCTTTACATCCTCCACTTTCAGATCAATGGTAAAATTTTCATGTGGCAAACTTATCGCTTTAATTAGATGGTATTCCTATGTTAAGATATGGAAGAACTTGAACTCTGACTTCTCGTTTGGAGTTTCAGGCTGATGAGAAGTTGCGTTTTTTGTATATTTATTTAGATTTTTTTTTCTTTCAGTGCTTTTGGGTGTTTTTTTCGCGTTTTACCTTCATTTTTTTATGATATAACAGCAGATTTTAATTTTGAGCTTTTTAAGGGGAAATCCATAAAATTGTGTCTCTTCCCTCTGCTCAATAACGTTTACAGTTCTTGTCCTCGGCTAAAAATAGGACGAACTTTTGCCCACGTACACCTGTTATCATGACGTCACATTTCCAGAATTGTCTTCTTTTTTATTTCTATTCTAATTGTTACCAATATTCATGCTCGTAGTTTCAAAATTATTTTACAAATGCTCATGTTTCTAGCTCGAATAGTTTAGCTGCAAATATAGTTTTGATATTACTAAGGATTTTTCATTTGAACTTTTAAGGTGGAAATCCGTACAATTGGAACGCAATCTTGGGTGTTTGTCTGGACATCATCAACGAGTTTACGCGAAGAGTAGATCCCAACGCCCATCGGCAATCGGCATCAAGCCCTGAGAAACAACTAGCCAAGGATTCCGTGAATCGTGGTGAAATAACGCCATATCTCTTAAAGTCGAGAAGTTTAACGAGTGTCTATGAAACAAGCCCAATTAAAATCACCGATAGTGCTACGAAAGAAGAAAAGGGTTTCTTAGAAACTTTGAAAGAAAACGTAAGAATTTGATTGCTAGTAAGGGATTTTTGAGCTGACATAAATTATTCGTAATGGGGGGAAGAGACTATAAAGGATTTTTTTTACGTTAATTCTCCATTAGTTTTGTTGCGACTGGAAGATTTCACCAGTGGTAGACCCGAGTTGAAGTTTTATCTGTTCCCACCGATTCTAAAATCCACCGGGCACGTCTTGCATGTTTTTATTTATTTTTTAACCAGCTATGTAAAAGTAAGTAGAGTAACAACAAGAAGAATACTAAACGAATTTATACAGAACTCTGAATATGCGTTATTGCTGAAATATTACAGAAATACACAAATCAAAAGAAAGCGGGCAAAAAAGTGGAAAAAGTATGAAATTGTAAGAATAGTCGTAAAATGTATGGTTTTTTTGTTTTTGTTTTCTTTTGGGGGGGGGGATAGAGTGGTTGTGCTTAAATTTTTTTTACCTAGGAACTCTCGATATATGTTGATGACAAAATATTTCAGAAATAAACAAATCCAAAGAAAGTGCGCAAATAACGTGGAAAAAGTATGAAATTGTAGGAAAAGTAGTAAAATTTAGGGGTTCCTGGAGGGAGGGGGGAGTCGTTGTGCTTAAAAATTTCTTACCTAAGAACTCTGGATATGCGTTAATGCAAAAACATTACAGAAATACACAAATCCAAAGAAAGTGGGCAAATAACTTTGAAAAGGTATGAAATTTTCGGAAACATCGTACAACTTAGGGGTTCTTTGAGGGGGGGGAGTTGCCGTGCTTAAAATTTTCTTACCTAAGAACTCTGGATATACGTTAAAGCCAAAATATTACAGAAATGCACAAATCGTAAGAAAAGTCGTAAAATTTAGTGGTTATCAGAGGGAGGGAAGCCTAGAATTTTCTTACCTAAGAAAATACTGATTTTACCCTTTAGCCATCAATCTGAGGCCAAACGCAAAGCAGTTCTCATCCCGAATGGGAATGAAAGCGATTGTAAGGAAGGATCTGAAGAGAATTAGAACTACATAGGAGGGGGTAAAGAGTGAAGCTTTGAATAAGTTGGGATGGAGCAAGAGTATGCTTAGCTATGTTGGCTTTACTCCGCTTTGTCCTGCATTGAGTTCTTATTAGTAGAAATTATTAAGGAACTAATTACAACATGGTTTTGAAGTGAAGTGTGTCTTCGTCGCTTCCGATACTGACAACAAAGACTCAAAGTACAAAGTACAAGGATTCAAATGGATTCAAAGGCAATACCTAACTTAAAAACACTAGGGAAAATTGGGAATTCATTTTTTAATTAAAAAGACCTCCAAATGCAGGTAAAAGTAGTAGCAAATGAGAAATTTCAGGAAATTTGTGTCTTTACAAATAAGCTTAAGACAAATGGCACCAAACCAATTTAAGGAGATGTGGTATTCCTTTGAAGGTATAATTGTCTTTGGGAATCAACACGATTGCCAGTGCTTGAATTTTACGGACGGAAAGCGCTGTCAAATTTAAGAAAATAGTTTTAGCTTTTATTTTGCTACTTCATTGTGGTGACGCTGACGAAATAGGAGTATTGCACTAGAACTTCATAATTTTGAGGCACCCAAAAATAATTGTTAGGAAATTGCTATTTTCAGGTATGAATAGACCTAAAAATTGAACCAAGGGCAAAATGTTTCTATTTGACGTCCTTAGTACATTAAGTTTTCCAGGGTGCAATTTCGCTTTTGTAGAATTTGACTTTCGCCGAATTTTACAATTGAAAGTCAAAATTCTTTCAAGAAATATTTAAAAAGGGACTAAACTTCGTCCCTCTGAAATTTCTGAATGCACCTATGCCGGTCATTTTTAGAAGAAAGTTTAAAAGAAATCCAAAAAAAGTTATAACACGTTCACTTTTTTCTTATGCGCTAATAAGAAAACATTTGAAAATGAGGCAAGATAAATAACAATTTCTGGTCTTTTGTGTCTCCGTTTAAAATTAAACCGAGGATAATAGTAAAAAAAAAAAGATAAAAAAAAATATTTGAGTACAACTTTATTGAATGCTGAAATCCAAGCTGCCCAATCCAGGAAATCCACTTTCAAATTTTTGTGTAATAATGTCAAAGCACTTGTTGGACTCTTAATGTTGTTTGTTTGTTATGATATTCCGTAAAAATGATGATTAATATTAACACCAAAAAGTTATAGAGTATTTGACCTATTAAATAATAAAAACGGTACTTGCATGATATACTCCTTGCAGCTCAAGTTGTTCTTGCATTGACGCCCTGTAAATTGGTTTCTTTCCCTAGTTTCTTTCAACTTAGTGTAAGAAAAGACAAAAAGAAGTGACAGAATAGACAAGATATATAAAATCTGGGCTATATAGTTGTAGAATAGGGGGTGGGGGTTAAGTATTTGGACATTGTGAAGTCAGAAAGCAATCCTTGCTTCATAATATCAGAATAATTGTAGCTAATACATTTTGCATGCAGACCCGCTGTACTTGTACCCCCTCCCCCCTCTAATGTACAAATATATAGTCCAAACTTGTTTCCAAAGTATTATTTTTTTTATCATACTTAGATATAATTTATTAGGATTAACCTAAATTCTCCCCTTGAGCTGCAGGGGGTATATCACACAAGTACCATAAAAACTTTATAAGAAGCCAATTTGACTAAATTCATTTGAGTACTTTCTCTTTCATAACAGACATAATCAAAGGCTTTTATATTCTTAAGAAAGTCAAGATTTTTAGGGGGCTGTGACCCTCCTTTTAGATAGGGTGGTTTATGTTCGTTTTAAGTTTTAATTGATAACCGAGATTTTAATGTTTTATGTTCTTTCGTAGTATTGCATGTCATTTTTAATTATCAATTAATTATTCCTTCATTCCATTGTAATTTTGTTACTTTGCGAATGCTTCCTTTTCAACTGGTAGTGCTCATTGTCGCATGTCTTCTCTGTTGATTTTTTTGTGCATCATTTTTATTTGGATTCGTAGTGATTATCGCTGTCGCTTGTCATTTTAATTTCTATTTATTCAAGTTTGACTGACTATGTCTAGTCTGTGTCTAGGTTCAGACTATAGTCTGAGTCTGTGTCTAGGTTCCGTCTGTTTCTTTTCGTTTTTGCTTCAACATCTGTCTTTACTCTTCTTTAAAACGCTTTCTTTTAGAAAATAATTTTAAATTAACTTTTTAAACAAAATCGTCCATATTCTAGGTAGATTTGAAATCATTAATTCTTTCTAACTTTATCTCATAGACCTACAAAAGAATGATGGAGATCCGGTTTGTGGCTTACATTTTTGGCATTAACGATGTCGCTTATTTACAAAATGCGTTTCATGAGTCGATGCCGGTAAAACTAGGTGTACACTCTCTGAGTCATCTTTGCAGTGCTGCCAAAGAAGAAGATGAATATGGTGTTGTGCAAAAGGATATGGTCCACATTATGAAATCCTTTCTTGAACTGCAGGCTGTAAGTATTAAATTAATCTGAATTAATAATTATATCTTTCAAATTACGTTAATCAGTAGTCTATTTCTTGCCATGAAAAAGGAGTATCTAGGTCTGTTGTATTCATGGTATATGCATCTAGCATGTATACAGATAGGTTTTTTATCTTGTGCCTCACCCCCAAAATCTCTAAAATTTCGATTTGGCTTATAGTTTCTTAGATCTTGCAAATAAATTACCAATTTCTTTTTTTTGACGAGGCTACTCCTTCTCTCCGGAAATTCCAAATAGAATCTAGCCTCAAGTCTGGTCTAGCAAGTCCTTCTCAAGATGAAGTTAGTAGTTCGGGACCTGAACTGGAGGGGTGCTTTGTTTTTCTAACAGTGATTTCAGTAATATGAAAGTTGCAACATGGATCATTACGACACATTGACATTTTAATTGACAAATGAATCTTAAGAATATAAAAGTCTTTTAGGAAAGAAAATGTGCTCAAATGGACTTCAAATCGGTTTCTTGTAAAGTTTTTATGGTAATTGTACGATGTACCCCCTGCAGCTCAAGAGGTGAAGTTAGGTTAATCCTAATAAATTAACCTAAGTATGATAAAAACATAATACTTTGAAAATAAATTAAGGGTTTGCATTTGTACGTTAGGGGGGGGGTGGTAATGTACAATGGCTCTGTAATTGACAAATGTCGTATTGACATTTGAATTAACGAACTCAGAAGTTTCAGTTGGACTTCTTCAGAGTTTAAGAAACTCATTTCTCAAGGTTGGGAAATATGAACCAGGGCATATAGAATTAATTTCTCAGTTTGGAAGGATGGGATACATAGGCAGCGATTAGGGCTCAAGAGGAATAAGGAACCTTCTAAGTTTTGCTTAGGTCGGAAAATTGTTAATGATAGAATCCCAGTCGTACACTAAAACTGGGTTATGTCCCTATAGAATTGACTGACGGATGAAGTAGGGGTTCGGATTAAATTTAAGTACAGTTACTGGAAAAACAGGCAAGATAAGTAGAAATATTACATTTTCATAAGGAACCTTTAATGCCCAGGTTGGTACAAACACGGATACATGGTATCCTAGCCTAGGGTATTTGATAAAGGGAAGGAAGATATCAATGCTAATAGACCGTTACAATTTCATGCGTACAAATATCTACTTGTAACTAATATGGTTTGGTCTTAACATGGCACCCGCATGGTGGTAAGACAGCCAACTTAAATGATTACTTCATTGTAAACCAAAGACCGACAGGACCAATAGAGGACAAATGGATTTAAGAGTGTCGTTATTGATGTTAAATGGAAAGTATTAGTAGTAATAGCAATTTATGATCCAAAAAAATAGAGACAAAATCAATCGGTAGCACACCAAAAGGGTCGCTTGCGAGGGTGTGCTACTAACAAAAAAGAACAAAAAATAGAACAGAAAAAAAAAACAAAGAACTTAAAAAAAAACAAGTTAATCTATAAGCAGAACAGTGAAACCGTGTACCAAAAAAACTTACATAAATAATTCATACACATTAAAACAACATAATATCATGATCCCGAAGAAAAAAAACAATAAACAATTTAAACAATATTGTCAATTTTAATTCCATCAATCTTCGTCTGTTTCGAAGGTATAGATACTAAGCAACTCCACAGGCAGCTTGGGTTATGTTGAATAATGGGCAATTCCATGGTACTTGGGACAAGCTTATTCCACGGCTTAGCCCCTCTATAAATAACCTAAAAAGCAATCCTATTTGAAACTAGGCGAGGAACCTCAATATCTCCACTTGTCTGAGTTCCGTGACAATGAACGTTGGACCTTTTCCGAAATATTTCTGTAAAACAGTCTAGAACGCACCGATAAGAACGCCTGTACATAAAAACCAGTGTATAAAAATCAAACAATCCTGCTGTAGGTAAAGGTAAAGGATACGGCATTAGACTTTACAGTCCGTACCGGCGGTGCTGATCTCCGTTTCTTGGCCCTTCAGCCAGGAAGTGCAATGGGGGGTTGGGGGCCAGCCATCCTGTGCTTTCGCACACCCTTCCTGTAGGCATTCTATTAATTATACTGTACATTGACCTGACCGAATCCCGGCTCCCTATTCCACAAAATGATCTAATGGCATTGTTCTGCAGTACGCGTATTGGGTGAAGTATTGAGGGGAAAGTACCAAGTCACGCAGACGAACAGTACAAAATATACGGATGTATCTGAGAAATATACCTTAAAATATATAAAGGAAAAAAGTTTTTTAATTTACGAATAATCCCTAAATTCCGCAATAACATTTTACTTATAGCTTTTACATGGTACTCAAAGGATAACTTTTCGTCAATAATAATCCCAAGGTACTTAACGGAACTTGACCGCTTAACAGTTTTCTACGGTGAAGCTATTTCAGTAATCTAAGAATAATAATTTGGAGACCATGAAAAAATAGCAAAATTTGACTTACTTATATTTATGCCAAGCCGGTTTACCTTCAACCATAGATAATAATAATGATAATAATTTTATTCCAGAAAAAGTCCGTGGGCCATAGGAAATTTACATAACAAACCACAAATTAACTAAAATAAATTAATACTATTTAAAGAAAATGCTCACGATGTGCCGCTGCAATCCTGACAATCCTTTTAATACTCAGGAAAATTGTCTCTTTCATTCTATCTACCATTCATATCTCACTCAATTTTTCTTGACCGTACATCTCTCACCTCCATTCATTCAATTCGACACATTCACACAAAAATGTATTAAACTTTCATCCTGAGATCCACACATAGGACAAACAATAGATTCTACCTTCTCCCCTTTTCTCCCTTGATACTTTCTTTTCTCACCAATCAAAAATCCATTTCCCCTCCAATCCAAATAAGCCTTCAAATCCTCTCTACTTAATCCAACCTTCCAAAATGTCTTGGTCATTGCTGCATCAATTGTATAGGTTAGTCGTTGTTCAACTGAAGCAACATACATCAATGTTGCATCATCAGCAAATAAGGGTCTAGTGATCCTAGACCCAGAAGGTGCAGGATCGGCTAAATCCTTAATTCTAGAAGTAGTTGCAACAGCAATTGGCAGATCATTAATAAAAATAGAAAAAAGAGTAGAAACTAATCCAGAGCCCTGGGGGACACCGCATTTTACACGACTTTAACTTGAAGAAATTCCATAAAGGTGGATATACTGCTCTCTATTTTGGAGGTAGTCACAAAGCAAGGCCAAAGTAGACCCTCTTAGTCCATAAAATTTGCATTTTCGCAATAGTATTTGGTGGTCAACAGTGTCAAGTGCCTTATTCAAATCTAAAAACAAACCAGCTACTCTAAGATTATTATCAAGAGCTCCATTAATTACCGAAGTTATATATGATAACGCCATCTTTGTAGTTCTCCCCTTCCTGAAACTAAACTGAACTGGATTCGACAGTTTATGTAGTTCCAAATGATCATATATTCTAGTGTCAATACAATTTTCTAGAACACGAGGAATAACAGGTAAGACCGAAATAGGCCGATAATTTCTAAGATCTTTCTTATTACCGCCTTTAAAATAGGAGTTATCCTAGCAACTTTCAAGGTATCAGGAAACGTTCCCTGTTTAAAACACACATTAATAGGGGAAGTAAAAAACATCACAAAAATAAGGAAACGCTGTTTTTAACGCAAGAAGATTAAGGGAATCTCTACCGGCTGATCTACTTTTCATCTTAAAATAATTTTCTCTACTTCATCACGAGTGAAGGGTTTCATGCTCAAAGAAATATCAATTGCAGTCTTCATAAAAAACTTCAATGGAGGATCATCGTCAGAAGGTACAATACGGGAAGATAAATTTACGCCAATATTAGCAAAATTTTGACAAAGAGCATCACATACTTCTTTTGTTTATTCGTTGGCAAATCATTCTGCATTACTACTTCATCGGGAAAAATAGGGTTTCCTCTCGATATCACGCTTTTAATTATTTTCCATGTTTTTGCAGGGCTACCACAAGTTTCAGTGAATTTATTTTCAATTTTTTTATTTATTAATTTATTAAGGGGATTCCTGTAATTTTCATAAATTCCTGAACAAATCGGATCCTTTCCATTATTTAAGGAATTCTTATACAAGTTAATCTCTTTTATTAAAAATTAAATAAATAGAAAAACAAGTTTTTCTTAACTGCAAGTAAGGAGTGACATTAAAACTTAAAACGAACAGAAATTATTCCGTATATGAAAAGAGTTGTCCCCTCCTTAACGCCTGGCTCTTTACGCTAAAGTTTAACTCTCTCTTACAACTCTATTTTATAAAACAACTTTAGCTTAAAGAGCGAGGCGTCGAGGAGGGGACAACTCCTTTCGTATACGGAATAATTTCTGTTTATTTCAAGTTTTAATGTCGCTCCTTACTTTTCAGTTAAAAGAAGTTTTTTTTTATTTAATTTTTGAACGTATTTAAATTAATGCATGTTTTTATTTTGGCGCGCCGCACATGAATAATTAAAACGAAATTTGCATATCAATTTTTTTTCGGCTAAATAGCTGTCATAGTTTTGATCGGACGATTTGCCAATTAACTTACATATTCTATATTTGTATATTTCTATTACATATATGAAGGGGTTCGCCCCCTTGTCAATACCTCGCTCTTTGCACTAAAGCCTGAATTTTGTCCCAATTCTTTAAGAATGACCCCTGAATTACAAGGGCCGTAGAATAAATAGTTGAAATTTCTGAAAATACTTTAGTGTAAAGAACGAGGTATTGTGGATGAGATGAACCCCCTTATTTATGCAATATTTTCTGGTCTTTTTAGGTTTTAATGCTGTTCCTTACTTCCAGCTGAAATTTTTTTCTCAGTGTTTTTTTTTTAATGCTAGAAAATCTTGCAGCCCCTTCATGGAAATTCTCTTCCCTCATGATAAATTTCTCCATGGAAAGATCCTCCCACATAACCCCCACCCACCTCCTCCTACCCCTTAACATGAAAAAAGTTCCCCTGAAAACGTCTGTAGACTTTCCAATAACCCTCACTATATGCAAACAATAGTCATAGTTTGGAACTTGCAGCCCCTCCCCCGGGGAGTGTGGGAGATTAATTCGTCCCGAAAGACATAATTATTAGGTTTTTCGACAATGTTGAACAAAATGGCTATCTTAGAATTTTGATCTTGTGACTTTCAAGACTAAGCTTGATGGAACTTATATATTTAAAACCAGCATAAAAATGCGATTCTTTTGATGTAACTATTGTGCTTAAAATTCTGTTTTTTAGAGTTTCGGTTACTATTGAGCCGGGTTGCTCCTCACTACAGTTCGTTACCACGAACTGTTTGATACAACTTAACAAGCTAGGCGACAGCCATGATATTAGCATTTTTTTTCCTTGATGCAAACGAACTATTATACACGTTTTTGACATTATCAAAATCAACCTGTCATAAAATCTTTGAAAACTCATTTTCATATCATCCACAAGATCGACCAAATTTTTCCAATCGACTACTGCATTTGCCTGCTTAAACTTCTGAGGGTTACTCTGGCTAACCACGGGCATTGGACCCTTTGGAATTATTGGTGCTGGATTTGGAGGAATACAAACCTCAAGTCTTTTTGAAATCCCGAAATGATCTGATGCATCTGTAATAATTGCTCTTGGAGCTGAAAAATCCAAATTTGAAAAAAAATTTGTCAGTAAGCATCGATGATGAGGAGGTTCCTCGTGTGCATGTATTAATAGTAAGAAATAAAGCATAGGTCATACGAAGCTGCAAAAAAATCCATAGAAACGCTCGTATGAAGCTCCTGGAGGTCAATATCAAAACCCCAAAGAATCAGAAATGGACCTCTTGTGCATATATTAATAGTAGGAAATAAAGTGTAGGATATACGAAGCTGCAAAAATCCATAGAAACGCTCATATCAAGCTCCTGAAGGTCAATATCAAAATCCCAAAGAATCATCAATGGATGTGAACCAGTTTGTAATTGCTCAAGCTGCTTATCTAGAAAATCCATAAAGATTGGTATGGAGCCAGGTGGCGGCCTATATAATATGATAAAAAATACATCTTTAAGTTTGAGCCTATCAAAATCAAACAAATATTTCGACTACGACCTCTGCCAAAAAAAAAAGAAATATCTCCTGTGTCTCTATTTATAGCCGTTTTTTTATCCCAATTCCCTCTTTAAAAGATTGTGGTAGGTCATTTACGGTAGATATTAAAATTGCTTCTTCAAAAAGAACTAAATGGCGAGGATTTTCGTATATATACTGGGCCAGAGCTGAATCAAAGGTGTCATTTTATTTTCAAATCTCAGGGACTTATCTATTGAAATTTTGGGTTTATGCAATCGTTCCTCTAGTTGTTGACGGATCCTACCAATGTAGAATTTTCCATATGAACACGGAACTCTGTACACCACTACCTAGTATAGGGTCAGATTTATCCTTTAATTAGGTCAGATAAAATTAGGGTCAGATAAAAAAAAATATATACAAACAGAATATTGGCTATAAATAGAGACACGGGAGATATTCCTTAAGTCCAATTTATAACAATTTAATATTAAAAGTCTCTGTCGATATTTTCGCCCAGGCTAATTTAAGACAGCCTGTCCGTATATCTAACGAAAACCGAAATTGTAGACAGGCAAAATCTGTTGCAAGGCAAAGGATTCTTGTTTAATCTAATTGGTAAATTCTCTTTCATTGATCTCTGGTTGATTTTTTTTTTTCGGTGTCTTTTCTCCTCTTGCAGAGTTCACTTAGAAGGCTAGATTTTGCTGGTTTTTTTTTTTTTTTTTTTTTTTTTTTTTTTTTTTTTTTTTTTTTTTTTTTTTTTTTTTTTTTTTTTTGAGCACTTGGCGGAGGTTCTTGTCGAAATATTTGCTTGATTTTCGTCTTCATATTTTGCTACTGGCTGACAAAATCCTCGTTTTTTCACACCTATTTGATTTTTTTCTTTTCATTTATTATTTCCTTTCTTGGTTTCATACGTAATAAGGTACTTGTGTATTATTAAAAATACACTCAATAAGTGAAGGCTACGATGCATGTACACTTTATGAGAATCCGGTTTCATAGCCACAAGACAAAACTCTATTTAGTTTGCTACACATAGTGATAGAAGATAGTGTCTGAACATGAATTTTGAAATGAAGATTTGGGATTTGCCAAAGACTGAAAAAGAGGCAATTATATTTTTCCAGGATAAGGGGCTGTTGCCCACGATATTTCTGCGTTCTGTGTACATAATTCTAAGTTGTAAATTTACAATTTTCCTAATAGAGTATTATACTTTCATCATATTTTGTTTTATTTCATTAGCTTTGTCAAAATTTTGGGCTATATATTTGCACATTAAGGGGGCGGGTTTATTATATCAAATACCTAACTTAACCTAACCACCTCTATATGTAAAATACTGAATTAAAATGTACCTGCATCGTAGTTTGTTTCACGAAAGAACCTAACTTCACTTATTGAGTTTGTTCTGAATAATACGCAAGTACAAGTAATAATAATAATAATATATATTTATCAAACATATGAAAATAATAAGTTGTAGAGTGAAACATGATGAAAAAAGAATTGGAAAAGGACAAAAACAAGAAAAAACCATAAAATAAACGGATCAAGCCTTGGCATGGCAACAAGCACCGATACGCCGTTTGTGAGAGCCTATTGCGCAGATCAGTCAGCCTCCAAGTAGTTTTGGTAGATAAAGTTTGTTCATTAATGTTCGATTGCGACACCAAAGAGTAAGGTGTAAGTAAGAAAGTGATAGTAAGTAAAACGTAAGAAAAGAGTAATAAAAAGGAATTGTGTACAACAGAAATCGTGGGAAATTGCACTTGAAATTTTTATTCGTTGGTAAGTGTTTGCAGAGAAGAACAGATGTAAAAGCAGTACTAAAAGAAAAAGGCTTGATCACAGGAAAAGATAGTAGACTTTGAAATACTTTGAGGTGAAGATACTTTGACGCAAAAATTTGAATGCGTTCTTATAGCGAAATTGTGAGTCAAAGCAAATTGTTCGGATACAAGGTTTTCAAACGAGATTTCTTTTTTGAACAAAATAGAATCACAATGGGAGGGTTAGCAGCCTCCCTATTTGAAAGGGGTTGCCTCTACATGTAACAATAGGGTATTATATTCATCAGGTGTACCAATCTTTAAAATAAGTATTAGTTACCAATACTCGCCAATATTTTACAATGACCTTTGGCAATGCCGCTTGCTACAACTTAATTTTTGTATTAAAAATACTGCTTAATTCAGTGTTTAATTTTGATATTTTCTCCATTCACTTTTCACGTATATAATAGACACTAAGCTTCTTAAAAATGAGGAAAAGAAGAGTGAAAAGTAGGGGCTCTGTCCTTAAATCATGGGAACAAGAAGAATTTTATTCTTGTTCTTAAAGAGAATTTAAGATAGACACCAAAGAAGTTAAATTTCAAAGTTATGAAATTAAAGTTTATGTAGTGAATTACGTTTTTAGAAAATAGTGTGTAAAGAAAAACTTGCAATGTAACTTATTTTGATCAAAATTGACAGTTATGCCTAAATTTTGCACTTGTGTTTTACAACAGAGTCAAAATTCTCGTAATTCTGAGAAGAAGGGTCTTTACTCTAAGAATAAATATTAACCATCAAATCCTTTTTATTTGAAAACCTTTTGTGTGGGATGCCAAACTCCGAGTCCGAGAGATGTTGATGCTCATACTTTATCAGTGATAGCTCCTGAATACATCCATTTTTGTTTTTTATTGTGTCGTGATAAATAGCATTGACCTGTGTGTCTTAGAAACTCCTGAAAGTGCCCATTAAAAGCAACTTGAGCTCTAAGACCTTCTGTGGCCGCAAGTTTTATATTAGCAACTAATGGTGGTAAAGTGGAACAACTAGCTATCACTCTGGCAATCCAGAAAAAATCTAATATTGGATTTGGCAGAAATCCTTACATGATAAATGTTAGGTATTTTGCCCCTCAGATTAGGGCAACATGTCAGTGTTGGTGTTCAACAGTTTTTGGATGAAAAATCGAACTAAGACGAAGGGCTTATTCAAAAGTTTCTCACAGCCTCTCTAAACTTTCTTCGTAAAAGATTTAATTCTGGTAAGTGTTAATGGCACTGTCGAAAAAATGATGATTTTACAAATAGATTGAGGGGGAGAATCAATCGTTTTATTGGATTTCACATGTCAAATGTCCCTCGCTACGATTTAACTTTTATAATTGAGTGCAGAAAAAAAATAATTGTACTCCATTCACTTACCTTGAAATTTGAAAGTTGTCGTTTCCTTTCAAAAACTACTCGTATATTTTATTTGATGATGTGTTTGTTGCTGTTATTTTCAGATAAATTGCTTTTGTATATATTCTGCGCGACATTGGATGCAAATGCTATTCTCCTTTGACAACAACAATTAATGCAAGTCTTTGGTTTAATGATAATTTTAATATAAATTATCATTTTTATATGCGTTAAAAATAAAAGCCTTTATGATGAAACTGATACCAAGGGCGTCCAACTTTTCCGCATCTACTTGCACATTTTACATTATAAGAACCTTATGCGGCCGAATAAAAAGTCGAAATCTTACAACCCGGTAATCCTTTGAGTAAAACTAAGATAAGAGAAAAACATGGCAAACGTGGTTGATCGTAAACTACTACTACTACGTGGAACTCATTGCAGCACCAAGCCGTATGAGATCAGCACAACTACGCACGCTCCTCCTTCATCCCAATCTATTCAACTTATTACTACGTGTAGTACTACTACTACGTGGAACTCATTGCAGCCCCAAGCCGTATGAGATCAGCACAACTACGCACGCTAAGGAGTTTCTATTTCTGTTAGATCTTTCCTTACGAGGTCATGTCACCCCATTCAGGGGTTTCCTGCTTGTCGCTTAGCCTTAGATGGCTGGGCAACAAGGATCCTATACTTAAGTGTAATCTGTTGAGTTTTTATTTGGATTCAAACATTTTCTAGTTGTTGCCTTATGTCTTTCATCTGTGAAAAGGATTTCCAATTCTTTGTTTTTCTTTTCTGTTGTATAAAACTTTTGATGTTGGGTTCGTGTTGTTTTTTCTCGAAAATATTGATGTATATTTTAAGAAGTATCAAATTAAATACATCTGATGCCAATCGTAGCTTGGGAAGTGTCCCATCCAATAATTTAACCCATTTTTTAGGCTCTTGAGAGACAGACTCGGATTCCCATCCATGAACGGAAACCATTATTGACCACCGTAAGATCAGCTATTTACAGAATTACTTACACCTATGGCAAACAATTGACGTAAGTAGAATAATGTTTCATAAACTATATAATATAAATGAATTGTATTCTGGATGGCACAAGAAGAGAAGAATGCACCGTATGCGTGTGTGTACGTGAATGTGAATGTTCGATATTCTTAAATCTTTTTAACCTGATTCTTTGAATTAAAATAGCACAAAATGATCATTATTTCTCTGATTATGCTGCACGGTAATATTGGTCAAACTAGAACTCTCAAAACGTGCTATCCTTTCTTCCTAAAGCTGATTGTATTTCATTTATTCATTTGCTTATTTAAACAAAAAGTTGTGCACACTATAGGAAAACCAGGACGTATATTATACCCTCAGAAAGTGTTGGCTGTCAGTGGGACCAAGAAAATAGTCAGATCTTTTAATTTATTAATCTGTGGTTCTTTGTCAAAAGCTATGTTTTCTGGAAGTTGTCTTTTGAGCCTTATAATTGGTAAAGTATTCAAAATATTTCTACCACATTATGTGTAGTACATTATATAGTATATTATGTAAATGACTACTGAGATGTAACTTTTCAAAAATTAGCTTCGTAACTGTAATCAGTTGGACGCATCACTAGTTCGTTTGACAAATTTACTATTTGTTGTTTGAGGTCGATTTTGTTGATTACATTATTTTCCCTTGTTGTATATTTTCATTTCTTGGAGTAAAAGTGAAAACTTATGATAAAACTTATTTATAAAAAAATATCAACAAAAATCAATTCTATTTATTGCAATGGCATTAAATGACAGAGAAAACAATATAGAAGGGTAGCCGTGTGATTGCATAATCAGTTGGATATATTGTGAATGAAAAGACAGCGTGAAACTATAGCAGGTTGGAATGCCTCAAAGAAAAGTAGATTAAGAGTATTTTTATTCTATTTTAGTTTTTAATTTAACGGTATTATAATCTTTTTTCCTTTTGTTTTCTACAGCTTCTTTTCTTTCCAGGAGTCTTAATCTCGAAGAAGTATACCGCAATCAGCTGGGCTCATACCTCAATTTAAGAATGATGAGCTAAAATTACATTATTGATCAACTATGCATTAGTCTGATTCAAAGTAACTTGAGAAACCTTAAATTATCTGTAATTTATCGTTGGTAATAATGCTTTTTGTACTCCTGTTTAAGGTTTCCATTATATAATTAAAAGCTATTAAATTAAATTTTTATATTCATGTATTAATAATAAAAAGTGTAAAATAAACGACCTGTCTTTAATGACCAGTCTCCAAAAAAAATAGTAATAATTGTAAATCATACCCTCAAAAAAAAATCGACTGAAATCTACCTTTAGCTTACATCATTGATCATCGCTGGTGATGACCTTGGTAGTCACTGTCGAGAACTCAAAAAGTACTATTTTAAACGTTTCAGTACCTGGATTTCTTTGACGTAGTCTAAAATGACATATCTTAAATTTCCTATTAAACCATGATTTCGAAAAAGTTTTATTATTTTAATAGTTTAAGGTTTCTCCAAATTAAAAATCTTGTTTAAATAGTCGCAGTGGGGTATCCTATTCTTTTTACTTTCCTTTTTTATTCAAGGCTGAATTATAGGAGTTGGATTTAAAAAAATATTTTGGTAAAAAAAAGCACAGAATATGGCACTGGACTGTACAGTCCCTACCGGCGGTGCTTATGTCTGTTTTATGACCCTTCACCCAGAAAGTGCAGTGGAGGGGGGGGGGGGGGTTGAGAGTAGCTATCCCGTTTTTTTGCGCACCCTTCCTATTTATCTTCCACAGATTTCTCCATGCATTTAGAGCTGGTCCATTCTGGCTGAGCTTATAAAATTATGCCACTGACCCCTGTTCCAAACCAAATAACCAGTGATGCTGGGACTCGAACTCTTCTCTTCACGGACAAAGTATTACAAGTTTTGCGTACTTTTACACGGTAGAAATATTGAGAATAACTGATTTTGCTCTTCTTGAAAATAAAAAGTTTATATTCCCACATTTTTAAATGGGTTTTAATGCACAAAGTTTCTAATGTCCATCTAATTTGGCAGAATGCTACAGAGTTTATTGCTATTTTAGTACCGTCTTTGAAAAATTGAACTCCAAATTCTGTTAACAATTGCATTTCTCGCATGCTAACACCAAATTGAGAGTGATATTGTATAATAAGTGTAATCGTAATAGGTTAGGCTTTCAATAGAAAACTCAGCTTGAAAAAATTACAGGTAGTATTATGATGTAAAGAAACCTGAGTTTTGTTTGACTTTAAATCTTCTCTTTTTTCTTTATACTTGATATTTTAAGTTTCTTCATTAAAATCCATATTTTGACCTGTTTTTTTAATTTCCTTTTTTAGAAACGTGTAGATTGTTAAGTATTTGTTTTTGTTTCCTCATGAGATATTTTTTTTTTGCTAATGAAACAGGTCCCCGGTGATCGTTCTTTACTTCAGTTTCGCTGGTCTTGTTTAATCCTCATTGCTATCTTACATTTTATCTGCTGTGGCTCATTTTTGAGATGAGCAGGTACTAAATTCTAGATAACAAAAAGTTAAATTAAATAAAGCACAAGGAGAAAAAAGAAAAGTGGCTATGACTAAAAATTATTATATGAACATAAACAATGAGTTGACAGTAGACCTTTTCTTTTTAAATTATTTCAAGACCGTTAACATGTCAGATCAGGGCTGGAAAAAAGACGATTGGGCTAAAAGGGCTATCGAGGTTGCTGAAATCAGTCAAGACCTCAAAAACATTTCTAGCTTAATTTTTATCATGCAATATAACGCCTTCTGAGTTCAGAGTTTTATTCGCCAATAAATACAGATACAATACTCTTAATCCCCTTTGAAAGGCTCCACGGCCAGGGACACAAAAAAAAATACAATATAAGCAACAACCAAAAAAAAAGAGAGTAATAGCCAAATAGCATATAAGATTAAAAAGATAACATATCTGAGTCTTGAAATAAACACTGGAGGGACATCAACTCCTCAGAGGAAAAGGAAAAAAATAAAACAAATTAATAAAAGCGAAATGCTATTCTGTTCGATTCTTTACTAAATCGTCCTTAAGAATCCTTTTAAAAGTCCAAAACGAGTGGCATCCCTGTACTTAAGAAGGTGGGGAATTCCAGACCTGTTGACAGGCAAATAGGGGATTTGAATCTAACCGCATAGCAGGGGTGGGAGGAATGCAGATATTATGTGAAGAACGAAGGCTATATGGAGCTGAATAAGAAATAAACACTTGAGTTTTTGAAGAGATTTTGGAAGATTCCTATGAAGCTGATAAAGGACAAAAGAAGCACAAGAAAGAATGTAAATAGACTCCAGATTTAAGAGCCGTTTTGGTGAGGAATTTTTGGTGTCCACAACCAGACGCCATGTTTTATTATGCATAACAGAAAATTACCTCGGTATGGAAGGAAAAGTAGACATTCATACAATGGGGCATTACAATGACTAAACAAGGCAAAAAATAAGAAGCTTCAGAATAGATCCAGGAAATGTGCGTCTGAGTTTTCAAATGATACCCAAACTCCGTGAGACCTTGACCCTAATCATGGCTATATGGTTTCTAAATGAAAGGTTCTCATCAACCAGGATACCAAGAAACCGGACCACCCGATTATCTGGTCTATACAAGAAACCTTGTGACACCTGAAGGTGTGTAGGCTGAGGAAAGCTATACCAGTTCGAGAAAAAATAAGAAAATGCGACTTGCAACATTCAAGGCCAAGTAATTCGCATCAGCCACAAGGTTAGAAGTGATGACACGTTCCGTCTTCCCAAGGGTCCCGGGAGTTGGGACATCTGCAAAAGCAACGACCAAATCTGATTAGAAGTTGTATTGGAACACGAACGAACATCAGGATGAAACAGTTTGCAGCATGCTAGAGGCCTGGTGTTTTTGACAGACGAAATCAGATGATTAACATAAATAAGAAATAAAAAGGGGCCAAGAACAGATCCCTGAGGCATAATCTACTTCAGAAGGGCTCCGGAAAGCGGATCAATAGAAATAAGCCTACCAGAAAGATATGGTTCAAACCAAGAGAAAGCATTTGATTTTATGCCAATGTGTGATAGTTTCCAAAGAAGAATCCGATGGGTCAAAGAATCAAAAGCTTTACGAACATCCAAAAAGAAATCTGCCGGGATATGACCAGAATCTATTGCCGAATGAATTAAATTCAAGAAAGCTGCGCAAGCATGCTCTGTAGAGTGAGTCGCTCGGAATCCAAACTGGAAATCATGCAAAATTATTTCGCATCCAGAGAACTAAGGAGCCTAGATAGCATAGCCTTCTCAAAAAAATTGCTAAAAGCAGATAGGAGAGAAATTGCCCTATAATTAGCAGGATCACTCCGAGACCCAGCTTTATACAGTCCTGTATTCCTATAGGAATAGGAAAATTCCTATCTCGAAAGACAGATTGACAAGCCTAGCAAATGGTGACAGAATAGCTGGCAGAATGGCACGGATAAGGCTTGTAGGACAGGGCTTACAGGCCTTGAACTGTTGATTATTAGCTACAGATGATGAAGCCTTGTAAAGCTTCCACAAATAATTTTTCCTTTTCCAACTTTTATGAAGACCTGGAGTCATTCATGGATTCAGTGGTGCTATTCTTTTTTAAGTATGGGGCGCTAGACCCTGATGGCAAACTTCTAGGATACCCTCTTTCACTAAATCATAAAAGAAATCAAAAGAGCGGTTAAAACCCGATTTAGAAACCAAACTATCCCACGGCTGGTCAGTCAGATGAGAATAAAGTTGACTCAGCTCAGTATCACCAAAACGGGAAAATGGTGATGCTATTCGCTGCGCTTGATCAGCACTCTTATAGCGGGAAAATGATCAGAAATATCACTAACCAGCACAGGACCAGCACAGGATTATCTAAGAGATCTAGTAACGAAAAAATATTATCAATAAGTAACGCATACGTCTCAGTAACTCGGGCTGGTAAACAAACTGAAGGTAGAGCTCCCGAAGAGAGCATTATCGATCACTCAGAGGTTATTCTGGAAGGGACTTAAATAAATACTTTCCAGTTATTAAAAATCCTTGAGGTCGCAGCATGACTGTCCTAATCAAAATACACTTAGTACCGAGTTTGATTTTATTTAGTATGATTTTCAGCCATATTAATTTTCTTTTTCTTATTTACGACACCTTTTTACAAATTCTTTAAAGCCTTGTAAATAAGGATTTACCAAAGGTAAGAGGCTCAAAAACATTCCATAGTCCTTGTTTGTGCTTTAAATCTATTTCTGAAAATTTCACACAAAGCTTATGAAAGTTGAGGAGGAGGGGGGAGGAGTAGAGATTGATACTTTAAAAACAATTCCAGGTGATATCAGGAAATTTATATATATCAGGAAATTTACGTTTACCTGGCTCAACTACTTTCCAAATCAGTGAGAAGGCCTTTATCTTAAACTTAAGCGATACTGTCAAATAGTTGAAGGATACAAAAACATTAAGATATCTAATACGTACAAACTCAGAACCTGCCCCCCCCCCAAAAAAAAAAAAAAACAAACTTAAAAGCTCAGGACCAACTCCTGTGTTACCTCAGTATCAGGTGTTATTAGACTCAATTTTACATTGTAATTGTTCTGTTGCATAATGCAACTCACTTAGAAGACGAATCAGACTGAAGATATCATTTAAGTTTACCTTCTGTCTTTTGACCAAATAGCGAAGTATTGATCACTAGTACAAACTCATTTATGTATTTTTATTTTTAACAATAACCTACGAATAATCTCCCAATGTCTACGGGGGGCGTGGGAAACGTATTCGAAATCTTACCAGTGCATTCCACAAATTCTCAATTTTGTGTGTTTTACAATATTTTTATATACAAAATCCGAAACTCTAGTGAAACTGAATAAAGATTAGGTCAATTACTTCATTATTGTAGGATTGCTTGCTTACCTAGAAGTTTTGTTAACTATAAATATTTTTTCAGTCACATGCAATACCCGTTTCTTATGAGTGTATCGTATTTTAAATTTTCTTTCATATCTTAATAATTTATGATAAAACGGATCATGAGCCTACGAGAGAATTAAGAGCTTGCTTGTCATAGGTTTTGACTATGATCAGGCTTCTTTCTATTCTAACGAGGGGATACCCGAGATTCTTTAAAACTTTCTTGTGATGACCAAAAGTTTAAAAATGTAGTCTTAAAAAAATTGCCCAGTGACAAAAAATTATTGAAAAGGATATGAATCACCTGACCTTTTTAGTTCTCAGTTTTATAGATTACAAACTGGCAATTGATTCTATCCTTGTATGCTACACTAGATAAGTACTTTAAACATTGTTTGTTTTGAACGCAAACAATATTACTACGTCTAAAGTGGGAAGTGTGGCTGGTAGCTAGTTTATTGTTGAATGCGACCTTATGTCGACCAAAGTTTAAAGATGCGGTCTTAAAAACAAGAGCTAAGACCTCATATGGCACATGTGACGTGGCATGAAGAGCTAAGAGCCAAGAGATCATATGGTATGAGCTCTAACAAAATTCTATGAATCAATAGGTTGATTTAAAAGGAAAATAAGAGGCTTAAAGCCAGTCAGGATTTAAAATAAGAGCTCTGGGTCACGATGTCCTTCTAAATATCAAAATTCATTAAGATCCGATCACCTACTCGTATGTTATAAATACCTAATTTTTCTAATTTTTCCTCTCCCTTTAGCCTCCCAGATGGTCGAATCTGGGAAAACGACTTTATCAAGTCAATTTGTGCAGCTCCCTGACACGCCTACCAATTTGCATCGTCCTAGCACGTCCAGAAGCACCAAACTCGCCAAATCACTGAACCCCTACCCCCAACTCCCCCAAAGAGAGCGAATAGAGTACGGTTCCGTCAATCACGTATCAAGGACATTTGCTTATTCTATCCACTAAGCTTCATCCCGATTCCTCCACTCAAAGTGTTTTCCATGATTTAGCCCTCCAACTCCCCCCAATGTCAAAAGATCTGGTGGGGATTTGAAATAAGAGCTCTGAGACATGAATTCCTTCTAAATATCAAATTTCATTAAGATCCGATCATCTATTCGTAAGATAAAAATATCCCTTTTTCCCGTTTTCCAAGAATTTCGGTTTCCCCCTCCAATCCCCCCAATGTCACAGGATCTGGTCAAAATTTAAAATAGAGCTTTAAAGCACAAGATCCTTCTAAATATCAAATTTCATTAAGATCTGGTCACCCTTTCGTAAGTTACAAATACATCAATTTTCCAAATCCCCCCCCCTAACTCCACCAAAGAGAGCAGATCCGGTCCGGTTATGTCAGTCAAGTATCTTAGACAGGTTTTTAATCTTCTCACCCAGTTTCATCCTGATCTCACCGCTTTAAGTATTTTCAAAGATTTCCGGTACCCCCCAACTGCGCCCTCCCAATTACGCTGGATTCGGTTGAGATTTAAAATAAGAAATCTGAGTTACGAGGTCCTTCTAAATATGAAATTTCATTAAGATCCGATCACTGCTTGGTAAGTTAAAAATACGTCATTTTTTCTAATTTTTCAGAATTACCCCCCCCCCCCCAAAAAAAAGAGCGGATCTTTTCCAATTATGTAAATCACGTATCTAAGACTTCTACTTATTTTTCCCACCAAGTTTCATCCCGATCCTTCCAATCTAAGCGTTTTCAATCATTTTAGGTTCCTCCACCCAAACTCTCCCCAATGTCACCAGATCCGGTCGGAACTTAAAACAAGAGCTTTGAGACACGATATCCTTCTAAATATCAAATTTCATTGAGATCCGATCACCCGTTCGTAAGTTAAAAATACCTAATTTTTTTCTAATTTTTCAGAATTACCCCCCCCCCCCCCCCGACTACCCCATAGAGAGCGGATCCATTCCGGTTATGTCAATCATATATCTAGGACTTGTGTTTATTTTTCCCACCAAGTTTCATCCCAATCCCTCCACTCTAAGGGTTTTCCAAGTTTTAGGTTTCCCCCTTCCAACTCCCCCCCAATGTCACCAGATCCGGTCGGATTTAAAATAAGAGCTCTGAGACACGATTTCCTTCTAAAAATCAAATTTCATTTAGATCCGATCACCCGTTCGTAAGTTCAAAATACCTCATTTTTCCTAATTTTTCAGAAATAACCCCCCCCCCCTCCCAACTACCCCTCAGAGAGCAGATACGGTTCGGTTATGTCAGTCACCTATCTTAAACAGGTTTTTATTCTTCCCATCCAGTTTCATCCTGATCTCACCGTTTTAAGTATTTTCTAAGAATTTCCAGTCCCCCCCCCCAATTACGCTGGATCCGGTTTTGATTTAAAATAAGATATCTGAGTTACGAGGTCCTTCTAAATATGAAGTTTCATGAAGATCCGATCACTCTTTCGTAAGTTAAAAATACGTCATTTTTTCTAATTTATCAGAATCCCCCCCCCCCCAATAGAGCGGATCCTTTCCAATTATGTAAATCACGTATCTAAGACTTCTGCTTATTTTTCCCACCAAGTTTCATCCCGATTCCTCCAATCTAAGCGTTTTCCATCATTTTAGGTTCCCCCATCCCAAACTTCTCCCAATGTCACCAGATCCGGTCGGGACTTAAAGTAAGAGCTTTGAGACACGATATCCTTCTAAATATCAAATTTCAGTGAGATCCGATCACCCGTTCGTAAGTTAAAAATATTCCATTTTTTCAGAATTAACCCCCCAAACTACCCCAAAGAGAGCGTATCCGTTCCGGTTATGTCAATCATGTATCTAGGAGTTGTGCTTATTTTTCCCACCAAGTTTCATCCCGATCCCTCCACTCTAAGTGTTTCCCAAGTTTTAAGTTTCCCCCTCCCAACTCCCCCCCAATGTCACCAGATCTGGTCGGGATATAAAATAAGAGCTCTGAGACACGATATCCTCCTAGATATCAAATTTCATTGAGATCCGATCACCCGTTCGCAAGTTAAAAATACCTCATTTTTTCTAATTTTTCAGAATTAGCCCCGCCCCCCAACTACCCCAAAGAGAGCGGATCCGTTCCGGTTATGTCAATCATGTATCTAGGACTTGTGCTTATTTTTCCCACCAAGTTTCATCCCGATCCCTCCACTCTAAGTATTTTCCAAGTTTTTAAGTTTCCCCCTCCCAACTCCCCCCCCCCAATGTCACCAGATCTGGTCGGGATTTAAAATGAGAGCTCTGAGACACGATATCCTTCTAAATATCAAATTTCATTGAGATCCGATCCCCCGTTCGTAAGGTAAAAATACCTCTCTTTTAATTTTTTAGAAATCCCCCCCCCAACTACCCCAAAGAGAGCGGATCCATTCCGGTTATGTCAATCATGTGTCTAGGAATTGTGCTTATTTTTCCCACCAAGTTTCATCCCGATCCCTTCACTCTAAGCGTTTTCCAAGATTTTAGGTTTCCCCCTCCCAACTACCTCCCCCCCCCCCAATATCACCAGATCCGGTCGGGATTTAAAATAACAGCTCTGAGACACGATATCCTTCCCAACATCGAATTTCATTAAGATCTGATCAACCGTTCGTAAGTTAAAAATACTTCAATTTTTCTATTTTTTCCAAATTAACGGGCCCCCCTCCCGCCCCCAGATGATCAAATCGGGAAAACGACTATTTCTAATTTAATCTGGTCCGGTCCCTGATACGCCTGCCAAATTTCATCGTCCTAGCTTACCTGGAAGTGCCTAAAGTAGCAAAACCGGGACCGACAAAATTTGCGATTGCTTTATGTCACTTGGTTAATACCAAGTGCCATAAAAATTGCCCAGTGACAAAAAATTATTGAAAAGGATATGAATCACCTGACCTCTTTAGTTCTCAGTTTTATAGATTACAAACTGGCAATTGATTCTATCCTTGTATGCTACACTAGATAAGTACTTTAAACATTGTTTGCTTTGAACGCAAACAATATTACTGCGTCTAAAGTAGGAAGTGTGGCTGGTAGCTAGTTTATTGTTGAAGCAAAAGTTAGGTAGGGTTGCGTCCTATCCATTCTATTTTGATTTTTTATTGACTTTTTCCTAAGGAGCACGGGAAAGGCTATGGGAGAGCATGGAATCAAATAGGATGGTAAAATTCTTCTAGACGTAGATTATTGCAGATAATTCTAGTAGCCTAGATAAAAATATAAGCCAAATAAATCAGTTTGTTTTAGTTTTGCTTGTTTTTAGGGGGGGTTGAGCACTTAAAGTGTAGGAACAGGGTTGAAAATTAATATTAAGAAGACGAAGAGCTCTGAGGAGGAAAAAATGGGACCTATGTAACCTAAGCCAAAGCTTCGGGTGATTCTTCACTGTTGAAGAAAGCTTAGAAGAATGGGAAGAAAAGTAAATCAGGTGTAAGATATTTGAAGCCCGGTTAATGACTGTGGTCAGGGATGGTTCTGAAACATGGGCACTTTAAAACGCAGGTGGCGATTTGTTAAATATTTTTCAGAGAAATTGTTTCCGGGTGGTTTTAGATGCTCGTTTGACTTTCCGTATGTAAATTTAGTTCTATTGTTATGTCTTTCTAGGGCTATAAATAAGGAAAAGTTGAGACGGCTAGGACGCGTCATACAGATAAAGGAGGAAAGCTTGCCAAAGATTGTTCTTTTTGGCTATCCATTTGGAACCAAACGAAAAAAGGTCATCCCTGAATGCAATAGGAAGAAGTCATAAGGAAGGATTTACATGAAATTGAAACTTCATGAGAGAGGGGGGGGGACGTGAATCTTTGAATAGAATCAAGAATTTGAATTGAGTCTGTACCTATGTTTGCTTCACGCGACTTGGGCTGTCGTTTAGTAGGAGTAGTAGTTGTAACGGTACTACAATTGTGCCGTTTTTGGTACAATTTAGAAGTCCTGGTACTAGACCCCAATGCTGCGCCAATTCATGGGTGGCGCGACGCCAATGAAAGATGCACCGACGTGGAGTGAAATTTTGATGTCCTCTTGATTTCTTGCAGCATAGTTAGATAATTTATTTGAAGAGTCTCACAGCAATAAAAATTGTCCCCTTCACGGATCTTATTTTACTTTTACACAGTAATAAAGATTATCAAACGGTTAATGGTAACGAACTGTAAGTAAGGAGCAAATTGGCCAAATAGTAACCGGAACTCTAAAAAAGAATTTTATAACTATAGATACATCAAAAGCATTGAATTTTTATCACGATTCCAAATATATAAAATTTATCAAGTTTAATGTTACCCATCTAAAAATTACTATCTTGAGAAAATTTTCGATAAAAGGGAAACCATTCCCAAAAATTCAGAGTATCCCAATTAAAATCGCACCATCAGGTTCACCGTATCATAGAACCTTACTGTAGAGGTTTCAAGCTCCTGTCTACAAAAATCTGGAATTGTGTATTATTATTTTTTTTGGCCAGAAGAATGATCGCAGATGCGTTCTTATTTGTTTATTTTTCTTCCAATGGGTAATCATATTGAACCAATGGTCTTAGAGGGTTTGAGATAGAGCTCATTTCAACGGATAATGAAATATCTAGTGCCCTTTTTAAGAGACCAAAAGTCATCTAAATTACCCTTTTCCCCCCATATTCATCTAATCAAAATTTTGAGATAGCCACTATGTTTAGCGTGGTTGAAAGATTCATCATAACTCTGGGGATGACATGCAGCCCCCCGGCCTCTGGGGAAGGGGTTGTAGGCTGTGGAATGATTGTGCAAATGTAATATTTGTTATTGGGATGTATACAGACATTTTTTTGGAAAGGATGGTATTTTCTGCATGCAGGTAGGGGGGAGGAATTTTCCACGGGGAAGAAAGTTTCTAGGGTTGCACTTTCTAGGGGAGGTTTCGTGAGAAGGAATTTACCAGAATTCCTACTGGAAATCCTTTTTCGTTTGTCTTAATTTCTTTTTGGCGACTCAAATTTACATGTAGAAGTGCTGTGAAGGAATTCAACAGGGGAAACTTTACTGGAATTATCTGGGGGTTTTCCATGAGGGAGTGATTTTCAGCGAAATAAATTCTCCACGAGGGAATTCTTCACAGCAGAAATTCCCTAAAGAGAAATTTTATGCAGGAAAGTCTTTCCATCGTGGAAGAGGATAGGTGTATTCCGATATATATTTCTATATTCCGTATTTCTATATTTCTATATATATTTCTATAAATTTTCCGTTGGTAATTTTCAGCTAGGATGGAACTGTCTGAAATTTTCCAGGGGGTAGGGCATATACAGGAGAAACTATCCATCGAAGAATTTTTCGCGCGTGGTAAGGGGGATATTTCTTGACGTGGGGAGGCTGGATTTCCCGGTACAATTTGAAGAACGATCAGTGATTAAATATAAACAAGTTTGTTTCAACCGGGAGTAAGGATCAACATTAAAATTAGAAAAAAAGAAATTATAACGTATATTAGGGGGGTTGCCTCCTCACCAATACCTTGCTCTTTACGCTAAAGTTTGAATTTTTGTCCCAATTCTTTTCAAATCTATCTCAAAGTCGTTATCCCTAATTTGTCGTTCCGTCGATTGTTTTATTCCTATGCCCGTGTTTCATTGTATTTTTTTTTATACTGGATTAAAGATTACCAGTTTCCAGCTTTCAAGTGACACAGTATATCTCGAAGTGGCAAAATATTTGGAATTTAGTGGATAACAAGTATACTGTTTCGTAACCTTTTTTTTCCTTCTTAAAATGATCATGCATTAACAGAAATTTCTACTCCTTGAATCTATGATAAATATTGAAAGAGCCACAACAGTTTTAACTTGCTTCAAATTTTGCGTGCTAAAAACGGGTGCTAGAATACTTTCAATCATTATCTATTAATTTTCTTTTAACGCAGCTTAGAACTAAAGCTCTGTTCAACGATTCTAAATTAATAAGACATTTAACGTATCTTGAGCTGAAATTGTATTTTGAACTCTTGCAACCAAGGCTATATTTTTCTTTTTTATTTTATTGCTCCTTGTTCAACTTTGATGAAAATAAAATAGGTCGAACCAATGCAATAGCAGTAAATTCGGTGAGCAAAATGCGTATTCAAGGTCAGAAGCAATGTTTACTTCCGTAGTTCAAGTTAGACCAATTTGGCAAAACTAAGAAAATGCAAACCTTACGAATTTTGTATTTTACTATATCCATTTTAGGAAAAATCACTTGGATTTTGGAAAGAAGAGAGGGATAAGATTAAAATTTAGTGCGAAATTTTACCATATCCTCAATTTTTTTCCAATTTTGCGGTACTATTTTAGATTTTAATTCGGCTTAGCTGTATTTAATAACTAGATATATTACTTCCAGACTTTCTTCGGAGTAATGATAAATTGTACTGCTGAATATTATACTTTCACTACTTTAACTCTCTGAAGAAAATTTTGAACTCTCTGAGATTCCACTGCAGCTGCTTTGTTTTCTTCTGGGATTCAGTGTAATTTCGGACTTTGGGTCACAATTTTACCAAATCTAAAAAATTTTGGGCTGCTGCCCTCTCCCCACAAGGGCATCTCTACCCTTCACAATTGAAGTAGGAAGTAGAATCGATTTCTATTTGCATGCACTCTGGCGTCCATTGTTAAAATGTATTTTAGTTAAGGCCCCCAAACTGGGCCAAATTTAAATACTATTAGATATTTACAAGAAGAAGGTTTTTTCCTCATCTTTACCCAAGCGAATTGAGTCCAAACTTCTATGTTCTACTGCACATAAAAAACGTAAGCTACTTCACTATTTTGACGCACAATGGGTTGACAAGTATGACACTGTGAGTACAAGGTTTTATTAAATACTAGCTGTTGGGGTGGCGCTTCGCGCCACCCCAACACCTAGTTGGTGGGGGCGCTTCGCGCCCCCCAAGCCCCCCCGCGCGCGTAAGTCGTTACGCGCCATAATAGTTACGCGCCATTGTAGTTGTGTCCCTATGTCCCACCTGTGAATATAGATATATATATATATATATATATATATATATATATATATATATATATATATATATATATATATATATATATATATATATATATATATATATATATATATATATATATATATATATATATATATATATATATATATATATATATATATATATATATATATATATATATATATATATATATATATATATATATATATATATATATATATGGTTTTAACTACGTAAAACTTGCGAATATACAACATTCTTTGCTGTCCCATTGTCTTTGCATATAAATAGATTGTCAGGTTTACCGACTCTTGAACATGCAACATATAATGGTCCATGGGAAAACAATCTGTATTCAGATCTATACCTCATGATTCTAATGATTGCCCTTGAGCTTTGTTGATGGTGATTGCTAATCGACCATTCCCTGTCCCGGTGTCCCGGTCGTCATTTATATCCCCCTGTTTCCCCCGGTGTCCCCGTTGTAGTTGTGTCCCTGTGTCCCGGTCGTCATTTATATTCCCTGTGTCCCGGTCGTCATTTGTATCCCGGTGTACCGGTCTGTATATACCGGTCTGTATCTTTAATCCAGTATAAAAAAAAAATACAATGAAACACGGGCATAGGAATAAAACAATCGACGGAACGACAAATTAGGGATAACGACTTTGAGATAGATTTGAAAAGAATTGGGACAAAAATTCAAACTTTAGCGTAAAGAGCAAGGTATTGGTGAGGAGGCAACCCCCCTAATATACGTTATAATTTCTTTTTTTCTAATTTTAATGTTGATCCTTACTCCCGGTTGAAACAAACTTGTTTATATTTAATCACTGATCGTTCTTCAAATTGTACCGGGAAATCCACCTCCCCACGTCAAGAAAAATCCCCCTTCCCACGCGCGAAAAATTCTTCGATGGATAGTTTCTCCTGTATATGCCCTACCCTCTGGAAAATTTCAAACATTTCCATCCTAGCTGAAAATTACCAACGGAAAATTTATAGAAATATAGAAATACGGAATATAGAAATATATATCGGAATACACCAATCCTCTTCCACGATGGAAAGACTTTCCTGCATAAAATTTCTCTTTAGGGAATTTCTGCTGTGAAGAATTCCCTCGTGGAGAATTTATTTCGCTGAAAATCACTCCCTCATGGAAAACCCCCAGATAATTCCAGTAAAGTTTCCCCTGTTGAATTCCTTCACAGCACTTCTACATGTAAATTTGAGTCGCCAAAAAGAAATTAAGACAAACGAAAAAGGATTTCCAGTAGGAATTCTGGTAAATTCCTTCTCACGAAACCTCCCCTAGAAAGTGCAACCCTAGAAACTTTCTTCCCCGTGGAAAATTCCTCCCCCCTACCTGCATGCAGAAAATACCATCCTTTCCAAAAAAATGTCTGTATACATCCCAATAACAAATATTACATTTGCACAATCATTCCACAGCCTACAACCCCTTCCCCAGAGGCCGGGGGGCTGCATGTCATCCCCAGAGTTATGATGAATCTTTCAACCACGCTAAACATAGTGGCTATCTCAAAATTTTGATTAGATGAATATGGGGGGAAAAGGGTAATTTAGATGACTTTTGGTCTCTTAAAAAGGGCACTAGATATTTCATTATCCGTTGAAATGAGCTCTATCTCAAACCCTCTAAGACCATTGGTTCAATATGATTACCCATTGGAAGAAAAATAAACAAATAAGAACGCACCTGCGATCATTCTTCTGGCCAAAAACAAATATAGCAGGTAAGTAGCAATTAGGATAAGTAGCAATTTTTTGCGTGTATTTGGTATAATACATAAGTGCCAAAAAATGCAAATAACAGGAAGTTAATGTTGGACAAAATAATAAAGCCTAAGACTAGTTTATGAAAAAGAGAATATTTAGGCCTATTTGTATAGACTTGACTGTAAGCTGTAATTTAAGGTAAAACCAGATGTTTTCCAAGATTGTGTTTCAGCAATACCAACAAGTCTAGTCCTGACCTAACTAGGGTATTGACCAATCCTAGCCATGTAAACCTAGCCTATATAATGGTCAAATGAGGAACCTACTTTCTATGTTTAGAAAAGATATTTTTTAATTGTGATATTTGGATTAGGTTAAGCAGTCTCTGTAGGCTAAACTAGGGGGTTCTTATTTTAAACTTATTCCTAAAGTTTCATATTTACAACACAAAAATTGTAAAATTTCATCAAAAGTCAGTGCTTTTTGGAGAGGGGAAAAGTGAAGATAGACATGGTAAACTTCAAGTTTGCCTATTTTATTCTATGAGAGGGATTAGCTTAGGAAAATGAAACTGTCAGGCATAGTTCTACAGACCAAAGAATATCATGGGAAAGGGTAAAATTATAGCAGTTAATATAACTGGCTTACAAATAAAATGAACATATCACTTGATGCCTTTTTTATGCTCTTTATGAATATAATAATTGCTTCTACCTTAAATTCAAACATAAGCACTTTTTAACCTAACCTGACTAAACCTTATTATAAATAATTTTAGCATTGAGAAAATATAGCATTATTTTTTTCAAAAACAACAGAAAAGATGATGCTGAGAAAATGTAGTATCATTTTGTGGAAAACAAGCAATAGCCTAAGTCATACTTTAATTAAAATTTGTCATTTTTAGAGCTAAAAAATGCTTAAATTTTGAATTTATGATAGGAGCAATTATTATATTCATAAAGAGTATAAAAAAGGCATCAAGTGGTATATTTACTTTATAGAAAAGCCCGTTATATGAACTGCTATAATTTTACCCTGTTTTATGAAAGTGAAACCTTGCAAAACAGATCTTTTGCTCAAATGAAGTGCAAGAAAACTGTTTTCAGCTTCACAACTTTGCTTAATTCCAATATACGAGGTTTCAAAGATCTGTAAATACATCTTCTAAATTTAGAAAAAAATTAATATGGCTCAAAATTAAAGCCAAATGACAGGAATTGCATTTTCAGAACTAAAGGCAGAAAAATAAAATTGATTGCTGTAAATTGAGGTTAAATGCTATGTAAACCTATCAAGTAGGTCAATTTCTAAGATTTAAAAATTGGACAAGGATTAACACAGAAGCTTGGCAATACCTTCCCAGAGTAGCCTACGTTTAAGGCCCTGAATTAATTACTGAAAGTCTCATTTTTCCTAATCTAACCCTTTTGCAAGATAGCAAAGAAGTAGCTAAACTAGAATTCCACCATAGAAGTTTCAGTAAAATTCTAGTTAATTGACTTCTTGCTATCTTGGAAAGGGTTTAGGTTATGAAAATGAAACTTTCATGGATGGGTCTACAGGCTAAAGTATGTCCTGAGAAGGTATGTTAAAGTACCCACCACCCCTCCTTCTCCCTCTAGTGGGCCCAGAAATTTGCCTACATGACAGGTCTATACCTTTTGAAATTTTGACAATACAACATTGTACCTTAATTTTCAGTTACTAGTTGCAGTAAAATTCTAGTTAATTGACTTCTTGCTATCTTGGAAAGGGTTTAGGTTAGGAAAATGAAACTTTCAGGGATGGGTCTACAGGCTAAAGCATGTCCGGGAAGGTATTTTGAAGTACATACCTCCACTCCTTCTCACTCTAGAGGGCCCTTACCTTTGATGACCTTTAAAAATATGTATGTTATAAAAGTGAAACCTTGAAAAATAGATCTTCTGCTTAATTGAAGTACAACAAAATTGCTTTCAGTTTTATAACTTTGCTCAGTTCCATTTTATAATGTTTTAAAGATAAGCAAACACATTTCTTAAATTTTGAAAAAAACATTGACATGGCTCAAAATTCTACTCAAACAACAGTAATTGCATTTTCAGAACTAAAGGCAGCAAAAAAGCAACTAGTAACTGAATATTAAGGTAAAATGTTGCTTTTTCAAAATTTCAATAGGTATAGGTTGTTTTCCCTATTTGACCATCTGGGTGGAGTGGGGGGCCGGTTAAGTTGGAAAAAATAGAAAAAATGGAGTATTTTTAATTTACTTAATTAAATTAATTTTCATTAAGAGTGATCTTAATGAAATTTAATGTTTGGAAGGATATCGTGTTCCAGAGCTGTTATTTTAAATCCCGACCGGATCTGGTGACATTGGGGGGGATTCGGGAGGGGGAAAACCTAAAATCTTGGAAAACACCTAGGGTGGAGGGACCGGGATGAAACTTGGTAGGAAAAATAAGCACAAGTCCTAGATACATGATTGACATAATCGTAATGGATCCACTCTCTTTGGGGTAGTTTGGGGGAGGGTTATTTCTGAAAAATTAGAAAAAAAGCTATTTTTAACTCACGAAGGGGTGATAGGATCTCAATGAAATTTGATATTTAGAACGATATCGTGTCTCAATGCTCTTTTTTTAATCCCGACAGGATCTGGTGACATTGGGGGGAGTTTGGGGTGGGGAACCTAAAATCATGGAAAGCGTTTAGAGTGGAGGGATTGGGATGAAACTTGGTGGCAAAAATAAGCAGATGTCTTAGATACGTGATTGACATAATTGGAACGGATCCGCTCTATTTGGGGGATTTGGGGGAGGGGGTTAATTCTGAAAAATTAGAAAAAATGACGTATTTTTAATTACGAAGGAGTGATCGGGTCTTCATGAAACTTCTTAAATAGAAGGACCTCGTAACTCAGGCCTCTTATTTTAAATCTCAACCGGATCCAGCGTCATTGGGGGGGGGGGGGGGTTGGTTGGTTGAAATCTTAGAAAATATTTAAAGTGGAGAGATCAGGATGAAACTGGATGGGAAGAATAAAAACAAGTCTAAGATACGTGACTGATATAACCGGACTGAATTTTCTCTCTTTGGTGGAGTTAGGGGAGGGGGTAATTCAGAAAAATGAGGTATTTGTAACTTACGAACGGGTGATCAGATCTTAATGAAATTTGATATTTAGAAGGATCTTGTGCTTTAAAGCTCTTATTCTAAATTGCGACTAGATCCTTAGACATTTGGGGGAGTTGGAGGGGGAAACCGGAATTCTTGGAAAACGTGAAAATTGGGGTATTTTTATCTTACGAATAGGTGATCGGATCCTAATGAAACTTTATATATAGCAGGATCTTATGTCTCAGATGCTCCATTTTTGACTCGAAGTGGATCCAGGGACATAGGGGGTTGGAGGAGGGGAACAAAATCTTGGAAAACGCTTAGAGTGGAGAGATCGGGATGAAACTTGATGGGAAGAATAAGCACAAGTTCTAGATACGTGATTGATATAATTGGAACGGATCCGTTCTCTTTAGAGGAGCTGGGGGGTGTTAATTTAGAAAAATTGAGGTATTTTTAACTTAAGAATGGATGACCGGATCTTAATAAAATTTGATATTTAGAAAGAATTCATGTCTCAGAGCTCTTATTTTAAATCCCGACCAGATCTGTTGATATTGGGGGGATTTGGGGGGGGGGAATCGGAAATCTTGGAAAACGCTTAGAGTGGAGGAATCAGGATGAAGCTTGGTGGATAGAATAAGCAAATGTTGTAGATATATGATTGACGTAACCCTACTTGATTCGTTCTCTTTGGGGGAGTTGGGGGGAGGGGTTTAGTGCTTTGGTGAGTTTGGTGCTTCTGGACGTGCTAGGACAATGAAAATTGGTAGGCATGTCAGGGAGCTGAACAAATTGACTTGATAAAGTCTTTTTCCAAGATTCGACCATCCGGGGGGCTAAAGGGAGAGGAAGAATTAGAAAAAAAGGGTTATTTATGACTTACAAGTGGGTGATCGGATCTTAATGAATTTTGATGTTTAGAAGGATATCGTGACTCAGAGCTCTTATTTTAAATCCCGACTGGCATTAACCCTCTTATTTTCCTTTTAAATCAATCTATTGATTCTTAGAATTCTGTCAGAGCTCATACCATATGAGCTCTTGGCTCTTAGCTCTTCTGGCCTCGTCACAAGTGCCATATGAGTTCTTAGCTCATATGGCTAAGAGCTCATAAAAGAGGTCTCGTCATAGCAAAATGTCATTTTTTGCCCAAACAGGGGCAAAATGCTAGGGAATGTAAATTTTGAGAATATCACTTGATTTATAATTGCATAAAACCATGCATTGGAGGTTTTTAGCCCTTAGTACTAAAAATTATGGAAAATCACTTCTTCTTTTTTACATAGCAGTTATGTGCCTTTTTTTCCGCCAAAACCATCAGGCTACCACAAGATCATAGATAATTTTTCATTTGAAAGCTGTTGCTCACATCTATGTATCTCTTGTATTTTTTTCTTTTTTTAACTCTTTCATAAAGGGTTTTTTTGCAGCAGACGTGGGCACTCTTTACTGTAATTTCTGGAGCACTTGCAGCAGGACCAGAAGCTTTTACGCTTCACATGATTTTTAAAGTTAAGATGTTGTGTGCAAATTTCTTTAACCGTAAACTCCTTGGACTCCCGAAGTGAGTTAATCTGGATTGGGAAGGGTGAGAAGCATGTCAAGGATACCATTATAATTTCCATGATCGAGAACCCTTTGTCGGAGGGATACAATTCCTCTTTTTGTATGCTCTTCCCTCCGACCTCCATAGTAAGTAAACTAAAAAAACGTCTTTTTTAAAGAAAAAGCTCATTAATGAGACTGATATCATTTATTTATTTTCTGTTGCGTGCAAATGAAGATTTTGTTAGTTTCATGTGGAATATTTTTGTTATTTGTCTTTCATCGACTCAAACTTTTAAATTATTACTACTTTCAGACAAATCTTCTTTTCTAGAAGTATATTACCGTAACTGTCATCATTTAAAGTGAAGTAAGAATAAGGAAGGGGTAAAAAACCCACTAATTCTTAAAATGAAATAATAACGATATGGCTAAAATAAATAAATAAAAAATATTCAAGTCGAAATTTTTTTTCCAGATCGCCATAAGATATCCGAAATGCTTAGAGATGGCCTCACATTACCACAAGGAAAGAGAGCTGTAATTTGGGCCAAGATATTGAATCTCCCAAAGTTGAAATCTGCATACATTGAGATGTCCTCTAGTAGAGGTATTTGTCAAACTGGTATTGAGAGGTACGTTAGTTTTTCTTACTTTTTCTGAAGTTATCTCCGACATGACCATTTATTTTTAGCCTTTAAATGGGCAACAGTTTTAAAAGAAGGGACACTGTACAAGGGGATTTTGAAGGACATTGGATTTTTTAAGTTTCTTAGAAGATGGAGTTTTGAACCCCGCATTTCCATTGAAATTGACATGAAGTTATAGAGTTATTAGAAAAAAAATGGTAAAACAATTTTGAGTTGTATATTCTTCCGGTGAACATATTAGTTTTAACACTTGTGGGGAATAATCTGAAAAAGGAATAGAATTTTGTAAAAGTTACCTTTCTGTTTTCTTCGGCGTTTGTTTTGATTTTGCCAAATATAATATCGATTTAAAAATTAATAGAAAGTTTGTGGGCATTCGATTATTATTCTTGAAATGTTTAAACGATTCTACTCCGCTATATTTTGTTGGAATGTTTAATTCGTTCGAGTCTTCCACTTTTGTTTCATTATATTTGCATCAATTGATTTTGATCTATTCATCATTATTTGATTTATTACTTGTTACTAATTTATCATATTTATTTATATTCACAAAAAATGTAGATTCATCAGATATTTATCAACATTTAAAAAGACAATTCAAAATAAAATTTCTTTCACTCTTTGGATTTTAGACCATTTCTAGCATTCCAAAAAAGCAAAATCCAAGGTGTAAACATTCTTGCCAGTTTTATAAAAATTTAACTTTTTTAATTTAATTTAACTTTAGCCTTAATATAATCTTTAAATCTTTATTCATATCACATCTTCGCCTGTAAAGACTACATTATCGAGAAGTTCATAGATTACTTTCATGGTTTTAACTACCGAAATTCACTGACCCTCTATGTTGAAAATAGCTTAATGAAATGTAGCAACAACGTGAGAATGGATAAATAAATACTTTGATTTTGAAAAAGCATTAAAAAGAAACATTTTAAAAATGTTTTAACATATTCTTTAATTCTTCAAAAACAGTTTCCCAATGATATATATATATAGTTTTGAAAGTCCTTTCGACATTGAACAAGAATGCCACCGTGTTTTACTGTAAAACAACGTTTTTCTGATAGAGGCATTTTATAATATTAAAACTTAAAACGGACAAAGATTTTTGCTTCGTAGTCTACGCAGCGTACGGCTGTAAAACTATCTCAAATAAGCTGACTCGTATTATTTAGTCTAATTCTGTAAAACAATGAAAACGCAAAACTGATGCAAAAACTGTATGTTCTGTTAGGAACAGAAAAGTCCTTTAGCACCATGCAGAAAATAAAAGATTAATTTACAAGGCTCTCAAATCATATTCCACCATCACTAGCCATGATACCGATAAGATCTAGCATATACTTTAAATTCCCTAAAAACTCAAGCAAGCTCAGTTTTCAGTAAAGTACTTATTTTTCTGTATTTTACAAACAAATATAGGGAAATATCACAAGTCAGTTTATTTGAGCTTGTTGTGCAGATATTTGTTGCCTAAACTGAGAAGCGGTAATTTTTGTTCTTTTTAAGTTTCAACTTGGCTCTTTTCTTCCATTAGAATTTTTTTTTTTTTTTTTTTGAAAAAACAACGATACTTTTTATTGATAACAGGAAAAATGAGGCTCCGTCCGAAGACATAAAAAAGATACATTTTTTGCAATGACAGAAAAAACAGTGGCACTTTGTCCGGTGATAGAAAAAGCAAAAACATTTTTTGCAGTGATACTTCTTGCATTAACCGGAAAGTTCATGAAACAAAAAAATGATGGTGAAATAGTTTTGTCGCGAATCGTCTGAATACCTATGGCTATAATACTACGAGTACCAGTGATCTAAGTTAAACCTCCTCCTCAGATAAATGTGACTTCGTCGTGGCCTAGCGGAATGTTGTATATATTGCTTATTTTCAGCCAACAGCTCAACCACAGCTCTGATAGGATATACTACACCCTTGTTATGAGGTTTAAGTAATGCAATCGTTAAGGTTTTTGTTCCCTATCTTTGTGCTGTACCGCAAGATGAAGATGGGGATATCATTCGATAGCAAAGATTGTGTTTTTGATTATTTTTATTTTATATCTTTTTATTCTCTCTTTTTGTCTTTTCTTTTTTTGTGAAAGGTATTAAAATATTTTCGAAAAATAGTGTCTCGTTAGTAGTCTCGCATGTTTTATTGTGTATAGGAGAAAAGAAAAATTACACACCATTGCATTTACCATTTCCTGGTGTAGATGATCATGAAGTCAAGCTTGTAATCTTATACAATTTTTCTTATAAACACAGTATGAGTTTTTTTAAGAAAACAGAAAAAAAACTTGTATTTTAGATGGCACTAAATGAATCATTTTTTGTTTGTAGCCAGGTGACGAAATGGGGTTTTATTGTCCAATTAGCTTCTTTCAAGATATTACTATCTAATATTGAACGTGTATCGTACAAGCTGGGCAGATTTGATTAAGGAAAGTTGAAAGAATAATAAGCAACAAGAATTCTCAAAGATTAATAGAAAGCAAAATTCGTCTTGAGCGTGGTGGTACCTAAGGGCATATATTTGTCGGTTTTTCAGGGTAAAAGAAAACCTGCGACATGATCTTGGTATGTGCCTACCTTTTGTTGAGTGTTTGATTACGTCTTTGTTTGCTTCTCTTGAAGAAAGAGAGCTGCTCATATATGAAATTGTAAGGACGATCGTTGGTAAGTCCTTTTTTCTTTGTTCATTGAATTTAGCTTGTTTGCATTTTAGTTTTTACACTACAGATTATGTTAAGTGTCTTAAAAATTAATATTTGATAAAAGATTTTAAGGTAAGCATTTATTAGCCGTGGGAGAAAAGAAAATTGTAGGAATTCAGGGGCATACATCCCCCTCGAGGGGTGCTGAGTTTTTTTATTATTATTATTTTATATCTCAAATGACGACCTGCATCACTTTCACACAATTAGGATCTGCACGGAAATTAAAGTGATTTTTTATACATTTTTGTGGGGAGGGGTGCTGCAATCAGGAGCTCAGAGATTCCAAACCTTGTAGTTAATTGGAGTTGAAATTGAAGGAAATCAACTATGTGAGGCTAAAACTTTGTGAGGCGACAAGTAGCTGATATGATTAATAAGAAAAAAAAAATTCAATCTGAAATTAGACGAGGCCAAAAACCAGTTCATTGGCCTTCAAGGGGCTAAAAAAAACTTGTTTTCAACATGTTTATTGAAAACGCTACAGTTAAAAGCTTCAGCGTTCAAACTTGCAGTGTCATAGCACTGCGTAGCGTTCTAGCCGCAATGACCCATAAGTCATAAAATGACAATGTCATATATTAAGAACATATATTGAAAGGAGAAGAATATGTATTCAATTTTATTTCTGCAAGGCTGCCACAAGGTTCCTAAAATCAAATGAGGGTCCCTATTGGTCTCTCAAATTGACAAAGGTCCCTAAGTCCCCTTCTCTTGCTTTGGTTTTAAGCTACGTATCCTGAAGGTTACCGATACCTATGAGTTTATGGTTTTCAGTATTTTTGTTTCGATTGAGATTCTTGGAACCTGTTTTGGCTTGTCTAAGAAAGACAAGGCTTGTTGTTACATAGGATACAACGCTACTCTCTGGACAGAGCAGATATATTATTCCCAAAAAGGAATGACCCCCGTGGCCTCTGAAGCCAATAGGCTAGGAGGTGGCAAGGTTTGGTTGGCTCTGCTAATTACCTAGAAAACTCTTTTCTGGGTGTCCCTTTTTCGCAAACAGAGGAAAAAAAAAATAAGAGAATGGCTTGAATCAAAAATACAAAGGAGGTGGTGTTAAAACTAGGTTTCCTGCGCGTTTTTAGCTTACGTACATTTCTTGAACTATTAGATTACTCCATAGTGCCCTTTTGATTTGAATATATCTCTGGTAATAGCTTATATATTTTTCTACTAACTTTTTTTTAATTTTTTTTTTAAAGTTTCGAATTTGAAGTTTCAGTTTGAATTTGAATGTAAAAGTGCAAATTCTGGGAGGCTTGGTTGGAAGAGGAAGATGCAACGGGGCACTAAATGAAAGAGTGGTGTAGAGCCATTCCGAAAGATCTGTTTTCTTTCTACTATTCTATCTGTAATACAACGCTTGTCTGCCATAAGGGCTCCTACGCTTTACTGCAGAATGGCAGAACTATTGACTATAAGAAGAATGTTACCATAAAGCTTATGCCGAATCAGCTTCATCTCTCGACAGCATCTTCCATGGAGAGAGGCGAACCGGCGAAACTCCCCATGCACCTAGGCTCTTACGTAGTGTGGGATGAAACAACAGTCGACGAAATTACATAGGCTCTGAAAACGATTGAGTCTGACTAGTCTGGAAAACCCGTAGATGACAAAACAGGTGTATATGGAAAAATGTTATGAGATACAGTGGTCAAAAACTTTTCCCTCGGGCAAACTAAGTTTGCTTGGTTTTAAACGAAGCCCTTGGACCCTATTGCCAGAAGATGACCCTTGATGAAGTTGGTAAAAAGCAGTTGTTGAAAGCGTTAACTTTTCTGCATCCTGGTGAAGTTCCAAGGCCAGTTTCTGTTCACAGTTGATTATATGTTGCCAGGAAGTTACCCGTCGTGACGCAAAAAGATATTTTAGTTGACCAGTTTAAGCTAATCCAGTTATCTGGATTTTTGTCGAAGTAAGGAAAGATCAACGACAGGTGGAAGAACGTTATCCAGGGAGGAAAATATCCAAACTTGGCTGAAGTTGTAAAGAATGTGTTGACCATTTCTCATGGATCTGCCAGCATTTAGTTGGGTCTCTCCTTTTCCAGGCGAGTTACGCATTTTGAATGTAAAACTGTTTGCGATAGATAGGTGGGACAGATTTGGAGGACATGTGCGAAATGTTGCTGTCACTGAACACTTGATAAAACTGGCGAAGTCCGCTGTAGTTGTACCTACAGCAGGAAAAAGCCTTGAAAGAAAAAACTGAGAAAGAGCGACAGGATTGGAGACTAGAGGACGGCTGAGTGAGCAGCAGCTTGATAAAATATCTGTGAAAGGACAGACAATAGAATCTCTCAAAGAAAAAAAAATCGTTTTGTTTCAAGGAACACGACGAAGACGAGTTACTAAAAGAAGCTCACAAACTGGCTCAAAAAAGACACTGAAAAGAAGGACATGGTCAATGTACAGTTAGTGCAGGCTATGGTAGATGGGACTCAAAGAACCAGCAGCAGTTAGAGTCGAAGAAACAATTACTGATCACATCTCTGTTCCAGTCCAAAGTATTGCAAAAAATGGAAACAAATAGGTTGTGTGTTCTAGTTACAGTACTCTTGTCTCTTTCATTATATTTTTGTATCTGACTTTTTGTATTCGAAAGTAAAGCGTTCAGAAAAAAAAACGAAAAAGCTCTTTCCATAACATGATTATTTTCAGGTGGTCGGTTTCTTCATTATCACTTGGTCTCTGATCATGGAGAAATGTCAGCAAAATATTATTCCCATTTTTTTTTTTCTTAATCAAGTGTCATTCGCTGTTGTGTCGCTTCTTTTTCTTTCAAAAGTTTTCTGAAAACTGAGTTTCGGGGTCTATTTTGCTTCCAGAATGGTCCCTTTTTCGACAAAAAAGAGGTCCCTAAGTCCCTATTTTTTACCACTTGAGTCTGTGGCAGCCCTGTGTCTGTCGTTTACCCTGAAATTATACAACCCTACAAATAGGCTTTATGCTCACACAACCATTAATGAATATATTGAAAGACCGTTTTTACGGATATGTGTATCCACACAATTTGTATTCTGATTATTTGAGTGACACTACTGGACCATTTTTTGTGGGTATGGACTGTTCATCGTGTGTCCAAAGATGTTAAGACACATCTTGACTAAAAAACAAAACAAGGCCTAAAAGCTCAAATGGCACTTGCCAGCAGGATTCACTTGGACCAAGGATACGTAAGTGAAGGGTTTCTTGACTTGTGATTCAGCAAGAAAGCTTGTCATTTTCAAGCAATCATATCTCTGTTATTGATTGCCCTAATCTTTGTCAAGAAGCAGTAGTAGCTTTAGTACTCTAAAAAATGTCTTATCACTGCTCAGAGCAACGTAGCAGAAATTTTGGTTTGATTAATTTAGTTTTAATATTTGAGCCATTTTTAATTTGTGTCACCTTGAGTAAGTTTGTTTTTCAGATAATTGGTGTAAAGAGTGGGTACTTATGTTCCCCAATATACCATTCCCTTCTCTAGCTTTTTGTTCAGCCTTAATGAAGCATCATATACCAGAGGTTTTTCAGCACATGGCACATATCAAGGCTGAAGAGTCCCCTTGGTTTCTGCTTTCCACCTTTTTTTCAAAGGTACATTTTTCTCAATGTTTCTAATAATATGCATACAATTTTCTTTCCTCTTGCTTTCCATAACTTTAACTATACTTAGGGTTGAGGCTAAAGGGGGTATTTATTTGTTTACTGAATTTATTTGTTATACTAAATTCTCTATTAAAAATACTCTTGTTATCCCCTTGCTTTAATTCTTTTCGGTGGATTTAATTCGAAATAATTAAGGGGGAGGGAGTCAAAATATACTTTTTAATGTTTAGGGGGATGAAGTTGTTTTTTTTTTCGATGAAAAGTACCAAAAAAGGCAATTTTGGATGAAAATACCCCAAATTTTTTTTTCAAAATCTGGTGAGGCAAAAAATGAAGGTGGAGCATAGGCCTCTCCCCCCCCCCCCTTATTGAAGCTAGTGGAAAATAATTTATTTTCCTTGATATTGTTGTCCTTATTTTTTCCTTATTGTTGAATACTACAGCACCATTTGTTCAAGAAAACGATAATTTTACCGTTCTAATTCTAATTGGTCGCACATGAAATTAATTAATGAAATTTAGTTGGTTACTATGGAAATTAAATGGACTTCGTTCCAATATTTTTAGTTTATAAGCATTATTTTAGCAGCCAATAAAATCAATGGTTCTACTATCTCGGAGTTTTCTGGGATTTCCCGAAATTTTTGTGGTTTCCCTTAAAGAAATATTTGGTCTTCCTGCAAACCAAAGTGCAAGTAATAAAACATTGTCATGGAATTTCAGCAATGCCTATTGGGCTGATCGCGGAAGTTATGCCGGTTGGCGCAAATGCGACAAATTTCACCGTAAATATTTGACAACAATGGTTTACCCGTGTTTGTCTGCTGTTAAATTTCTTATTTTTTAATTACATTAAAAACGGTTCAAAAAGCAGCAGTTGGACTAGTGCTAACATGTAATAGCATGTACTAAGTGGTTCGATAGGGTCAATGGCTGCTATTAATCAATGATGGAAGAAAATTGGAATAAAGATTTTTCTTGGTTTATTCCTGATTGTTGGGATTTATTCTTTGCTTTTCGCCTTCTTCTGCCTAGGGAGAACCACAGTGAATAGAGGTATTACGATTGGTTGACCATATTAAACTACATTATTGAACCTGAATAACTTCTATGTTTCTTTGTTAGTAGCTTGATATTTGATAATTTTGAGGAAATCTTCCTATTGTGATTTGGAACAAACGCAATGACCGTCACGATTTGACGAAACAGCCACACTGAAATCTTTATAGAAAGCTGCACAAAGGTTTTACAATACTTTTTTGTTCTGTTTGCTATATGTGTGGAAAATATTATTTGATATTGATAAGGTCTGTTTTTGTATAACTATTTAGTAGAAGACCTCCTTTGCAAGAGTTTGATGTTGGAATAGACGTTTAACTGAAGTTTGTGTCCTTAACTTCGTGAAACTTTCTAATGAAGCAGTTATTTCGAAATTTTGAAGCTAAACTGGAGGTTTGGAGAACAGCGAAGTCCTCATAAAAAAGAACTAAAATAGCTTTGATGCGATGTTACTAAGTTAATTGTGGGATGCACGAATTCCTTGGTGAAATTGATCGGCAACACCTATCCATCGGAGGTAATTTCCATATGTAGTTGCCACTCCATTCATTTTTGTTTTTCAAATGCTAGTGAAAATCTGACGAAAACTTTAGAGGACTATTGCTTGGGGAAAAATCGGCAGGGAGGTGTATTTTGCATTTCTGATTTCTGATTCGACGGCTCATCTTTAACACCAGACTTTAATGCCATCTATAACTGCATCTCCGATTTTAATTCTAAATCCTGTCTTGTTTACAAAAGTCCGAAAATATCCACCAGAAGCAATATGCGGAAATGAAAGGAAAGTTGCTGCAATACAAAAATTTTCCAAGAAAGAAATCCTCATTCTCTCTGTGTGCAGATATATCCCCTTACGACGCGTTGCCTTTGTCTAGGGATTTGGCTAGCCTAGTCAGAAACTGTCTGAATGGTCAGGTCTGCATTGCTTCCTCTAACTAAGAAGTGCTTTTGATGCCCCTGGCTATGAATATCTCAATTTTTCAATACTTTTTATTATTATTCTTCACCGAAATTCCGTTTCGTCCCACCGGAAATCTAGCCCTTTTCTCCAACTTTTTTGCCTTTTAATCCCAACTAATTTTCAGCCTTTTGCCCAACTAATGTGTTTTAGTGACTGTTTGGGTGCAGAAATGCAGTTCTCTTTCTTGTAGATAGATTTTTTAGGGTTTGGAGGCTATCATTGTTCATAATAGTGCCATTATAATGAGAAACCTGAAGACCTGATGTTGAGCTCTCTAGTGCTTGCTGTGGTTAGTATTATAAACAAATAACTTGTTTTTATACCTCCATCATCAAATTGTTCTCGTTTTGTAGTACTTATTTTACTTCGTCGGCAGTGAGAGTACTTCTTTTATTGAAACTGGTAAATGAAGAAGATTTGCTGGTGGTCGAGCCAGTGCTTGGAATAGAGTGGGGGTATAGATCCAAGGCTGGTCTTAAAAGGCAAACGATGTAACCAGGAACCATCTTATTAAACTAATGCTTAAGAAATTATTCTATGAATGGTGAATTTTCTATGTAAATTTGAATTCTGAAGAGGTAGTTTTAAGGGGTCATTAGAAAATAAAAATATTGCAAATGGACTAGGTCTGCACAAAAACAAGGAAAGGACCAACGAGACCATCTTTGTGAGAAAACTTCACCCTTGTAGAGTCTCCCATGCAGGGATGTGCTAAAGTGAAAGCAAATCGATGTATATTTTTTAGTTGATTTACGTTCGTGTTTGATTTTTTTTCATTTTATCTATATTTTTTGAATTCCGTTGTTTTTTGTTTTCTTGCCTTCTGTAGAGTTTTTCGACTTTGATATTTGAATTATTCTTTTGCAGTTTTTGTTTAAGTGACAGTGCTTAAGTGTTAATAGTTCTATAGTATTTGACAGAGCCAGATGACCAATCAGTACATGCTACGAGTTGTTTTTATGCTAGGTGGAATTTAGCTAAAAATAAAATACCAATGAAGGAAAATACATGACTATTTTTATTTTAATTTTATTTAATTGTCAGTAGTGGTCTGAGAATTTCTCACATCAATAAAAAACATTTTAAAAAAAAATTTTGTAATTGTTGAAAAATCCGGTAACCATTTCTACCGAACTCACAAAAGTATCCCCGGACAACGGTTTTTCATCTTCAACATAGAATCATCAATCCGTGTAAGGTTTGCATTTTTTTTTTTTTTTTTTTTTTTTTTTTTTTTTTTTTTTTTTTTTTTTTTTTTTTTTTTTTTTTTTTTTTTTTTTGCATTACGATTTATATAAATAGAAATCACATTCAACAATCTCCCTTATTTACAACAATCTCCCTTATTTAGGTATTCTTCTAATCAAAATACGCATTTGTATGTTTCTAACCTAAAATATATCCATATAGATAGATGGTGTTTCACAATTTCTAAACAGTTTTTTGCTGTCGTCTGGCATTTTATGATCAAAACGGAAGGAAAATCATACAATAAAACTGTAAAAAATACTGATTTTCAATAAATTACTTGAAGAATAGTGATTTTTTTTGCAATTTTTTTTTAGTCTTCTATAAAACACCGAATGATACCGAGGCTTGAAAGGATTGGAATCGGACATTCTATCTATTCTAAAATAAAATATTTTCTTTATCCTTCTATATTATACAGGTTTTTACAGTTTTTATCTTTCTGTTTGGGAATTTTCAAAAATTTTGAATACGGTGATTTGTTTTAATATCAATGATTTAAGGATACTCTTTTAAATACGGACCTCTAGGCTTTTTGGGTCTCGTAAAAATGCTCAAAAATAAAATCTTTTTTAAATTTGAAACAGTTTCAGTATCATCTCCAATTTTCTTACACAAGTTTTGTTTGATTATTTTATCTTTAGAACCTGTTAAAAAGAAAAGAATATTTCGTTACTGTGCACGAAATAGTCAATTTTCTTTCAATTTTCAGTATTCAACGTAAAACTAGAGTTTGGACGGACACATTAAATTTCAAAGAAAAATTTCTGACATTTACAATTTGGAGGAAATGTAAATTGGTAAGAATAAGCTAATATTTTATGCTATTACAGCATTATATTTTATATTAGTTTGCTGTTACACATTAAGTATATCTAACCAGTGGTGGCACGCAATAATATATAACAAAGGAAGCTTCCCTTCCACGAAAAAGTTAAGGATATCTGGCTGTTAATCGACCTTTCCACGACGTGGTATTGCAGCAAACCTATAAATTTAGTTGACTTTTTGTCTTTTAGGTTACTGAGCCATCCAAATGGCTTGATATTATGGATGTTGTTATAGCGAACCATCCGTCTTTTATTCTTCTACTTCCTGTTGCCTACTTTCGAATCCATCAGAAGAAAATTCTGCAAATGACAGATCGTCTCTCATTACAGGTATGTAAATATGCGTGTTGTAAGTTTGTTGTAAATTAATTCAAAACTCAAATCGATCAAATCTTTCAGTTAAAAAAAAATAGTTTTTTTATGTAATTTCTGAACGTTTTTGAATTAATGCATGTTTGATTTTTGCTCTCCACACATAAATTATTAAAATGAAATTTGCATATTAATTCCTTTTTTGGCTAAATGGCTTTCTCTTAGTTTTGATCAGACGATTTTGAGAAATAAGGGATGGGGAAGGAGGCCTAGTTGCCATGCAATTTTTCGGTTACATAAAAAGGCAACTATAAATTTTAAAAATCGATCAAATCTTTCAGTTAAAAAAAAATAGTTTTTTTTATGTAATTTCTGAACGTTTTTGAATTAATGCATGTTTGATTTTGGCTCTCCACACATAAATTATTAAAATGAAATTTGCGTATTAATTCCTTTTTTGGCTAAATGGCTTTCTCTTAGTTTTGATCAGACGATTTTGAGAAATAAGGGATGGGGAAGCAGGCCTAGTTGCCATGCAATTTTTCGGTTACATAAAAAGGCAACTATAAATTTTAACTAGCTAGCGAGCTAGCTAGTCTAGCTCTAACTCATATCGATCAAAGGATCTAGAGCAAAATCGGGGGGTGGGGGGAATGTGACAAGGACACCAGTAATTGACCAAATTAACCAGTTTATTTTTAAAAAGTACAAAAAACGGAATAGGGGCACCAGGAAAATCTTGGGGGTATCTGCCCCTGAAATCGATAACCTCCTCTTTAAAAATGTGGCTTAGATTTTAGTGCCAGAGCCTTAATTGACTTGTGACCTTATGTTTTCCCAAGAAAATTCCCTAAAATTAAAGATAATCACCCCAAACTGGCAAAGGACATATCAATGGGCTATTTCTTATTTTTATTATTACAATGGGAGGACTGGAAAAAATGAGCCGAGGCTCAGGCTTCAAAGGCTTATTGCCTCCTCGCCCCCAAAAAAAATCAATAATAGAGCACCAATAGACATTGGGATATGGTCGCCCCCTCGAGCATGTTATTTTAAGATTGTCCTTGCGCATCTCCTTTTTTTCCCTTTCTCGAAGAGTCTTATTTGGTAGTGTCAAGGTGTTCATTGTTTTTCTCATCCTAAAATTCCACCCGGCAGCTTCATACCGGATGGGTTAGGCAACGCTTATCCCCCGAAAAGGGGAAAAGAGTCATCCACCACTCGCAAGCCTTCAGCTACAAATGGCACTTGATCTTCAGAATCGGTACTATAGCAAAAGAGCTTATTCTTCTTATCTTTTATTTCTCTTGAAGAATATTTTCTTGTGACATGGCCGGTGTTTTATGCATCCAGGGGATTGACCCCACCCCGGTCAAGATTTTGACAGTGAATACTGGCTTAAATCCATCTAGTCTCGGTAGCGAATTCCGAAAAATACCCCCTAGTTCACTGGAAGTCAGTTTTGCTAACTTCGCACTAAAATAGATTTTGACGTATTTTCTGTACTGAAATACATAAACAAACAAAAAACTTTCGGGTTTTTTGGTTGTTGTTTTTTTTTTTTTTTTTACGGGGTGATAGGCTAGTTCTACCCCAACTAAGCAATAGATCTTTTGTCAAATTTATTTTCTTTATTTGTAAGTACAGAGAGTGTTGAAATATTGACTGTTTTTCTTCATTAGCAAAACTATTATGTTCATGAAACTATACTGTTCCATAAAGTGTGATTAAATAAAAACGAATAGGTTTTTTCAACCGATAAGAAGGGGCAATTTAAAACTGAAGCTATTCAGCATATAATGGAGACTGTCCCTTCTTCAACTCCTTGTTCATTAAGCTAAAGTTTTTTAGTGCTTTAAAAATTTTCCTTTTTTAATTCAATGACCTTTTTGTTTCAGGAAATTTTCTTAAAGAATTTGGACAAAATGTCAAACTTTAGATTAAAGAGTAGTGAGTTGAGGAAGGGAAAGCCCCCCTGATAAAAGGCATAATTTTTGTGAGGGTTATTTTGACAGCTGGTTTGTAAGTTTTAATTTTGTTTTTCCTTGGTTATTCTTTATTACCCTTATTCCATGACTATCTACCTTAGTTCTGTCCTTGACCATCTATCAACAAGTGAAATGACCTTTCAGAATTGTATAAAAATGATGTCATGTAACATTTGATAGATAGTCTATCATCCGTCCATCCTATGGGCTGAACTAAGGTAGATAGTCATGAAATAAGGGTAATTCAAATAGTCTATGAAGGTTTTCAGTTCGAGAACGGGGAATACCCATTTATGAAAAAGGCATATTTTACCCAGCCGTTATAAATTCAAAACATGGTATCTACGCAGCACGGGTTATTCTTGAATATGGGCTCTTAGAAATCTGAAGATTTTGGCCAAAAATCCACTCTAGGGGCCTTTGAAATCTTGAACAGCTTTTGATTTAAGACAGCCAAATGAAGCTTCCGGGAATGAAATCATGCCCTAAAATATCCACTTGGAAGCCATTTTAAAGCTCCTATCTCTACTCCTTCTGTAGCCTATTCTAAGGCTGAAGAAAATGCATGAAGACGTGTCTACGCCTGTTATAATCTTGGGAAACTATTAAGTTTTGGAGATAATGGATAGTAAATACATAATAATACATAATAGTTAAATATATAAGATATTAAGTGCACTGTTTCCATTTTCCAGGAAATCTTGCCGTTAAAATCTTGCCGAGTTTTGCTTCATTTTGCATGTAAAATTAGTTACTTTTTTATCACCAAAATTTCTCATGATTTTATTTCTCAATACATCAACTTTTTTCGATGTAGAAAAGTGGTTGATGTTCATGAATGAAGCTTTTGGGAATGGATCTTTGGCCTAAAATAGGCCAAGGAGTGTATTTAGAGTGCGTTTTCTACCCTTTCCCTACTTGTAAGGTTTCAAATGTGCTGTATTAGGTTTGGATTATAGTCTGCTTATATCCGTGTATAGATCTAGGCAAGGTGTCCAGATTTGGGCAGGATTCTAATCCAAACTTAGACTTTCATTCAAAGTCAGGATCCATTTTTGCGGAATATTTTAAACCTTACTTGTAGGCAAGGAGTGTGGTATGAGGTTCAATATATTTTGTAATTTCTAGATAACTTACAACAAGATTTTTCTGAGTTCATAGAAATCTGTGCCCTGGAAGAGGAAAGGGTTTGGATAAGACCTTGAAAAGCATTTTATGCCTTAGATCAGTAACCGATATCTCCGTTCACCTATTCCAACGAATTTCCTAGATAGTGGAAAGCCATTGTCTGGGAATTATAAAAGAATCAGTCCAGAAGGCCTTACAAAACCAGTTGGTATGTTATCTGACGTTTAATTAATGCTAACATCCCACAGTTCAGTGCATCGGGTCTGAGGGCCATCAGTTTAAGATGCAAGGTAGACGCTTCTTCAAGGACGCCGGAAGGTCTGGCCTTCTCCAACCGGGTCATCAGTAAGGGGAATAGTCTGCCTTCGATATAGCCCAGAAGTGGATTCATTCAAGAAAGAATTTTATGGACACAGTTTTCATAGGCTTGATATGTCTTTTAGTTTCTCGTTTCGTATAAAGGTAGTAAAAGGCCTGTTTTTTTTATTTAATTTATTTTTTTATTACTATTAATGAAGACAAAAGATGCCAAAGTTAGTACCAAACTACCGTGCTATTTTTAGTGATTTTCAAGTAAAATAATAGTTTTAATACCTTATATGAGCCTAGCACTTTTTAATGCGTATTCATACTTTCAGAAATTCCTTGAATCTCCTTCTACGTTTACTGACCCAGGTCGTCTTGCCCGTATTGCATATGAATGTTACGAAGGAACCCCAAGTCATATCCATCCTTTGCAGTGTGTTAGAGACTTTGAACCCTTACAACCAGCCTGGAATGGCTCATACCCCTCAGTTCCTCAATCAGCTTTTGCCGCTATTTCTAAGTTGCGTAAAGAAGACACAACTCTAAATAAGAATGATGAAATAGATTTTAGTTCCAATTTCGAACCTTCAGGTAAAAATTTGTTGTCAAGAATTTCTAGAAAGGAGCATATAGAAGAGGCTTCGGGAAGTATTTGGTCAATTCGAGTTCTCTCTCTTACTTTGTAAAGTAGAAAGTGCCCAAAAATCAAAATTTTGAAAGTGAAAGAGGCAAAGAGATAAAAGGATAAAGAGAAGTTGAAATATAAAGAGAAAGTGAAAGCCAAATATAGATAAAGGATTTTGTAATTATTCTTACTGTTAAAACATTTTTATCAACTATTATTCTGGAAAGTAGAGGATGCTAAAGTTATCCCTCCTTCCCCTCTATTCTGACCAACCGTTAGATTATATAGAAAATTAGAAGATTATATATTTTGAGTCAGCTAAGCCTAAGGAAATATTTTTGCTGTATTCTTTTTTTCAGGTTAAGAATGTTAAGCTTAATGAAAAATTTGATTATTACCAGTGGTAACCTTAGTTTAGTTGTTCTGAAAAGTTATACAATCCACATTATCAAGTTAAATTGTTTTTAGGTTAAGGAAGGTCTTTAGATTAGAAAAGACAGCCACTTCTTTAACACATTAATGTGGAGCTAGGACCTCCTCAATGCGCATCAAAAACGATTTTAGTAGTATTTTCCACAAGGTCATAAATCAGGGCTTCTAGCTAGCTACTCTATTGAACCAAGTCAACCTAACCGTCTCCTTGGAGGATTTTAACTCAGTCATTCACGAGTAACAATATTAAAATGTGAAGGAGCCCCATCATGCGTGTTTCCAGGTCTTAAAGTCTTCTCCTAGTTATAAACAACTGGCCAGATTTTATCTCCCAGAATCAAGAAGATTTTTTTGGCATTCAAGGTATTGCGGAAGATCAAAGATGTGACCGAAGAGGAATCAAATAGAGATGGAACGGCACGCGAAATTATATTAAATCATGGAATCAAATGGAAAGCACAAAAAACCGGTCACTGAAGGCTCGTTTTGCCATGTATTAATGGTCTAGTTTTCGCTGTTTCATAGGTTAAAGGGAAACAATATGATTTAATTCTATATGTTTTGCCTGGCTTTAATTTTAGGAGTATTCTGTCAACGTATTAAATGATCGCAAGTTTCGTTTTTGAAATTTTATTTTTGTTCTTGCTGATGTTTTTGTTGCTGAAAGAGTATTTGAGCCCTTGGTGTGCAAAAAAGGAAAAAATAATTATCATATGACATAGGCAAGTAATGGTAGTCGAATAAGCAGTGGCGGATCCAGGGGGCGCCGACCCTTCTCCCTGACGTAGTGGTGGATTTTTGGTTGGGACTGCTTGCTCTAAGTTTGGTTGGGACGAAAATAATTTTTTTTTGTAATTTGTTTTTAATAGTTGAGTTTTTAATAAGTTTTTGATTATTGGGATTGTTTCTTTTTGAAAAACAACTTTGAAACAAGGTTTTAGTTACTTTGTGCGGTCCATGTTAGATTTTACTAATGACGTATACTGCCAAAAAGTATTTAATTAAATTTAAGTTTATCAACGGAATCTGTCCGTATAATCACTAAAGCCAACTGGGAGGAGAAAACCTTTATTTCGTAATAAGGAGGGGAAATTTAAAATCCTAACTTCTTTAGGCTGTCGAAATGATATTTCAGGATTTTGCTGTCACAACCGGTCTGAAAAGCAACATATTTACTTTTTTCACTGTCAAAAACTTGTTTTCGAGTCTTGCTATGGCACTGAGGCGAAGAAATTGATATCGTTACTTTTTTGGGCTGTCTGTTTTGGTTTTTAGGGTTTGCTTTTTTTTTGCGAAGCGGGGTGGTTTTTACAACACTGTTGTTTTTCAAGGGATTTGCGTAATAGAAAGTAAATAGAAAGTATATAAGAAGTGAAAAAATTATTAATTTAAGTTTTGGATTTTGGTGAGCAAATGATGGCCACTTTACTGCCTATTTTCATATGATTAAAGCTCCGCATTATATGACATATTAACTCCTCTGTTTATCCTAAAACATTAAAATAAAGGCTAAACTCTTTAGAACTTTAATAAAAGTTCGTATAAGCATATACTTAAAACTAAGTATAAGAGTCGAAATACTCCTTCAAATGTCGGAGTAATCATTTAAGAAGAATTTCCGAAAAATTGTTTATAAAAGAAGGCAAATAATTATGTGTTTATTTTTTGTTTATCTAGCTGGTATAAATGGGTCTCTGAATTCTCTGTTTGAATCAATGGAATGGCATCGGTTTTTTTCAAAGATTTACTAATAAAATGTTGATAAAAAGTGGAAATTCGAACAAATTGAGTTAACTACGGAAACGAAATGCAACTACAATATTAATTCAGAATTTCTCACCTTTTCAATACCAACCAGTCACAAAATGTAGGTATGTTTTATCTAGGGGTTGCATATATTTGTCAACCATATTGTCTAAACTGCTGTATTTACCGCTTCATCAAGCACGGATCTTTTATGAGGTTAGAGAGCGGCCATATTAGTAATGATTACAAAAGAAAAGAGGAAACCCACTGGTAAAACTGCCTATTTCTGCTATAGAGGTTTATCATAAAGGAATTAGTTTGACGTTGTAGCTTTCTTGGTTTTATTTCTGCATTCAGTAAACAGAATAATATTTGGCCATTTGTTGTGTTTTTACGGGGCAAAGTAATTGTTTATCTATGGACATATGAAATGACTCAGCAAATTATCGACCATTTTCAATTTTATCAGTATTTAGTAAAATAGTAAAATCGAAAAGGCTCTGCTTTCTCGTCTCCTTACTTTTCTAAAATCTGAAAAATTTCTTCATGATTTTCAATTTGGTTTCCGAATGAAGCACTCCACCGAACATGCCTGTATGACCCTTTTCAATTTTATACATTCTGCATTAGATTTGGGATTAATTCCGGCTGCTAAATTCCTGGATATTCGTAAGGCATTCGATTCCTTAACCCATGAAATTCTTTTATCGAAGATGTCTCATTTTGGCATCAGGGGTAATATATTTTCTTGGTTTCAATCTTATTTGAATGATAGGTTAATTTCTGTCGATCCACTTTTCCGTTCACCCTCACAAGTGAATTTCGGCGTCCCTCAGGGATCAGCTTTAGGGCCTGTGCTATTTTGATTTATGTAAATGATCTGTTTTATGCAGTGAAAAAGTAGATACTTATTAATTGCTGTAGACTCTGTCATCCTAAGCCTTCCCTTGCCCATAGTACCTGATGGCAGCACACTTGGCACCTCAGGAAATTGTGAATCTGAGCTTCGATTAAATTTGAAAATTTGTTTTGAGAGTGTGATTTTATGGCTTGATGCTAATTATCTTACCCTAAATTTTTCCAAGTCCAGTATTTTTTATATTTTCGCATGTTTCGCAGATTCGTCCCCGGTTATCAGAAATTTATCAGCCAAATGGGATAATTCATAGATCTAAAGATCAATATGTTTGTTTTTTGGTTATTCCTGCTAAATTGTAATTCCAGACTAGCTATTATATTACCTTTTTATTCGCAATTAGCAGGAGGCCTTAAACAGTTTTCTATGATGTTCCAGTGCCTTGAAGCTGCGGAGAAGGAAGGAACGGAGAAAAGATGCTTGGAGTGATTTTCCTTGTTGTTCAAGCCAAGAGACTGTAACTTTCCTGTGGAAGGTTTTCAGTCAAGGTGATTCCAATGGCTCACTTTTTGTTTCGATTCGGCGCCATTTTAAGAGGTTTTAGGTATTTTTTGGTTACTATGGGCCATGCTCGTCGTTTATTAAGTTGTAGCTACCGTTGCAACCAAGGTAAAAACTCTTTGGGTTTGACATTCCTATCTGAAATTACTTCACACCGTACTTTTGTCATAAGTTAATTTAAACAGGATCATATCTGTCTAGTAGCAACATTTGTTAAGGACTTGCGAACCCAGTAGTTTGAAGTACTACTTCACCCCCCATCTCAATATAATTTATGAGAACTGAGAAAGTCAGTTGATCTGATAATGAAACTACATGCTATATTTCCTCTTTTTTACATTTTTCCTCAAGTATGGATTCATAAATGTACTACAAGATTTTAGAATACTGAGTATTTTTTCAATTATCCTGTATGTTCTATATTAGTTTGATTTCTAATTTATCACCATCAAAAATATGTTTATTATATACTTATAGGTGGGGCTCCACATTGGGAGAGTGTCGACTCTGTGCTAGATGCAGGATTTTCAATTCGGAAAGATGTCACTGAGACTTTGCGAAAGCTGTCATATTAGCTTAGGTTGCTTAAATATCACTCTAATGTTCTTTTGTAAATAAATGCGTTCCTCTTTTAAAACGAATGAAATTATGTATAGTATGATATGAGAGGAAAAACAAGTTCATCTCAAGGTATTGTATCGCAGCAAGTCTGTACGACACGGCCCATGTGGCATGCGCTGCAATGACCTACTAGCGGAATTTAGCAGAGGCACAATTTTTGTGACAACTATAAAACTTCAAGTAAATACTTTTTAACGATCAGTAGGATATTTTGATTGCTTAGCTAGATTTGAATTCCATTTTTCAGACTGCAAATAAAAGAAAGTTGTAAGTGCTTTATTTATGTTATAATTCGAATGTTGATACTTGTTGGCAAATATTTTGTATTTAACAAAATCTTTCTGAAAAAAATATTTTTTTTGCTTTCTTTTTTCGCGCATTTCTTTCAAGGTAGCTCTTGTATCAAATGGTTTGTTTGCACAGAGACCTTGAGGGGGGAGAGCTGTTATTACTTTCTGTGCAAATAAGCTGATAATCTCGCTGAAAATCAAAATATTTTTAATAAAATAACTGAAGTTCAAATTAATCTTAAAGAAGATAGTAGCCTGTTCAAGGAAAATAACGTCCTCAATCTTTTTTCTTTTTTTCGTCCCAGCCGACCGGCATCACGCTGGATTTGGGGCAGGTGTTTTGAGTCCTGGTGTCGCTTATAAGTAAGTAAGTAATTTATTGATGCCCACTCATACAACAGGAAATAGTGGGTTAAAAAAAAGAAAAGAAAATAATATGACTTTTAATACAACGCAACTTTAAATATCACACGCACACAAAATGTGTACATGTAAGAAACTTGCCAGTTTACACAGGGACTTAGACCTTGCCGACTCTTCCACCTCAGGTATCATTTCCAGAGGATCATGTATATTAGAACGGTTTAGCAATGTGGAATTTCTTTCGTGGATCGGCATACGTAGTAAGAATTTTATTTACTTGCAATAAGCTGAACGAAGCTTCAATTTTTCTGTAGCTATAAACCACTCCCATAGAGGTGCGATATGCAACAGGTGTGGCAGAGCGACAGCTGAATACAGTCGAGATAGTACTTTTCCGTTAAACGTATACTAACAGAAGCTAATTTGGTATAGTCGAGTCTAATTGTCTTAGATGTATTCTCTACTAAAAGAGTTCTAGTGCTTGTTACGCTACATTAGCGTTCACTCTTAGGCCTAAACAATCATATCCACGAGTTAGCTGGTCTAGATTGCACTGGAGAGTAGAAAGGTTGATATTTATCATAAGTACATCGTCAGCGTAACACAATAGATTAAGATGGCAAAAATCAATTATAAGGTCACCATTAATACCTTTAGTTATAGATGTAGTCAATATACTGAACAGCAGGGGGCTAAGTATTGAATCTTGTTTCGGACCTCTTATAATTTTCACTGGTCGTGACAGAGTATCTCCATTTAACTTAATTCTAATGAAAGAATTATGATACCAATATTCAAGACTTGCTACAACGTAAACTTTAACTCCGCCCTCCAACAACTTTGAAGAACCTTTTAAGAACCCTTTGAGCAAAAGCACAACCCAAAGTCCGACGGAAACCAAACTGATGGTAATCTAGCGAGCGCTTGGATACTATTTCTGAAAGTATGAGACGTTCGAACACTTTACTCAGCGTGGTAGAAACTGTTATTAGGCGGTAACCAGAGCACTCGTTTGCATTTTTTTTTTCAGTATATTAGTAACTACACCAATATGAAAAGACTGTGGCACTGTTGCAGAATCAATACACATCTGATATAGCAAGGTAAGATAAATGTAGAGTAAGTAAAACCCATGTTAGAGGTGTTCTGTAGATATGCCATCGAAACCAGGGGCTTTCCGGCGATTTAACTGACGTATATCACACTTTATATCTGCAGGAGCAATTACGAATGTTCTTTTTTTTGGAAGGGGCTGTAATTTATATTTCAAAGTAATTTCACTGTCACTTTTCAGCTTTAAATTCTTAGAGCTAAAGACGCCACAGTAATGCTTAATCCACTCTTCCTCACTAATGCTTGAGATAGGTCGACTTTACGGATGCGATTTTTTAAAACACTTCCACATGTAGTTTGGATTACTGATCGCTTCTTTAGATACTCGGTCAGCATTTTCCATCTTTGCTCTGTCAGCCTACATACTGTTTTCTTTCTTGGTTCTTCGAAAAAGACTAAACTGGGTCCCACTTCTTGGCTTATTTGACTCGAGCCATATGCGATACCACAACTTGGCTCGCCATTTAGCAATTTTCAGTTTGGGGCATGTATCCCATCCCAGTTTCCGAGTGCCTTTCCTAATTTTGCACTTTCGTACAGAAGCGGTCTCTGCAACTTTCAGTGCATGAATTGTCTCCTAGCAATAAACATCCAAGGCTATTGTGTCTTTAGTTCCATGTAGCAACAAATGATACGGTACTTTAATTTTATTTAGAATACTATCAGATGTAGCAGCGTATAACTCTCTGTTTATTTTCGACCACTCCGACTTAATATAGAATTTTCCGCTTTTCTGATTCATCTAGAACTGATCCCGATAGTCTTACGTTGGTTAAAACGTGATCGATATTACTAGTCAAGCTTGGATTATGAATAAAAGTAAACTGCTGACTTTTCATATATGGGGAGACATCGTCAAGTAAGCTGGCAAGAAGTATGTCATTTGGTTTACCGGGATTGTTTAAGTTGCACTGAAAATCGCCAAAAATTATGTAGCGCCTATTGCCAAGTTTATGGGTGAGCCTATACACGCTTCTGAAATTTTTTTCTCTGATTGGTCACTTTTAAGGTTTGTCTGTAGACATTAATTAATAAGAATCCAAATGGTCATGGGAATTCTTCTACTAGATAATTATCACAAGATTCATGAAAGTTGCAATCGAGTTGATCATCAACTAGTATCGCTGTACCACCAGAAGGCCTGCCACTACTATATCGACGCTTAGCTTCGTGAAGAAAAATAGTTTGTGAGAAATTTGCTGCAGCAAGCCGAAACTGTCACTTGTGAGGAGGTGCTTTTGGAGATACATGACGTTAAATTTCGGACGCATATTATGAGTTGGCAAGGTCTAAGTCCCTTCGTAAACTGGCATGTTTCTTACATGTACACATTTTGTATGCGTGTGATTTTTAAAGTTGCGTTGTATTAGAAGTCATATTATTTTCTTTTCTTTTTACTCCACTTTTTCATGTTGTATGAGTGGGCATCAATAAATTACTTACTGGTACACTGGTACAGTTTGAAACAACAGTCTCTGCAAAATTAATGGTCATTATAGATTGTTTATACAGTAATACTCATGGTTATAGTGTACCACAATATTTTTCTATAAGAGCATTCATTCTCAAAGATTCTGAGAAAAATATCGAACTTTTGCGTAAAAAGTGGGAGATTGGGGGGATCTGTAGCCCTTCTCATATAAAGGTTCGAAGGTAAAAGCAAAGGATGTGGCACTAAATTTCACCGTCCAAACAAGCGGCGCTAATCTACGTTTCATGTTCCTTCAGCAAGGAAGCACACTGGGGGGGTGTAAAGGGTAACTTCCGTTCGTTTTTAGTTTCAACACTGATGTATAATTTTGTTTGAAAAAGCTTATTTTTTAATTTAACACAAAGACAGGGAGAAACCAATAATCAAATAATAAAAAAATGTATACCAAAATATGCAAACACTTCAAGTATTTTCACCTTTAAGGCTTCTGTAGATATCACCCATCAATATTCCTCTCCCAGTCTGAGCTCTTCTCTCTTCAATCCAAATCACCATGTTAACTCTCAAGTATTTTCACCAAAGTCCAATTTCATGCAAGGTCGTTATCCAAGGTTCTTATCATAAAATACAATTATAGAGCGATTTAACTATATTTTAGCGATAATAAGCAAAGGAGGCGTACTTTCTTGCTACCTGATCCCCGCAGTTTAAGGGAGAAACCACTCCCGGTAGGTACAAGGGCCCTTGCGACAAAAAAAAAACTTTCCTCTTCTGCTCGCTTATTATTAAAATTGATAATTTGGTTTAGGACGGGGTCAGCGGTGTGACTCTGCAAGTTCACTCAGAGTCGACCCAGCTCCAAAAGGCTGCCTGGAGAATTCTGGAGGGAAAACAAGGGAAGCGGCAAATGATTTCTCCCCAACGTTGCCTAGCACTTTCACCCGAAAGCAGAGAACCAAAAGACTCCCAATGATATGCAGATCGTTCGTCTAAATGCTAAAAAAAAAAAATAAGTTCAAGTCCTTTCGTGGCTTGTGGCTCAAAACTTAAGATAATCTTTCGCTTGATCCCTTTTTTTCGGTTCTTAGGTATACTTTACTACAACTGTTTATCCGGGGCTCAGTGGAACCGTCCGTATATGGGAAGCAAAATTCCGAAGAAGGGTTACTTTTAAAAACTGTAAGTTTAGATTTTAACGCGATTTTCTCATATATTTTTGTCATTTTCTCCGAAATTATTCGGCTGAATCCCTAAGATAATATGTACAAATATTATATCCTTCTCCACCGTTCGACTTCTTGTTTTATTCCTTTTTTTCTCTTTTTTTTAAGCATAAATAGACGCGTAGATTGTCTCGGAAGTTTTTATTTTTCTAGATATAGCGATTCGTATATCGTCAACTGATTGTGATCATAATAGAGATTAAACTTCTCACCTTTAACCTTAGGGGGAATCAGATGATTTTTCCCACGGGGGAAGGAGGGGTCGAATATTCAGGAAATTAAGGTCTTAAGTGTAAATATCCAAGTGTTTGCGTATTTTGGTATACATTTTTTTATTATTTGATTATTGGTTTCTCCCTGTCTTTGTGTTAAATTCAAAAGTAAGCTTTTTTTAAAACAAAATTATAGATCAATGTTGAAACTAAAAATGAACGGACGTTACCCTTTACACCCCCCCCCCAGTGTGCTTCCTTGCTGAAGGAACATGAAACGTAGATTAGCGCCGCTTGTTTGGACGGTGAAATTTAGTGCCACATCCTTTGCTTTTACCTTCGAACCTTTATATGAGAAGGGCTACAGATCCTCCCACTTTTTACGCAAAAGTTCGACGTTTTTCTCAGAATCTTTAAGAATGAATGCTCTTACACAGAAATAATGTGGTACACTATAACCATGAGTATTACTGTATAAACAATCTATAATGACCATTAATTTTGCAGAGACTGTTGTTTTAAATTGTACCAGTCTACCAGTACCATCTTCGAAGCTGAGAGACCCTGAAAATAGATTTTTTATATCTCTAAACCGATTGGCTATCTCAGATTCTTCTCTTAATCATTATTTGGCCTTCTTCTGTGCTAAAATTATTTGTTTTATTCACGCCACAGAAGGGCGGAAATCGCCACGTAGCTACAATGCAATTTTGATGCTTAAGGGCGCTAGAGTTTTTAGTTTGCTTTTGAAATAGGCTTAAACCTACATTGTATAACCAGTGATTTTTTGCGATCACCCCTGAGGGGGGTTAAGGGTTCAAACGGATAATCCAACATCTGTGACTATCCTCTAGAAAAATCCGAAACTTTACATTTTTTAAAAACGAACTGGAAACCTTTGTGGGTTCTCAGTAATGTTGAATTTCATGGATTAGATTTCCTCCTGATCTCACCGCTTTTTGGGGATGCCTCCTTGTTTTCTGACAATAATGCAAATATTTTTATGTTAATTACGTAAGATAAGTTTTGCCGAGAATGTCAGGAGTGTGTATTCCCCTTGGTCTTTTCCTCACTCCTACCTTTCTCTGAGCATTTTAGAATTAAAATGTATTTTTTCACCACTGAAGATGTGTAACAGCTTGCAATCAAAAGCCTGAATTCGAACCACCTATAGACCCAAGCCTCCCCAGGATCGGTACCACCCTTCTAGGAGTACTGATTTCTTCTGATCTAACTTGGCATGAAAATACTAGATTGATTATAAACAAGACGAACGGCGCTTTCCAAATGCTGAAAACCTTAAAGAAATTGCACGATAAACTAAAATTGTTTTTTTGCATGTTTATCCGTCCACTTTTAGAACATGTATGTAATATTTGGCGTTTCACTCTAACCGCAGAAAAAAATTGAAGAAATTGAACGGGTTCGGAAGAGATCACTACAAAGCGCTTACCGAAGTTGCTCTTTATCTTACTCATTTCATCTAGAAGCCTTTAATCTTGATTACCTTTATATTCTTCGTGAAAAACCGTACATGAAATTTGGATCAACCCTCCTCATTCATTCAATGTTCAAAAACTACCTCCCGTCCCACTTTTCTCTCTTAGATCTCGACTCCTGAGAGAAATGGTTGTGAAATTTCCAAAAATCGGCATCAATTTATTCCAGATCACAGCGCTATTCGCGAAACTTTGTGCCGAGTTTTGTTCGTATTTTTTGTAATTCGTAGCTTTTAGTAATTTTAATTATTGCAGTATTTTTAATAGTTTTGACTAAAACTGATAGCTGTGATCTCTATATAATATTTACATATATAATATATACAATATATATATATATATATATATATATATATATATATATATATATATATATATATATATATATATATATATATATATATATATATATATATATAAATGCAGTGGTACACTCAGAAAATAATTATGGGGGGCTGACAGAGGGTCCCTGGGTGAACCAGCGGAAAACTTTAAAAATTCCTTAGAAAAACCGGTATTTTAAGGCATTACTTTAAGTTTATTTTTAGTATTTTTTCTTGATGGGGGAGGGGGTTAAAGCCCCTTTGGGTTCGTGCATATATATATATATATATATATATATATATATATATATATATATATATATATATATATATATATATATATATATATATATATATATATATATATATATATATATATATATATATATATATATATATATATATATATATATATATATAACTTAAAGATACCATGTTTGGTCAATGTCTATTAATGTTTGTATCTGATTTTTCAACAAATGAATTGATTTGATTCGGTCTTCACAGCGGTTATTTAAGTACGACAATAACACTTCTGCGGTTAAGGTAGAAAATGAGGTTAGTAGCTGGTTTCGTATTAAATTAGGAGTTAAGCAGAGTTGTGTTCTACCCCCGTTTATACGAATCATTTTGATGGACTTTGTCTAATTCCATCACACTTTTATCCTAGATGTAAGTATGAATAAAATGAGTGAACTTTTACATGTTTTGCAAGTTTAGGGTGTTAGAATAGGTATGAAAATTAATGTCAAGAAGACCAAGTCGCTAAGGCCAGGAATACGAGAAGATGAAAAGGTAATGTTGGGTAAAAAAAAGATCGCTCAAGTGGGCAGCTTTGCTTACCTTGGTAGTATTATTAGTAAAGACGGTGGGTGCGGTGAAGATGTTATAATAGAATAGGAAGATAAGTTTGCGAATAAAGATAAGAATAGATTAGAACCAAGATTGGAATCTATAGTGATGATAGTGGTCAAATCTGGTTACAAAGCATGGGCGCTCAATAAAATGGAGGAAGATTTGCTAGATGTTTTCAAGAGAAACTGTCTACACGTTGTTTTGGGTACCTAACTGACCGACCGTATTTCAAACAGTAGACTGTATGAAAAGTGTGGTTCAATTTCTTTTTCTAGGTTAAGAAAGGTTAAGATGGCTAGGGCACGTTCTGTGGATGAAGAATTTCAGATTGCCAAAGATTTTCCTTTCCCACCAAACGTCTAGGGCTAAATGGAAATTAGGTTGCCCTCGGTTAGGGTAGAAGGACGTCGTAAGGAAAGATTTAAGGGATAAGGGATTTAAGGGTTAAAGAGAGAGGCTTTGAGTAGATTGGGATGGAGGAGGAGTGTGCGTAGCTCTATTGGCCTCAGGCGACCTGGTGCAAATTTGTTGCTAGTAGTAGTAGCAGTGGTAGTAGTAGTAGTAGTTGCATTCTATTATTAGAATTATGTGTAGTATGGTATGATATGTGTTTCTGAATGGGGTGCAACTGAAAAGTCATGCCCCGTTGTCAGTTATATTCGTTGTGTTACTAAAACATCTGCAGCCTTAATTAAATATATTGAACAACATATCATGGATTGATGCTTCAGCTTGTCACGCTACTACCCATAGTAAAAAAAAAAAATATTTCAAGTATCTGTTTCGTAACCATGGAAAATTGTTGCGAGGAGGTTTTGCCTTGCGTCATCTATCGCCATAGTAACAAGTAAAAACGAAAATCTTTGTTGAGAACCCTCATTACCGTCAAATGCCTAAGAAGAAACATCCTACAGAAAAAAAGCTGCTAAGATTTACTCTAAAAGTAAGAGGCGAGCTACAAATAGGAGAATTACCTGGTTGTAGGGATGTATATTGCCGAATTATTTTGGTGGCTGGTGAGCAGTGGGAATTGACAAAAGTAAGATTTTATCATGATTTTCTCATTGTTTTTTTTTGGGGGGGGGGAATGGTCACGTATTTTTTTGGAATAGTTCTTATCTTAAAGTTCTCTAAAAATCTCTATAGGATCTTAATATAAAAGAGATATTCTGAATTGATTTACACTAATTTAAAATATAGAATTACTATAGGGAAAGCAAGAAATGCTAGACGTCAAAGCCGATCAAAGGGGGGGTCAGGGGGTAACCCGATCAGCTCTCCCAGGCACCGTAGCTGGGAAGGTGCCACGACTGGGAGATTGTTCACTTAAACTGAAGTTTAAATAAACTAAATAAATTTTTTACAAATAAACTAAAGTTTATTTGTAAAAAAAAATCTCTATAGGATCTTAATATAAAAGATATATTCTGAATTGATTACACTAATTTAAAATATAGAATTACAATAGGGAAAGCAAGAAATGCTAGACGTCAAAGCCGATCAAAGGGGGGGGGTCAGGGGGTAACCCGATCAGCTCTCCCAGGCACCGTAGCTGGGATGGTGACGCCACTGGGAGGTTGTCCACTTTGATGAAAAATTTTACTTTGGTTTTTCTTATATTTGAGTCAGGAGGGGGCGCTGTTAGACACTGACTAGGTGAAGGGACGATCATGGCTTTGGATCTTCGTGCCGCATTGTCTTTTGCTTTGCAAACAAAATAGAACGATTTAATCTGTCTGTAAAATGTGCATATATCGCCGTGACCTTAGGAGTAATATTTGTGAATATCGATTCAAAACACAAATTAAATTATTAAAAATCGAAAGCTAAATAATCCATAAATATGGCACCCCGATGAATGATCACCCTGATTGGTAACCACATAGTATCCTGATGGATATTTCCGTAACAGATGTTACAGTTTCTGACATAGTTGATATTGGAAAGCTTCCATGTGGGTCATACATCCAGCTAATAAGGTGCTGGACTGGACGGATTTTTCTCATAAAAATCTCATAAAAATCTGTTTTTCTAACAGATAGCAAAAGTTGTAAATTTGAGGACAATGATAATAAATAATCATATTTATTATATAGTCACAGCAGAGTAGAATTTTCTACCTGTCTTTTTGAAAATAGATGTCTTTTTAGAAATATTGCTGGGTCCAAAGTTGCTAATGTGATTTTCGAGTCACAAAAACAGAGCCCTCAAACTAAAAGTTTGAGAGCTATTTAAAATCATCTCCCTGACTTCTGGGAGTTGACAAAAAATGGCTGAGTCCTAGAGGCATGTGGGTTATTTGCAGTAACGGAAGAAGGGCTTCCCCTAAGAAAAGCAGGAAGATTTTTTTTAAATCTTCGACTGTGGTCAGGGTTTCAAGTATTTGGTTTCTAAAACAATTGAAAAGAATTAAGAAAAGTAGGGTGATATCGAAACATGAAATGAACAGCAATTATATTCGTCAGAAGGACAGCGCAAAGCTCTCAGAAGCGGCAGAAAATGCTTGTTTGTCAATCAGTACAACAACAACAAAATAATGGTAGCCATGTTAGTCAAGCCACCACACGTATTTCTTATGCGGTAAGAGCTTCCGGTAAAGTAATATGTGGACAAATATATCATACTCCCTTAATATCAAGCTTCAACTCTCCAATAGTAATGTCCTTTCTTTTCTGCTGTTCATATGTGGATCTCGGGTATTGGATACAGGTCAAAAAAGCAATCTGGTGGCTTGTAAGCAACTGTGAATCCTTTTTATCCTTAAGACTAATAAGATGTCTTAATATCAATGGTTGTATGCTTAAGATGAGTAAAGAGCCGTTTGTCATTGACAACATGGTATAAGCCTAGGGTACACTTCTTACTTCATAATAAGCAGAATGATCCTAGTTAACATATTTTTCTGGGGGAGAACCTTTATCTTCACTTCTTCCCTTGTATTTCTAGTTTTCTATCACAATTTTAAATATTCGTTTCTATTCTCTAGGTCTTGAAAATCGCTTATAAACAAACACCCGATCGCTATCTAATCGCATCTAACCTAACTTAACCTAATTTATCACTATTTGTCTATTGATAAGTTTTTGTGAGAAATAATTAGATGGCACTGATGGTGTTTAATTATATATTTAGATTATTGGAAAACGGACAAATGTAGTCGAATCCATGTTTATTTTTCAGAATTTTGTCTAAAGAAAATTGAAAGAAGTGAAGATAAAGGTTCTCCCTTAGTAAAATGTGTCAACTAGGATTATTCTGCGTATTATGGAGTAGGAATTGTGTTCTTTACGTATTTTCCTATGTACAGCTAGAACCCTAGGTTTATACAACAGACTTATAACCCTATGCCTATATACAACTAGAACCCCAGGCTTGTACAACATTACAATTAATCAGCGTCTTTGTTGTAGTCATATACTGCAAATTATGAAGTCCTCTTCCATCATTGTGTGTCATAATAGACAAAAACATGTTTGGAACATTGTCTCAAGGAGGTCGTTGCACTCAATGGGTCATCCTTAGAATTTTTTTTGAAACAGCACTTGACAGGTCGTTGCAGAGAGAGGCACAGTTGTCTCTTTGTGTGTCAGCTGGAGTGAAAAGACACAATCTGAAATAATTCAGCAAAGCCAAAGTTAGAACAACCATGCTTCACCACAAATAAGAGTTGGTTGCATTCCGCCCCCTTTTTCTACCCCCTCCCCCCTAAATGTTAGAGCATTATGTCATTAGTACTTTAATCGGAACGATAAATGTTCAGAACACTTGTTGTTTTGTAGTCTTAAAATTTGCGAAGACCTGAATACCATCACATTTTGTGACTAACAAGTACATTTCTGACAATCAACAAAGTTTCAATATTTTACAAGGTCATTTGCGCACGCTACTATTTCTTCTTCTAATTCTTCTTTTGTCAAAAGTCTAGATTGAATAAAACTTCTAAGAGGTAATTGCAAATTTTGAAGCATTCCGTGTTCAATAAAGCACAAATTTCAGTCTAATATGATTTCTAAGAAATCTTAAGGATGCAGTAGTCCAGCTCTTATTTGCCGCATTTTATTATTTTTTTTATCGTACAATACTTTTAATTATGATAATCTTCGGTTTAATGTATTTATTAACAGTTAATTCATGTACGCTGTAAGTTTGATTTACTGCGTTGCTATTTTTTTAGTATTTAATACTGCTTGATCTTCTTTTCTTCTTTATTTTTTCGCAGAGACTTTTATTGCGTAATAATATCAGGAATAACTGTATTTTCTTTTTCAACTGTTAATTATTGTTTATATTTGGTTTTTACCAAATGAAACAATTAGATACAAAAGCATTTAGAGTTTTCAATCACTCGTTATTCTGTGTAATAGTATTTAAAGTTAGTCTCTTGAAATGTTAATTTTAAAAAGTTATGTTTATCAAATGGAAGTAGAGAGCAACCTTAAAAATTAAAGCAAGCAAAATTATCCAGTATATTAGGGAGGTTAACCCTCCCCCCAACTTCCCTCTCTATGCTGTAATTTTGCTAGCGATTTGCTCGAAGTATTTTGAGTGCTACAAATAGTCCGATGGCCATCGAAAGTGTTTTATTTGTTTATCACCTTACAAATTGTTTTAACAAAAAATGGCATTCTATTTTTGAGGCCAGTATATTAGGGAGGTTAACCCTCCTCCAAACTTCCCTCTCTATGCTAGAATTTTGCTAGTGCTTTACTGGAAGTGTTTTGAGTGTTACAAATAGTCCGATGGCAATTGAAAGTGTTTTATTTGGTTATCACCTTACAAATCGTTTTAACCGAAAATGGCATTTCATCTTTGAGGCGCTGTGAAAAAAAATCCTTTTTATTCCAATGACCTTTGGTAGGCCATTCGTTCTTGAAGCATCTTTGGGGGGGAGTCCAACTTTATCGTAAAGAGTGGGACGTTTGGAGTAGGAGCCTCCTCTATACGGGCTGATTTCTGATGGTTTTAAGTTCTACTTTCGTTTGAAAAGATTTATTTTTTGTACAATTTATGATCATTTTTAATACAATGTTATCCAAAACATGAGTGGGCTAACAGTCTTTTAACCCACCACTCCTTGCACTGAAACTTGTTCTTGCATAATATTGTTTCGAGAAAAAGGGTTCATTTGGAAGTATTTGCTCACCATAACAAAATAGAGTTTCCCTAAATAAAATAGAGTCAAACCTTCACTCTTACCCAAGTTCTGCTTCGTTGTACAGTGCCTTTATATCTAAAATTTACGTTTCTGTTAACACAGAAAATGCCAGAATTTGGAACTTGGCTGTGGCGCGTCTGTTTTTTACTTGAAAAGAGCCCTAGGTCTTCTAATTTTCACTTGAATGACCACTTGCTTGCTCGTATGTATATATATAGTAGGCTAGGTTTGAGGTTCTCAAACATGCTAAATTTCATTGCACAATATTCATCAAGATTTCATCTCTTTTTGTGGCCTCAATTCTTTTTTCCAAAGTTTTGCAAATTTTTGTATTCTAATAATTTTCGATGGAAAAATTCAAAACTAATGAATTACGTATGTTTAAATTCAGCATAAAAATTTGGTTCAGTTGATGCATATTTTACAATAAAATTGTTATTTTTAGAGTCTCGCCTCCATTGACAAGGGCCACTCTCTAATTATAGTTCGCAATCTATTTAGTCCAGGACTCTCTTAAATGCTGATCTGGTTCCCTATCCTTCCTGTCTGCTGCAGTTTAAATTTAAATGCAATATTTCTTATAACAATGCTTGCTGAATGATAATCATTTCTGAAAATAAGCTCACCTTATAATATTTCCTGTAGCTGTGTATGAAATACAGAGAAAAATATGGAGTTTAGTGTTATTATCTTTTTCACTTTTTCATTGTAGTTCTTCCTAACACAGACCCAGTGTATTTGACCTTCTCATGAACAAATTTTTTTTACAGGGAACGAGTCCAACCACACCCCTTTTGTGCAGAAAGACAAATGAACATAACCTTTTATTTTGCTCTTAAGATATTCCCGGAATAAGGGCTATCAATGGAATAAGGGCTTAAGAGAAGGGCTATCAACATGCAGCACCATATTGCTGTTTCTGCTAAAGAAAAATCTCAGGATGAAGAGAGGCTAGGGGTTAATTTTCTCCCCCTAATAATTTTGTATTTATCAGAAGGACCTCACACTAAAAGTTGAAAAGTTTGGGCTAGCAACGCATTTTTGGAGAATTCAGGCTGCCCCTCTCCACCCACAAAAAGTTCCTTAGCCCTCTTCGCTAATAAGGCTACCACCACATGATACCAATGGAGTATCCAGGATTTTTTACGGAAGGGGTTGTTTTTTGGAGGGGGGGGGGGGGTTACAAAAACTTCAGGATTTGCAACGGAGTTTTTTTCATATGCGTTTTTGTTACGTTTTTGTGTGTCGAATTTTTTTTTTCATTTTGTTTTCGTAAGATTTATTCTTCTTATTAATTCACTTCCTATTCAGTAGAAAATAAAGAATTTTTATGTGCTTGCATACAAAAACGTTCAATATGTCATAAAGATTTAAACACTATCGGGAATTAGAACAAAATGCCATAGTTAATTCTTTTTTTCGTTTTTTCATTAAATGTATAAAATTTCAGTCTTCATATACCCCACCCCCACACATACACACACACACGAAATCTGAGGTCCCTCTCCCCCAATTAACTTATGCGTAAATTGGGATGCATGTTAATGGCATAAAAAACGCAGAAACAAAAGCAGCCCAATCTTTTCCTTTGCAAGCAGGAATAGACTAACGGCTAATAGCTGTTAAAATTAAAAAAAAAAAAAAAAGAAAAGGACTAAGGTTTGGCATGAAAGTGATTTTTGAATTGAAAATTACCAGTTAATTTTGGGAGCTTTCTCTCAAAATGTTCTATAATTGAATGTCTAACAAATTCTACATTTTGGTGCTTGTAACGGTTCGCAGCATTAAGAAGCGATCAGAAAGTTAAAATAACTGTAATAAAATATAGAAAAGCGTCCAAAATATTGAAAAAATGGAAGAAAAGTAAAGAGACATCATCCCAAGAATTAACACAGGGGAAGGGGAAAGATTTACATATGTCCTTCTCTTTTTGTATAATCACTTAATGTCTGATATGAAGTTTGAAAGCAAGTCTGATGCTCCAATAAACTGAATTTTTAAGATTTAAGATTGAATTATTTTTCCAGAAGAGTAAATAAATTTAAAAAAAAAGAAGTGCTCTTAGGCCTAAATTTTGCAAGAAGAGTCTTCCATTTATATTTTTCTAAAATCAACCTCCCTCCCCAACTATGGGAAAATCATATATTTCAGCGTCGTTATTCTTCTTTTTTTGTGACGTAGATCAAGTAGCTCAAATAAAGCTTAATCAATTGATTATATCCATAGTTAGCTGAAAAGAAAAATGAAATTGAAACATTTACGATTTACTTTTAGGGAACAGAAGAAACTATTTCGCAGATTTCTCGATGTAATACCAACAACATATTTGTTTGGAATTTCCCATTTGATGTCACTTACAAGTCATCAACACCATTTGGTTGTAAGTATTGCCTGATAATAACAAAAGACTAAAGACATTTCATCTTCCCTAAGACTAAAAATGTCCGTATCTGATGTTTTCATATTCTTACAGCAGAGCTAGAATAAGATTTTGAAGGTTTTTACAGGGACAATTCTGTTTAAAATATCTAAAATAATTAATATTTATTTTGGCTGATGTAGCTTTATTTTGGACAGTAGAGTTGGTATATTTGAGTCTTTTTTTTCAAATTTTGTTGAATGCTTTCAGTTTGGCTGCAAAAATCATGCTTGATAAGGTAGGCCTAAAACTCAGACTATCTGGCCTAAAACTCAGGCTGCCAAGTCATCTTGAACTTAACCAAATCATAATCTCTAAAACTCTCCTAAGCATAGACTAATTTTACATTTTGGACTGCGAAGTTTTATTGGAAGCTTGGGGTTCTATTTTTTGTTTTTTTGAGTAAGATACAGGCACACAATATCGCAAAAAACTGCAAAAAGTATGCCTTAGAATGTTTAGAAAAATTTGTGTACACTCATTTTAAATGTAAACTGAAGTGTCTGACTTGAGCTACAGTAAGGACAAATGGTTAAGCGCTCAGAATTTTTTTTTGAAATTTGCCATATTTCAAGCTTAGAGATATTTTTATCACTTTTCAGATCAAATTTCCAGCTAATTTTTAATTTCTAGGGCCACGGATTATCTTTTGTGCCTATGGCCCTGATATTTTCGGGCGTGATGTGATACGTGGCTACGGTCTTGCTCAAGTTCCTGTTGTGCCTCAGTGTTGCGAAAAAACTGTGAATATGTTTGTTCCAAACTTATCCCCGTGGAAGAAATTTACTGCCTTTATAACTGGTCACCGGCCAGAACTAATGGATCCACGGTGTTTAGTGACTGCCGGAAATAGAGATGGTATGCATTTCAATTCTTTTTTTCTAATCTTAAATTTCTTTCTTTCACGGAACAGGGACCGTGGCACGTTTTCATTTGTATGATGTCTAAGCCACTTTCCTTGCAATCTGTATTGGAGATTAGAAGTAATTGATAAAGAAAAAGGTCACTTCAAACCCCTAAATATTTAATTCAGGTGAAAATGGAACGCATGAAATATGCTATACTTGCAATGCTGCAAGTACTTGCAATTGCATGTACTTGCAATGCTAGTCTTTAGGATAGTCAAATTACAACTTAAACGTTTGAAAAGTCTTCGAAAATTGAAAGTTTGGTTTTCAATACAAAAGTTGAAATTATTTTATAGTTTTGGTTCATAGAAAGTTATATGGCTGGGGATTGATAATAGTTGAGATTTTGGTGGTAAGCTCCCGAATTTCATTTTCCGGAAAAATTTTTCCTTGAATATCACCGTTCTAAATATAATTATTGTAAATACCCAATTCTATATTTTATTTATTACAATATAATTCATCCCCTAATTCATTTATTTATATATTTGATACCTTCAGATATAAAAATAAAATAAGGGAAATCTTTGAGCAATATAGTCTCTAGGGCTGATAAAGCCTATAAGTGAACTAGGGATACTGTATATGAGAGGACCCTCTCCCTCTAAGATCCAAAAAGTACAAGGCATTAAAATTCAAAATTCTTCAAGCAAGAAATTATCTATGGCTGGTCTAGCCCAATGAAGAAGAAGATGAACAGTTCTTCGTCGTCCTGACTCAAACAAGGATAAAGGGATTCATAACTCTCCGGTATCCCTTTACCCTAGTTAAGAATATAATTTACCGGATAGTCTTTATTCTAGAATTAAATAAAAAAAACTAGTTTTTTTAAATGAAAGTAAGGAGCAACATTAAAACTTAAAACGAACAGAAATTACTCCGTATAGGAAAGGGGCTTTTCCTCCTCAACACCCCGCTCTTTACGCTAAAGTTTGACTCTTTCTCTTAACTCTATTTTTAAAACAGTAAGAAACTTTAGCGTAAAGAGCGGGGTGCTGAGGAGAAAAAGCCCCTTTCATATACGGAGTAATTTCTGTTCGTTTTAAGTTTTAATGTTGCTCCTTACTTTCATTTAAAAAAACTTGTTTTTTTATTTAATTTCTGGACGTTTTTGAATTAATGCATGTTTTGATCTTGCCTCTCCGCACATAAATAATTAAAACGAAATTTGGATATTAATTAATTGCAATTAATCGGAAGATTTTGAGAAAAAAAGGAGCGAGGGAGGAGGCCTAGTTGCCCTCCAATTTTTTGAATTTTTAAAAAAGCAACTAGAACTTTTAATTTTTTACAAACCTTTTCATTGGTAAAAAATATACGTAATTACGAATTAGTTTACGTAACGAACTTCTATTATTCGTATGTTTTTATTGCGTATATGAGGGGGTTCAATCTTCGTCGATACCTCGCTCTTTACACTAAAACTTAAATTTTGTCCCAATTCCTTAAGAATGACCTCTGAATCACAAAGGCCGTAGAATAAATAGTTGAAATCACTAAAAATACTTTAGCGTAAAGAGTGAGGTATAACGAGGAGGTAAACCCCTCATATGCGTAATAATTATTGTTCGTTTTAAGTTTTAATGCTTGCTCCTTACTTTCAGTAGAAAAAACTTTTTATATTCATTTTCTCATTGTTTTTTTTTTCAAATAATGCTAGAAAATCCTGCGCCCCCTTCATTGGAATTCTTTTCCCCCATGAGAAGTTTCTCCATCGAAATATCCTCCCACGTGACCCCCCCCCCCCCTCAGCTCTCCCCCTAAACCAAAAAAATCCCCCTGAAAACGTCTGTACACTTCCCAGTAACCATTACTATATGTAAACACAGGTCAAAGTTTGTAACTTGCAGACCCTCCGACGGGGACTGCGGGGGAGTAAGTCGTCCCTAAAGACATAGTTATTAGGTTTTTCGACTATGGTGAATAAAATGGCTATCTCAGAATTTTGATCCGGTGACTTTCGGGAAACAATGAGCGTGGGAGGGGGCCTAGGTGCCCTCCGATTTTTTTGGTCACTTAAAAAGGGCACTAGAACTTTTGATTTCCGTTAGAATGAGCCCTCTCGCGACATTCTAGGACCACTCAGTCGATACGATCACCCCTGGGAAAAAAAACAAATAAACACGTATCCGTGATCTGTCTTCTGGCAAAAAATGCGAAATTCTACATTTTTGTAGATAGGAGCTTGAAACTTCTACACTAAGGTTCTCTGATACGCTGAATCTGATGGTGTGATTCTCGTTAGGATTGTGTGACTTTTAGAGGGTGTTTCCCTCTATTTTCTAAAATGAGGCAAATTTTCTCAGGCTCGTAACTTTTGACGGGTAAGACTAATCTTGATGAAACTTATATTCAAAATCATATATTTAAAATCAGCATTAAAATGCGATTCTTTTGATGTAACTATTGGTATCAAAATTCCATTTTTAGAGTTTCGGTTACTATTGAGCCGGGTCGCTCCTTACTACAGTTCGTTACCACGAACTGTTTGAAATACGTCATAAACAGAGCAAGCGAGCCGGGCAAGAGCACACGATTTTTTTCCCCAGGAATGATTTTCTTGATTCTTCTCAACTCTGAACCCAGACCCAAGCACCTCTGCTTCTGATCTTACTAAAAATAAATTCACAGTCAACTCCCAACTCCCAAGTATTGACATAAAATGACCAACGCTGCTGTCTACATCTCGGGGAGTTGAGACCGGTGGAAACCAAGATTTGGGCAAAAGAAGATCTAGGTAGATGAGGTTTAGGTATCGGGACCCAAAGCTCTCTAACCGTTGACAAAGTCAGAATTTATGAACATCCGGTCACAGATACGACAACCCCGCTGGGTACCTATATTTATGTTTTGCTTTTAATGATAGTAATAAAATGAGAATCATAGCCAAAACAGAAATGCATCCATTGTCTTTCCCAAGCTATCAAATCAACTCAAATATTTCGGTAGCCATTATTAGGTACTTATTGCTTGATTAGTTGTTTTATAAAAACAGCTTTATGGTAGAAACTATTAAATGCAAGAATTTTATAGTTGCGATGATTATCTTTTACCAAGAATTCACGAAGCAGAAGAACATTGCATTTAGAGTACAACTTCTGAAAGTTTTGTCCTAAACCTTGCCGTTTAATGACATTCTGAGTTTCTGAGCTGCTCATATTTTTCGTTTAGTTTTGCATAATATTCCGATATGAAATATTTGCATAAAATACAAAACTAATTCTGTTGCAAAAAAAAATGGTAGCGTGAGGATTAGCATAACGTATTTAGGATCAAAAATTACAAACGCTCGTGTTTTAAAATCTTGATATTAAACTAATCGTCATAAAAACATAAGTTTGAAGCTCTATACAGGTTTAAGCTTTTTTGAACAATCTTAAGCCACTGCAAAAATTTTGAAATCACAAATACAGACAAAGCTCTTGAAGGGTCGCTAATCCTACACATCAGAACTTAGCAAAACCTATGCGGTTTGACTGCTATACTGAGAACACTTTTTGAACTAGAAGTCTTGATCAGTAGTGATGCTAGCAGTGTGCCCAAAATTTTATTTTAGATCGAATCCATCTGATTTTTGCACACAAATGCAGTTTTTGCCATCAGGAGGTCAAGAAGTTTGTACTTGAACATTGCTTTCTTGATTGATTCGATCTAAAATAAAATTTCGGATGGAAGATGCAGCTTTGAAAAAAGCACAAGGAATAGGCAAATTATACGCAAAATATGAGCAAGGCTGTATCCATGGGGGGAAGGGGGTACTTGGCTTGAACACCCACCTTCCCCTTCTCCCTAAAATGTTATCTGACTCGTAAAAAAGTAACGAAAACACATATTGACAAACTTTTGGTATTTGTGGTTTTTTTGTAATCTCCCCCCTCACAACAAAAATCCTGGATATGCTCTTGAATATGAGATTTTATAGGACAAATTACAGACATTAAAATTTTGAAGGAATATGCTGGCCCCAAGTCCTACCCATTCCCTACTCCTTTTTCCCCTGCGAACATTTCTTGAGAGGTTATCTGAAACCCCATCGAGGCTGAGGAGCACAAAACTTTATTCAATGTCATTTCAAATAAACCTCCATGTTACATCGCTGTGGCAGTGATTCTTTGGTGTAAAATCGGGGACTGAATGGACGTAATGTGTAACATTACATAAATGGACCTGTCATTCTTTAGACACTGAGTATAGCTATAGAATTAAAGCTAGAGAATAATGTGATATCGAAAACAGCCTCGATGCTCTGGCCTTGTACTTTTGCATCAGATGTACTGTTCATCCCCGCACTGATGGGTCGTGATTATTATTAGTCTGGATTGCAACTTAGAGTGTTCCAACAAGATGAGCAATGCCTTTGATAGTTAGAATATACAGCAGGGAGAGCTATAAATGGAGCAGTCTGTGTTTTCGGTCATACCCATGGCAAATTCTGGCTATTGGTCTTACCTTCTAGAAGAACCCAGTCTATGCCTATGCTTTTGTAATGATTCGTTTAAGAAGTTACTTTTTTCTACTTCGCAACTCTTCCCTTATTTAATGCTATCTCACTATTTTCTCCTTTAAGTAATATTTTTTCATTTGAAAGCTGAAAATTTCTCCAATTTTCTTGCTACAAAAATTATTAGTCTCCCATTCTTTTTTTTTTCAGGATTCTTTGTTGAAACGCGTGGTCGAATCCGTGTATCATTAAATGTCGTCACAAAAAGTATGCAAGAAATGGGCTATGACTTTGGAACTGTAAATGAAGTCTCTTAAATTTGCAAAGAGTGTTCTGGAAAAAAGTTCTGTGAAAATTTAAAAACAATCGGGAACATCAGGACGTTACCATGAAGTAGTGCAGGTCAAATGTACGAACCGCGGTCGAAGAATAGCTACCAAGGATTTAGACGTGGCTCACGGACTGACTATGAAAAAATTACTTTAACTTTTACTGCAAAACTGCAAAACTGCAAAAATATACTGTAGTTCAATAATTATGAGCCTTAACATCGTTTGCGCCCAAAACTTTTTAAGAAAATGAGGTGGAAAGTGATAAATATAATTCTACAGTCGGTTTTTAAGACCAGTGGCTATTAGGTCTGTATCCACTTATGATAACTTCGTGTATTTAATTACATAAGAGGGAGCGGAGAGTTTTCAGAGGAGCATTACTGCATAATATTGGGAGCCACCCATGATTGAGACTAAAAACGTTCAGTACATGATGTTCGGAGACTACCGAACACAATCTTATTCACTATATACTAAACAGGAGCAACATCATTCTACTAAACATCAGTAGCAGTTTTAGGCGTCATAATCTGGGGGGGGGGGCACAGGGGCGTAGAAATATAAAATAGGAGAAATTTAATGTCAGAAAAAGTTAGGGGTGGCATATGCCTCCTCTGCCCTAGTTTAGAGCTGCCACTGCTAAACATCATAGTTTTTTCATATTGACATCCAAAATCTTCGATATTTGAATTCAGGTAGCTGAACCATGTTGACTTGTATATAACTACCTTTTCAGTAAAAAGTGGACAAAGGGTTTGTAATTTGCAATAAAATATCCTGAAGCTAAATAGTTTCAAGGGCTCATTTGACCAGATTCCAATTTTTTCTTACCTCCTTGCCATCACTTCCAGGAGATGAGAGCCTCACATGTGGAGGGGAGGCAAAACTCATTTTTAAAACCTAGTAGGGCAAATCTGTCGTTTTTTCAGTTTTTTTCAATGAAAGTACGCTCCAATATATTTGTAAAATTTAGGAAGATATTGGATACAGAGGGAACGTCCTTTCACCGTCACCCCCCCCCCCAATGACACCACCGCTCTTTTTTATTCTGGATTTTGAAAATCCAAAGGAGTGCGTGAATCAGAGAATAGAGAATGCGTCAAGGAGAGAGTGAACAAGAGAGAGAAAGATGGGAGGGAGTATCTAAAAGAAACGAGAAAGAATGTCAGTCAGAATTTGGTGAAAATTTTCAATACTTGACGAACGGTCAAGACCAAGCGCCAATAAAAGCTGAAAGTAACTACTGCCATAACACTGCTTCTCGTAATAACCTAATTAGATCAATCCAGGGTTTACTTACACAATAGCAGTTCAATAGGTCTGTTATATTAAAGAAGACATTAGCTATTAAAACATCAACTTTTTATTGCATAATTTGGTAATACGTACAAAGGCACTAAAAGAACGGTATAATTTACATTTTTGAAATTAAATAGCTTAATATTGATGTACAATTGCATTGTGGACGACACAGAAACGAATAGCATTAAGGAAACTCGCGGAATTTTTCTTCGGCAGACGGGGGTAGAGAGGGGGAACAGAAAAATATCCCGAGATACGGACATTAGGAAAAGCCGTCCTGGCTGAGTGGTTGGCGCGCTGGCGTGAGAATTCTGTATCCAAGGAGCACGGGTTCAATCCCAGTTGTGACCAGTTATTTAGTGTGGGACGGGGGTCAGTGGTGTGACTCTGTAAGCTCAGCCAGAGTTGATCCAGCTCTAAATGGGTACCTGAAGAAATCTGGGGAAGGTAAGCATGAAGGGTGTGTGAAAGCACAGGGTGGTTGGCCCCCAACCCCCCATTGCACTTTCTGGCTGAAGGGCCATTAAACGGAGATCAGAACCGCCGGTTTGGACCTTAAGGGTCTAGTTCCGTCTTACTTTACTACTACTTACATTAGGAAAAGGTTGTTTCTGCCAGAAAAGCCTTATATTTATGGAAAAACATTACAACTATAGCATTTTATTCCTAACTTTATTTGATAGACACTTGTCCTCCAAGATCAAGGGGTCTGGATCTCCTCTTTGAGTGCTCTTGAAGAATATACATTTTTTTAGACACACATGGAAGATATCCATGCAAAGAATATCTTCAATGTGCTCAAAACTAAGCTCAAAAGACAACTAGTGCAGCTTATTCCGCAAATCCTACTTTTAGGTGGCGCTTTAGAGAATAAAGAGATTACAGTAAATCCAAATCCTGTTTTCTATAGGAATGGACAACAAACTCTTCCGTAAATTCCCTTCTTAGTAGGAATTTGATGGAACTGCATACTCTGACTTCATAACTTACGTTTCGGGCATCAGTAAATGTAACCTTTTTTCTCCGATATTATTATTTTCATTTAAATATTATCAGTTAAAAGGCTTATCAACAATAGCATGGTTAGTGAGATAGTCTAGAGGAGACTGACTTCCTGCTAAAAGGAATTAAAATTTAATTCTCGTACGCTAGAAGCTACAAAACAGGAAAAGGAGACACAAACCTTTAAGTATTTAGACCTTTAGTATTTGTCCTATTCACGATATCTGTTTGCTTCGCCGACTTTTTATTCTTTCCCCTTCTAAAGAAATCCCTACGTATATTCCTAAGCCAATTGCTTGGCTGCGATAGCATTATTTCTCATTTAGATGAATTTATGGCAAAGTATTAAATCTTTTCATCATACATACATATATATATATATATATATATATATATATATATATATATATATATATATATATATATATATATATATATATATACATATATATATACATATATATATATATATATATATATATATATATATATATATATATATATATATATATATATATATATATATATATATATATATATATATATATATATATGTGAACCAATTCTACATGTTAAATTTAAAGGGAAAAGAGGAGAAGATCCTTGGGGGAAGAGCGTTCACCCTATTTATTCCTTAAAATGTCCTTTTTAGCATTTCAGAACCCTCCCTCTCTTATTATGGGAAAATCCTCTGATGCACTTTTTCTTCTTATAAGAATTATGATAGTAAGTATCGTAGTTATGATGAAAATACATTTGACCTGGCAATGTTACACCACATTTTTAATGTCGTTTATCTTTCTCAATATTATTTCTTTCTCTTTATTGCAATGACTTTTAATAAATTCATGGGGAAATTACCAACAGACTGAACCCAAAACTAAACGAGAGCGAACGACTAATTTCCGACTTTTGATAAGAAAGAAAATGAGATTGTCCTAATTTTGGCAAAAAAAAAGAGATTCAGAACAAAGAAAAAGGCAACTCTGTACAATCTATACAATCATAACTATCCCTGAGACATAAACACAAGCTAACAAGCAAAGGCACGCGTTTCTTTTAACCAAGTTATAGTACACAAAAACAGAAGGACTAGAAGAAAACAAGCCTAACTTCAAGAGACGTAACCAAGAAAATAAAATATAGGAAAAACTAAAGCTGGGAATATGCCTTTTTTGCATACAAGTGCTTTTGCGATAAGTTGTTCCATAATTAACTCACCCTTACCATACCCCAAATGGGTTGGACCTTATCCGAAACAGAATCAAGCTATACCTCTGGAGAGAGGAAATGAAGACTTTTTTCGCGTGAACCTAACAAGCAATATGTTTTGTTTCTTTTAGTGCAAACTTCTTTTTCATAACTGATACCTTGAATTTATGTACAAATTGATTAATAAAAGTTAATACTTGTTTAAGGAATTATTTTGTGTTTAATATTCAGTCTGATATAGTTAATATTTGGCTTTAAATAGCACTACAATATACTAAAGGAATAATCCCTTCTTTACGAATAAGCCAAAAGGTCTTTTCAGGAAACTCTCGATAACTATGACTCAAATAATCAATTAATTAATTTGGCATTACAGCCCCTCCCTCTGAAAGAAATTCTAAAATACCCCATTATACCCTCCAAAAATGAAATTTCATTATAATCAGAGTGCTCGCACCTGTAATACGATTACAGGATTTACCTTTCTCCAAGATTGATGAGAACCCTCCTTCATCTAAGGAAAACGGAAAAATTATGACCCTAAAATGAAATTTCATCATGTTTTCTTGCCCTCCTACCCCAGGATTGGTATTTCTAGTCTGTTATAATAGACTATAATAGACTATAAAATAATACAAGAGTATTTCAAGTCTGTTATAATAAGCTTGAAGCTTAGGGGCTTAACCATCCAACATCAAAACACCTTATGCACAAAAATAAAAAAATATATATATCTTGATCACTTTTGAAAAATATGAGCATATTATGTTTTGACTCTGGTGGCTGACTTTATATCACTTATTGGGTACCCCAGCGATTTAATATAACAATTTAGTTTAGTACTAATGCTATATAAAGAGCTGTAGCTCTAGGACAATTATTTCTTCTACCTAGTAGTCAAGCAATTTCCATATATTATTCCTTACGCAAAATAAAATATATAAAAAGAACAAATAAAAGTACTTAGGCTACCGTTGTTATCTATTTAAAATTCGGTGCTTAGTGTTTCATAACGATTAGAATCAGGAATAGGGATATCTATCAATCGCTAAATGAAAAATATACAAAACATAGGGAAAAATATACTACAACACAAGTTGTGTAGAGCCGATAAACACAATCACTCTGGAAAAGCCATCTGCCGAGCTCTATATCACAATTATTTTCGTCTCATAAGACTTTGACCGCTAGGAGTACTGGCAAAGTCTAGTTCAATGAGATCGAGGGCAGTGTCTCACACATTATTCATAATGGAACTACGGACGGTTTAAACATTTGAACTTGGATGTCCTTGAGCAAATAATGGCCCTTGGTATACAACACCGTCGAATTCAAATGTAGCTATTAACTGGCCCTCGGTGCTATTTCGAGACTCCACTGGAAAGAGAAATACATCGATTAATAAAGAGACCTTCATAAACCAATATTTCTAGGTGTATTAATGATAGTGCCTCCAGTCATAAATGCGCAAAGAAGGTATCCCAGTATACCTTATTTATTACCACTATACCTTAATAGCCGAGTTTTTGTTGTTAAGTCTTTTGTGCGGATGACACTTAAAGGCAGTATTTTTTCCTAACAAGGAAGTCCTAAAAATGCCTACTTGACACAAAATGAGACAGTTTCAGGCCGCAGCACTGGACAGATTATGTAATATTGAACGGATAATCGAAGGTGCCTATTTCTTCCGTGGCCTTACCTTTGTATACTAGGAAATATTAGCCTCAAGTGAATATTGGTTCTTGTTTAGTATTTTAACACTGTATCTGGGAATCAGATTAGAAGTGCTCCTCTAAACAGTAGAGCTATGACGCGACCCTTAAATCAAATATCTTAAATGTAGATAACTTCGAAGACCACACTGCCTTTCCATGACGAAAGTAAAACAGTTCAAAATAGGGATGATACCTTTTTATTGACAGTGAATAGATATATAATTATTTAACTGGAATACAGTGTTCATCATAAGCAGTAAAACTCAAGCGGTTTTACTGCTGATGATGAACACTGTATATGTGTTCGAAATATCCAGTTAAATAATTTTATATCTATTCACTGTCAATAAAAAGGTATCATCCCTATTTTGATCTGTTTTACTTTCGTAAATATCTTAAAATCTGAAGCAATCAGTTATTTGTTGTAACATCGTAATAATATTTGACTATTATTTAAACTTCGAACTAGTTGTAATCAAAATTAGTCATGCATTATTTCTTCTTTAAATAAATAGTTAGTGATTTGCAACAATGAAAGCAATAACTGGTAACTGAAACGGCAGTTGGTTAATTTTTTTTTGTTCAGAATATTTACAATATTATTCTCCTTCTTCTGTGTAATACGTAAACTTTATCCCGTAATAATCTCAAATCAATTCATAACTTACCACCCCTAGATGTAACGGTAATTTGTATTTGATTAGTTTGGTCATCTTGCCCCTCAGTTACGGCCATCTTCCAATGTATTTCTCGTTTCTTTTTTTCTGCGGAATATTCCAGCGGCAGTCGCGGTTCCTCCGACTCTCTCTTTTCAATACTTTCCTTTTTAACTTCTTGACGTTCTTCTTTACTGATTCTCTGTGCTGCTTCACTTGCACGTAATCTAAAATGATATTAACTGTTTGAAATAATAATATTAAATTCCTAAGTTGCTCGAATACATTCAGGACGTTATTTCAAGCCTCTCCTCCCCCCTCAAAAAAAAACAAAAACAATCCCGATGCATTTGCGCAAAGCTCATATTTTTAATATCTCCTCTAATCCAGTGTTAGATTGTTTATAACTCTAAAATACTCGAAGCTTATACTGACCCAATAAAACTACGGGACACAACCCTGTTTTGATTAATTTCTATTTGGGTTTGTTAAAGTGCGTCTGCATTAATCTGATTTCACGCTGTCTGATGTCTAGATTTTGGCAATTACAGAAGAAAGGGCTTTAAATGGATGGCAGCCGACAAATATCGCAAAGAAATACATAGCCCGGATTATAAACGTAGGGGAAATTAATAATTTTTTATACAAAATTGTATTCTTACAAGATTTTTTGGTTTGGTAAAACCAGGTCTTTTCCTGGTTTAGTAGAGCCGATTAGATACTCCCTTCTTTATATCAATACAGAACATCGAAACAGGATACTGAATAGTAAAAATAATGTCCCCGAGTTTGTAAAAGTACCTTTGGTAACAAGGCCGAACATGGAGGGGGGGAGGTTGAACCCCCACCCCTAATTTTTGTTTGACTTGTAAAACGTAACATAAACTCATATGACATTGTTTTATGCAGTTTTATAAAGCTTTTACCAGACCCCCTCCCCCACCCCTAAAAAAATCCTGGATAGATCCTCGCTTGGTTATACCCCCTTTCAACGAGATCGACTCAAATTGTGGTTCTGGATAAAGAAAATAGAGCCCACTTGTCGTATAATAAAGTATAATTCGATTTCTGTATTTTTGCCAATATTTGGGTGTTTTGAACTGTAAAAGGTTTACTTATTTAGGAAAATTCTACTTACGTGGTTTTTATACCAAATGAAAAAATTAAAGCACATTTATCCTGGCCTAAACGTTTTTTAAATCCCAAAGGAATGAAAAAAAAACTTCAAAAGTTATTGCGTGAAAACTGTGATTGTTATTATAGCCTATTTGATTATAGTTTTAATTTAGAAAAGTTCTTTTTGGAACCTTTAGGAACATAAAATGTTCTTTCAGGCAAAAGTACCTAAGTATTTCTACAGTATTTCTTTTATGAACCCAAAACAATAAATTTCGGAAAAATATTAACATTTAAAAAGTATTACGCAAAAACACTGGGCGAGAAAAAAAAGTATAGAAAGAGATTTGACATCAATACAAAAAATATGATTAAATTCACCCGGAAAATTTTTTTGACGAGTACAATAGTGAATATTCTATGATAAGAAATATTTAGTCTACCGGGTGCGTTCTTTTTTAAGCTCTTAAATTAGCCTAACCTCTATGAGAGCCGCTATCCTCCCAAGCTGTGAACAATCTAAAAACAATTTGAGTTACTGCAGCAAAATCTAAATTGCAGGGCTGAAAACAAAGAAAAACGTGCCAATGAAAGATTAGAAATACATAAACAAATCATTTATATATAAGCTAATTTAGAATCTTAGAGTGGCGTCAATTCAAGAAATTTTAGGGTGGAGGTAAATTTGTCTTTTTTCTAAATTTTTTCAATGAAAAATCATAGAGGCATTATTTGATAAAAGAACCAAAAAGGAATTTTTTAAAATCTAGAGAAAGGGGGGGGAATCTAGGGGTATATAGGCTTCCCCCCTCAGTTGATATTACTTGAATCTCATTTATTTACACATGCCACTTTCTTCTAATCATTATATTCAAACGGACAATTTTCTGCTTTATTTCCTTTATATTTTCGTTAGATACCCCTTTGAATGCATCTGGGCTGCTTAAAATATTTATTCTCAGTAAATGTCTTTGTCCTTGTCCGAAGGACTGTTGAGTCCTAACTCTCGCATTAATTCTACGATTCTAGAATGGTCATGAATCATTCAAATTTGACGTACCACTATTCTAATTCCTCCTCTTATCTCCAGAAAAGGTTCTTGTGATCCAGCAACAAACACGTTCATTGAATTTGTTTATCTTAACAGCCATTTAGATAAATAGTAGATAAAAAGATGGTCTAACAACGTTCCAATCATATCGTTTCACCGATGCCATCTACCAAAGAGACATCCTCGTTTCTTATTGAAGAAGTGACAGTCCTCAATGTTAATCGATCTCCAGTTCCAGTTGCCGCAAAAAGAGTGTTTCTTTTGAATTAAATTATGAAAAGACAAGGCCCTATCTAATGAATGGCAATCTACACAGCGGCACCACTCCTGGAAAACTATAACTGGCAACAAAGTGTGATCTTTGTAGCATTCGCAAAAAATAAACCCTTTATCGGGTTACACTCTACATTCGGGATTAAAATAGTCAAACTCCTCCCCCCTGAAAACGCATAGCCATAAAGAAAGATACACAGAGAAAAAAAATGGAAGAGAATTAGGGTGTTATAAACGGTATTAAATATTAAAAATAACTTACTTCAGAGCATCTTGCCGTGCCTGCTCAGCAGCTAAATTTAACGCTTCTTTTTGTTGAGGAATAAACCTACCACCAGCCATCGCTGCCAGGGCTGCCATGTGGCCTGAAATAGACCCAGATAATTTTAGTTTCATTCTACCTAACAGCAATGCAATCATTTTTTTCTGGAACTTCTATGACAAAATGATTTAGCAAATGTTAAATTAAATTTTTATTTTGTATGAGAAAAGAAAATACTCTGTAGAACCTGTGGGACCGAACTTAGGTCAATACGGTTTAAGTGTGGATTTGAAAGCCTGGTGGAGTAATCATGTCACTAAATCTATTTAAATCCAATGATAAATTACTCTACCAAACAAGATTTTTTTGCTCCATTCAAGTGTAAATATTGCTTTTACTTATTTAAGCATATAGAAAAGGGGGATTCACGTCACGAATCCCCCCTTCCCTTAATAGATAAAATATGAAGTTAGTTAAAATATTAGTCTGTTAACATGTTAGTGTTTTGCTAGCAAAGGTCTATCATCTTATGTTAAATGCCAAGGTATAGGTAGTATTCATTAGTTTATATTTACTGTTTTCAGCTTACATATACTGTTTATTGTCTGATTTTTTTTATATTTTTTATTACTTTGTCCAGGTTTATTTTCTTTTAGTTTTCAGTAGTGCTGAAACTTGTTTATTTCTGGAAAATAAAAGTTTTTTTCCAAACATACCCTTCATGCTCTGTCTGTATATTAAAAACTAAAAAAAAAAAAATCTATGTTTTAGATCATGCTAGGTCGTTATAAGCAGTAAAACATGATGTTTTTGCGTTTGAAATAAACATTTGATTTCATTTTCTTTTGTCTTAATATTTTGAAACATAAGCTATACCACTGTAGCAAAACAGTATGTAAATTTTGATCAGTGAAGCCATACGAATCTGCGTCTATGTCTGTTTTCTCTAAATGCATTTTTTTTTTTTTCTTTCTTTTGTACTTGAGATTAAACTATCAATAAGCACTGAAAAATTTGTAATAAAAAATGTACCATCAATGTGATTTAAGACAGAAATAATTATATATGATAAGATTTACTCATAATCAATACACATACAATAAGACACTGTGCTAATCCCTCCAGAAGCTCCTTGGCCGTTAAATTAGGGGGAACATATATGGATCACAAGCTCAAGAACAATAGCCAATTACTTATTGATATAAAAGAAAAAGAAAAAACAATACATGTATAGAGGATAGATTGATTGACAGATAAGATAGATAGATCTATGACGTACAATATAATGATGATTGCTCAACTGGGTAGTAAACCCTTTTCTTATATATAGGTATTGAAAGGAGGCTGAAACATAAAACATCCTTCAAGCGCAGTTTTCACAAATTATTTCGTTCATGATTTTAAATGGTGTTGTTGCTTTCAGTTATGCCAAAAAAGAATACTGTCTTCTCTTTTCGGAATTTCATAATTTGTCCAATAATTTCGTATCATCAGCATTTTTTCTTCTTTTTTTCAATGGCTCGAGTTTTTGCTGGTAAATATAAATGTCTATATAACCTTTTGATTAAATATTTAACTAAAAAAGACAGTGCTAACTTACCGGCACTGCTCGGTGGCTCACTAGTGTTTGTAACATCCCCAGTTAAGGCACTGCTGTAGAGGTTCCATAAATTTAGCCGCTGCATTTCTAGTGCTTGCAAAGCATCGGCTGTAGGTGGGGAGCCTCTATTACCTAAACAAATATGATAAATGACGATACGAAATTATTTACGATAAGGTAAAAACATTAATTAGCAAATAAATTTCATCAACATAGTTAATATCCTAATCATGTCCTAAAATTCAAAAACACTAATAATAACTGTATTTGAATCAGCCATATGCGCAAGAGGTATCAAAGAAACATAGCATATACGCACACTGGAACTTAATGAATAGCCCCGAACCACTAAAATATTTTAAACCTTATTATCACTGGCTACTTTTGTCATTAATTTGTTTTCCTCAAGAACAGCCAACAAAAAGGGGAACCCCCCAAGAGTTGTGTCAATTCTCCAAGACTGGTGTCAATTCTTCTCAAAAAGTGAACCTGGGCTTATATACTGATGTTAAATTTTTCAACTAATCAGAATCACGCATTAAAAATCATTATGTGTTTCTGACTGGTTGAAAAAGTTGAACACTGACAAGAACAAGTATTGAAACAATATTTGGTCACTTAATAAACTGGTCTTTTACAAATAGTGATTGAAACCGCAGGGATGGTTATGGGTTTGGAAGCAACAGCAAACAGAAAGGAAACCCCCCAAAAGTTGTGTCTTATGCCACTTCTCCTTAAACAGTCTTGTTTGCACTTTTGTCACGTAAATTTGCGGACTTTGTCAGCCATTTTTCAGAATATTCACTTCCATTGACAATACAGTCAAAATTGCCCCCTCTTGTATACTCCCAACCCTTAGTATTTTTCAAAAATCGTTTGCTGACTGAAATTAGAAACTTTTTAAGGTTGAAAATCTTAAGCATAAGCATGAGTAGTTTCAAAACACGTGACTAGATGTATTTTGCTGCTAGATTTAGATGAAGGATGAGACTGGTATTGAAACAAATTGGACACAGTAAAAAGTATTATTGTATACTACAATAAACAACAAAGAGAGATAAAACTCTACAAAAAAAAACCTCAAACGAGACTACGGCCAGTAGAGAGGAAAGACTAAAACAACGCGAATATTTCGCCTGTATCCAAACTAGGCGTCCTCAGCACAAGATAAAAAGAAAACTAAACTAAAAACAAATAAAACCACCACCAATAATAATAAATACAATTGTCGCTACTGATCCACGTAGGGAAAAGAAGCTATTCGATACTTCAATGAGGACATTAAAGCAACTTTTCCCTACGTGGATCAGTAGCGACAATTGTATTTATTATTATTGGTGGTGGTTTTATTTGGTTTTAGTTTAGTTTTCTTTTTATCTTGTGCTGAGGACGCCTAGTTTGGATACAGGCGAAATATCCGCGTTGTCCTCTCTACTGGCCGTAGTCTCGTTAGAGGTTTTTTTTTTTGTCATGATTGAATTTATGCCGTTTTATTGACAATCTAGATCGTCAAAATACTAATACATTGACAATCGGAATCGTGATTTGTGAGTCAACGTTACCCGAAAATCAATTCCGGAATTTGCCGAGTATTGGGTCTTAGGTTGCAGGTTTCTATATTTTGCTGTTTTACGGTTCGCAAGTAGACAGTCATAAGTCAATTTTAAAAGCTTCTTTGTTCCTCGTGTAATTCTGAATCTTAATTCAAAAAGATGTTTGTCAATTGAACTTTTGCCAACGAGAGTCTAGATACTGCATATTCTTACTGGATTTATACACAAGGGGGAGCCTTCAGGCCATAAATCTCTGGTGGTTTTACGAATAATTCTAGTATATTTGGTTTTCTTTATTTCGAAGTCTCTTTCGAACCAATTCTATTGTCGATAGCCTAGCCCGGAAACATATTCTAGGAAGAAATACTTACTATCTAAAGAGTTTCAACAAGGCTTCTAAGATATGCTTCTTCCAACGTTGCTATAATTCAGTTTAAAAGTTTTGGAATCAAGTTTTTTTTTAAAACATGTCATGTTGAAATCAGATGTATAAATTCCAGATGACAATTCCTGCCCTGTTAAATCGATTGGCTCTTTGCTACAAAGTTTTATATCATTCGGAGCATTTAAATGCTTATCAGGCAAACTGTTTTATAAAGGGATCTATCTGATAATAAGTACTTACGTGCTCAGCTATATCTATAAAGGTCTTGAAACAGCTTTTTGTCATAAGCATAAAGGAGTATTCCATAAAAAAGTTTCTATTTCACTACTAACGCCACGTGTCTTGGGCTAACGGGTAATTTTGGTCGAATCCAAAGAGCATATATAACTTCAAGAGTGGAAACTAACGCAAGTATAGCAAAATAAAACACCAACGCGTTTGGCGTCTCATGGCAGTTTTTCAGTCTATTAAGGAAATATTAGTGTAAATAATATATTCGTCAAATTAGCATAGCAATAAGTGCTTGATATCTGTTGCTAAAAAAAGAAATAATTAGGAAGTTTGTAGAAATGCCAATAAACGCACAATGTTAGATGGCCCTAGTTTCCACTGTTATAAGCTTCCCATACTCTTTGTTCGAGGCTATAGTTTTATCCAGGACTTACTGGAAATTTTTATTTATCGGATTAGGATTAATAGATTTAAATGTCTAAACCTATGGTATTCAACTTTCAGTCAGCAGATCGCTTACAGCCCCGGTAACATTTTTAAATCCCTGTAGCAATTTAAACTATCATTAATAAGTTACTAAATGGAATTTTAAGTCTGTTTGCTGGTAAGTTTTGGTTAATGTTTTAGGGTTGGTTAACAACTCTTTCGTCTAATCCCGTCCAGCAAACCCAGAAAACTTTGACGCATCTGACCAAAAAAATCTGGGTTTGGGGAATTGTCGACTGTAAGTAATAGGCTATATTATACATATTGTACGTAAGATTAAAAAATTAGGTAAGAATTTTCCAATTCAAAAATTTTTTTTATGATGTTCATGAAACTATATATTTTTTTCTTGCATTTTTTTTTTCTTTCACTGAGACTTGTCATGTCTTAAGTGGCTCTGGATACGACTGCAATGGGTCATAGACAAATTCGCTTGATTTACATTCCACGCACAGATCCAGCTTCGAGAAAAGAATATATACCAATCAAAGTTTCAATTAGCTTACCAGGATGTGGGTGATGAGGATTATGACCTCCATTCATTAACGGTTGTCTCGAAACTAAACTCATAGGAGACATCTGCATTTGTGATGCCAGTTGACTAAGACCCCCGGGAAGCTGCATACCAGGTCCTCGAGGTGCACCCATTTCTCCAAAAGCACCGTAACTTGAACGTCTTCCTTCTCTTCGGTTTCCATCAATAGCCGTCTGCAACTCTGGGGGAGTACTAAATTTATCTTTTTCACATTCAAAAGGGTATAGATATTTCATGTACCTAAAATAGACAAATTATAATTTTATTATTCGGCTATGTTGAGTTACGCTCAAATTGAAAATCCGGGTAATAGTTAAACAGAAGAAACCCATGAACCAAAAATGAAAGCTGTCGATCTTTAATAATTCAATTTTTCGCTGAACTTCAAATTCAAAAGAAGGGAAAGTCTCTATAAATCCTTTACAAATTTGGTACCACCCCTGTTTTGCTCAAAAACATGATTAGAAAATATTGTCTGATTTTCGTGCAAAGTTGAATAAAGAATTACAACTTTAAATAAGATTTTGTTTCTTGGCTAGGATCAGTAAATATTACTTGATGAACAATTAATAATTGATTCCACTATTTCCATTGCAAAAGTGCCCGTTTATGTCTAGTAATTAACCAACAATACTCCTATTGCACGAACAGCTCACTACACCACCAAGCCGCCAAGAGCAACACAGCTCCCAAGAAATTCCTATCCCCCTTAAATCTTCACTTACGACATCCTCACATACAATTTGGGGACGACTTGATTTTCGTTTGGTCTTAGAAGGGTGGCCGTCAAGGACAATCTTTGGCAATCTGTTATCTTTCCTCCACAGAACATGTCCTACTCTTCTCATTCTTTCTCTCATTATAGCCTTAAAAAGCGGAATTGACCCTCTTTTTTGTAGAGCTCACTATTTGAGATACGGCTAGTTAGTGAGGCATCCAAAACAATCCGTAAGCAATGTCTCTAGAAAACATCTAGAAAACCATCCACCGTATCCCGAGGCAGTCCCGCTTTAGAACCATACTTGACCATTGTAGAGGAAATTATAAACCAACAACCGGGGATTACTCGCACCTTTGTCCTTCATTATTAGAACAGCCGTGATGCCTCGATATTGAAAAAAAAACTCAATCCAGCTAACAGCTTCTTTGCAATGCACATTAGGAAAGTTCAAGTGTCTATACTTTCCTTTTTCATCTTAATATTTCAGTTTACCCCCCCATTTGTTTTTTTAGGGATCTAATAGCAAAGGAGGGAAATCTATTAATAACCTCCGATTGAAAGATTGGAATCACAGATTACCTATTTTGTTGAAACCAACTCTCTGGTGTTCTTGACTTTCTAGAATGTGGATTCATTCCGTATTTCTTCAATTAAACTAGCTCTTTACATGGACGATTTCTCTCAAGAAAGTGACATTTTTAGCATTTTTGGTATAAAACCTAGAATATCTGGGAAATGAAATTTCTAAATTTTTGGATGGCATATTCCGTGAATACGGCCTCCCTACTACCTTCACTAAAAATCCCTAAGTCTTTATTGGATAACATTTGTTTCTTGATGCTGTTTGACCTCGGCCTACATTTCATTGCAGGAAAATCCATTAACTTAGGCAAGTCTCTAAACTAGGCTTTGCTTTCATTTAAAATTCTGAGATTTTTAAATTTTAATTTTACCGGGAATTTACTTTTACATAATCCAGTTCAAAAACTTCGGAATATAAGATTAGAAGAAAAGAAAACTTTACAGACGACGGAACTGGTTTTCATACCCAGCCGAACCTTTTTTTTTTTTATTATTATTATTTGAATCTTATCCACTAATTCATCAATCCTTTAACAAGAAAATATAGGATAATTGTCCACAAGAAAAAGAAAAGTGATTTACGATTGACATTTTTGAGAATCTTAAAAGGATTTTTTTTTTCGAGTTATTTTTTCTCGGGGTCAATGATATTTAATAAAAAGGTTTGTTAAAAATTGTATGTCTTGATGGAAAACGGAAAGGAAAGTCCTTTCCGTTTTTTCCGATATTTTTCCTTTCGGAGGAGAAAAAGCCCCTGTACTGAAATCAGAGCAATCATCTTCCACCTTTCTCTCCCTTTAGACAGGGGAAAAAAGAAGTTGAGGGGGCATTAACATAGTTAGTTAATGTCAATGTATTTTAACTAGGTGGTATTTTCTCTTCGGAAACCCAGCCGTGGTAAAGTTATATTAGTAGATAAAAGATGATCTAAAATATTTCGGTTAAAGATTGTTGTGGGGCTAAGCCCCATAACAGAGGATCATTAAGTGAAATGATCCAAGTCTCATTTAAAAACATTCATTGAGCGCCGTGACCAGTAGATGAGAAGAAATAGTTCATGTGCCAGCTCAGCATAATATTCTTCTTAAGTCGAGTGGTCCCAGCCTCTCTTACGGTCAAGAATATAAAGATCTTGATTTAACAACCGAAAAATTTTTTGCTTGAATTTAAATAGTCAAATTCATATTTGCTTTAGAGTGAATGAATCGAAGATTGAGCATGAAGAAATCAAATAAAGAAGTTATCCCGTTGTTACGAAACTCGTAATCTTCATTCTGTTGAATAATCAGTTACCACAATCTCACCATAGGGTCTCTATCGTTGAACAGAGGGGGTCCTTAGGGTTAGTGACAAATGAGAGGTCAATTTATTACGATCAAGTTCGGATGTATTCAGAAAATCTGTGATATGCAGCCTGTTTTACATAATATAGTATGTGATGCATTTATTTATACAGCGGGTGACTTGATACGGGGTTTTGGAATAGCTAAAAATATGCATCAGTCATATTTATGTTATTTGTTCTGTTATGACGGCTGTACTTGTAGATAAGGAGTTATGATGTGGTATCCATGGCTTATTTGCATTTTTAAAATCAATTATTCTTCCCATATTGTATACTTTGATTATGCATTTATAAATTTGTGTTTGTGCAACTCAAGTAGACATTTTTTTCACTTGGTAGTTCATTATAAATTTCTTTTTTCATAACAAAATGCACAAAGGTGTTCAGTCCATTTCATTTTTTTTTCTAATACTGCAAGGAATTAAATGACCATTAAAGCTAAAATAGACAATCAAAGGCAAAGTGAGTAATTGAATAGTGTGGCTTCATTCTGCCATATTGTGCTTACAACTTTACATGTATTTTCGAACCAGATCTTCTGAAGCATATTTTCCCCCTCCCCCCTCCTCAATCCCGAACGGTCTTACTAACCTCCCATGAAGTGAATATGCCTCTGCAAATAGTACCAGTGTGAAAGGAGCCGCTAATGAGGTCTTATTCGTTTTCTTAAAAAAAGCACTAAACACATTTATGCGTTACGATACGATTAAGGCCTAGAGAAAACACTCATTCGATTCCATTGCAGAAGAAAAGCACCAATGTGTCTCAGATGGCAGTGCTTGCGGCCTGTCAATGTGTAAAAGCGACGGTTTCAAATCCTTATGTATTTTAAACACTTAGACGGTTATTGGCAGTGGCAAAGAAAATAGACCCCAAAGTTAAAACCCTTGATTTATCCATTTTTACCACCAGCCAGGATGGGCTCTTGTTGGCACTGGCTGATCAGGAAGGTGAAAAAAAAGAAAATATGTTGCATCTACGAAATGGATACGAATTGTATTCGGGCATGTATGGGGCATAGCGAGATCCCGAAACCTTGAAACTGTACTATGTTTCCTGTAACATATTATATATTCCATAATATCTACCTATTTTCGTGGTGGGAGGGAGGGAGAAGTTTGAATTTGTTTCTCCCAATCATCTAGTTGACACCAGCAATCCGATTTGCATTATTTGATTCATGATCCTATACTTTTTTTTCTCTTGAAAGTAGGGAAAATGTTGCTGGATATCACTAGCCTAATATAGGTCTAATGAGATATATGACGCACGGCCCTGGTACAAGATGGAGGTAATAAACTTCATTCTTTACAAAGAGTATCATATTTATTTAAATCTGATCCCTTGGAGTTTTCCTCTGCTGCATCCGACCAACTTGGAGGCCTTGGCCTGGCGGCACTAATAAAAACGTTAAATTTGTGAAAGTCCAAAGTTTGTGGGACCCTAATAACTAGGTAACTATTATGTTTAAGCCATTTAAAGCCAAACGTCACTTCTTTATTCTTAACGTACAGTATGAACACTGTTACCCTCTTTCCTTTTTTTAAATTATCTTAATTATCTTAAATTAAATTTGTCAATTTGGTCAATTATTGGCGCCTTTGTTACATTAATGTAAGGTCAGCGACGGTCAGCCATCCATACATAAATTATATGAATGAAACAATTAGATGTTTTAGGGGTTGGGGTTGGGCTTGAAGCAGAGTACACCATTGTACATAACCCCGTTCCCAACCTTAACTTTCTACCACGGTGAAATATCAGCGGAAGACAGTCATACATGTATCTTCCAAAATGTGTCCTGTGTCAAATTGATTCTTGCGAGGCAAATATGCAGGTGGACTGTATGAAATATAGGAATCTATGAGAAACTTTGGGTGGGAGGAGGAGTAGGGCAAATGACTGAAGCGCTTGATCTCTTCATACGCCATTGTGCCACATCGTCCTCTATTTTTACTTCTTATTTAGGGTAGCATCCTCTTCTTGGATACTCCCGTTTTCTGGTTCACGCAGTGCAACACAGGTCCCGTTGAAATTATTTCTTGAAATCCATTTGCAAACCTTGATAATCCGTTGAAAGGTGAGCTTAATTATCATTATCTGTTATTACTGCCATTGTTCTTAAGCACTTATTCCTCTTAATTAAATTGAGCACGTCCAAGCTATTGTTCCTCTTAACATTTTGGACGCATGAAAAGGTTATTTTCGGGCAAATATAAGGGAAAAAAATCCCATCAACTATTCAAGAGAAAGCCGCTTAATTTTAGCGGGCAATGGGAAGGAAATTTAAATTTTGAAATTAAACGATTCGTTTCTAGAAATAACTTTTAGTAATCAACAAAAACCCACCACCAACCGTCAGTTGTGCCTTTTCCTCGTGTATGCTAATGCTTATCCATTAAAAATCAACGCTGAATAACTTCTCATGACTTAAAACAGAAAACGGTAGCTTTAGAATGACTATGAAACAGTTATTTTATAGTTTTCGCAATAGCATGATCGCTACAAACGGCTAATAAAAGCGAAGGAACTACTTTTCATGGCTGTATTGCATATAAAACCATTGTCGTAATAAATCACCTTGGTATACAGTCATAAATAGAATTCAGTGATAATTTTTTAAAATTGCAGAATGGAACGGTATTTCGTTTTCGGAAGTATAAAAGTTGACTTAACGACTCTCAAGATTTATTTTTCGTTTATCATTAATACATATTGAGGATGTGAGAAATTACTCATATGCGGAAAGCTTAATTAAAGTAAATAAACTTGAACATAAAAACCTATCAATTAAAGTTTTATTTCCTACCAGTTCAAGGATTCTCATTGATGGCGGAACCTTCTGGCAGCTTGATTTTCATCATAAAACTTTTTTCCCTTCAATTCTAGCAAAGTGCAAGCAATAAGATGCTAACAGGCATATATAGTATGATGCAATTGATATGAGGCCTCCTTCTGTTTTCTCATCTTATTCAAAAAAGATAGCAGAACCATTTACTCCGTCGCAAAAATTTTCTTTTTCTTTTTTTTACTTAGGAAATTTTTATTCAAAACCGTAACTTAATATAAAAAAAAATAATGATGCATACAGGGCCGTTTGAAGAATTTGTTCCGTAGATAACTTCGAAGACCACACTGTATAATAGTTCAAAATAGGGATGAAGCCTTTTAATCGACAGTGAACAAACATAAAATTTTAACTGGATATTTTGAACACATATACAGTGTTCATCATATGTCCAACACTGTATATGTGTTCGAAATATCCAGTTAAAATTTTATATCTGTTCACTGTCGATTAAAAGATTTCATCCCTGTTTTGAACTGTTATACTTTAGTTTTTATCGGGGAGGTGGGCGGGGTTTGTAAAAGGATTTTTTCATGGGAGTTTACAAAAAAACATGACAAATCTATATCCATTTCTTACGTTTTTAAGTGTCGGAGAAACATTTCGGTGTGGGTGAGAGGGTTTCAACCCCCTAGCCCCCCTCCTGGATACGGCCTTGGCTGTATGTTTAAAAGATCAACAGCAAAAAAAATAAAATAAAGATAAGATGTCAATCTTCCTCAAAACTGGTTAACCAGATGAGAAAATATCCTGTATTCAGTGAATCTGAGCTTAAAACAGTAAAACGGAGGTAGTAGATCTACACGCAAGTCCACTAAAAAAATATTTAAAAAACTCCGTTTTCAATTTACAGATGGAATCAGGAATTTTGATCATCTGAGCAAAAACGTTCGATCAGAGGCGAAAAACTATCTCCTTGTAAAACGCAGAGGTAGCTACGAATGCACAGAAAAATTTGGACACAGAGCATGTTTACCAGAAATAATCACAGAAGTTCGAAGAATTTTCGCTACTTTTTTTCCAAGATTATGCTTATATCAAAACTGCAAAGTTCGAGCCAGAAGGGTTCGACATTTTCAACTACATATGTCTAGTCTTCTCCCAAAACTGAGTTTTTGTTTTACAAGCTCTTTCGTATTATTTCCCTTGAAAGTTATGTCCTGTTTTAGTCCATTTCAGAAAAAAAAACATAAAAAGACGGGAAAAGATAGAGCTTGTTTTGGTTGCTCCCCTCCACGTCGTAAGCCAGTTCATGTTGTTAGTTCTAACGATTTTTCAACCTCCAGCATTTTCAACCAGTGAATAGCCCTTCTCAAGAGAGTTGGGAGGGATATTGGAGTGTCCAAAAGTGTAAGACTTTGCGATTTCCTGAAATTTTCTTAGCAATTTTGCCTTTTTGACAAGTTTGCCCCCCCCCCAAAGTAAATTCTTACTGACATAGGTTACTACATCTTGCGCTTGTCCTTCATTGCCAAGAGAGCTATAACATCCCTAACCACCCTTACGGAGGGGCCAGAGCATTCCATTGACACCTTTTCCTACTTCTTTTCCATTACCCACTATTCTTTTCAAAACCAGGGAGTATACTTGCTCTGCCCCTAGGTGTCCCTCCTATAACTCTAAGACATGATCTCGTGTTTATTCCTCCTCTCATACAAGTTTTTTTGGAGTTGAGCGTTAATTTTATATATGAAGTCCTACGCTAAACAAAGAGGTATATTAACTTCCCCAGTGAATATTACGGGGTTTATTGCTATTTAATGAATTGCCTTCCCCACGAAATAAGAACATTAGTAATCACGAAAGAAAGCAGGGTTTTATTTCTGGCCTCAAAAAGACTGTAAAACATTAACCGCAGGATATAATTGTTCGTTGACATGGGATCCAGTATAATTTTTACTTCTTCCATGTTTCATTCACTGAAGCTTGTGACCATAAATTTTCGACCAAATTACCAGTGTCTTTACACAGTAAATCATCCTGTCTGTATTTAATTGGAATTGCAACTCATATAATTGTAGATACCCATTTAGGTCAACTTAAGAACCTTGTATGCCTTATCAGTTACCTTATTTGCTTTGGAGGTCTATTTTCTAGAAAGAAATGCATTCAGAAAGACTATTGTGTCCATGCTCCCCCCTCTAATATTCGGGCTCCCAGTAAATAAACATTTGCATGCATGCAGGTTCAGAATTGTTTTGGAGCCTTTTTCCTTTTCTACGCTCAGAAAGCATATTTTTGTAAATCTGGGATTTTTGATGCGGAATTTGAAAACCCAGATCCCCTCCCCATCTAGCTAATTCCCTCCTTATGAAGTAGGAGCAAATTATTCCATCGTCGGGATTGACAATTTTTAATTGACAATTAAATAAACAGTTTAACTATGCATCGCGAAAGGGTGAGGGTCACTTGGGCCTTTTCATTGGCTTCATAAGAACTTTTTTTGAAAGTTTCTTGTTCAAAAATTATTTCCAAGACAGCACAGACTAGGTATAAAGAGAAAATTAAATTGGAGAAGAAATTGTGAAAATTACTTAGCTAATGAAGCAAAGAAAACAGAAATGTTTTGGCACAAATCTCTACCAGAACTTCTAGTGAAAATAACATCGGAGTATTCCATCAAAAAGCAAATAAAAGTTGGAAGACAGGGTGAAAAACCCAGCGAAAATTAGGCTTAAAAGCCAGCAGAAAGCAATGACATATATGTACAAGGGAAAAAAGTATTCCCTAAATGAAATGTAGGTCAAATCTACAAACCGAAAAACTTTACTTTTCAGTTTACTTACTTCAAGAGTTTCCAATATTTTCTATGTTTAGGATGGAAGCACTATGTTGTATCAATGAAAACAAAACATAAATCACTCGGAAATGCGACTGATACCCGAGCAATGACTTGTCTCATAAATTGTTTCCTGGAGTTGTCGACACAAACGCCTTTTCTTACTACCCAAACTCAACCCAGCGATTTCAACAGAAGACAACCTACCGAGCACTTAATAGGCGACAAATTATTTCTTGAAGTTCATTCAAAGATGTGATAATTTACTTCACTTAAGACTAGGCACTCTGGTGGTCTCTTCGCGAGTTGAAGAATTACAGCTTTAAATAAAATTAGAGAAAAGGTGTGCTTTTCACTGCAAAAACAATTGAAGAATTTCTCTATAAGTGTGGCGTTAATTAAAGACGACAAGAAAGGGTCAGTTATTTAAAGTTCTTCGAGTAATACCTTATTTTAGTTTCCTTACTATACTTTATAGGTTAAGAGATTTTCCGTTTCTTGAGGAATCTTTATATAAGTAGCATAGATATGGCAACCAAAGATTTTTACCAGGGAGAGGCCAGCCACTGAAAAAAAAACTGAATATTTTTTTTCTTCTAAGGCAGGGAGGACGTGGGAAATGTCCACTGTTGTTTCTGCTAATGTCCATACAGCGTTGCTATAAAATATCTTTCAAGAAGTATCAAATAGCCAACTATGACATTGATACAGGAAGTAAAGGAGCTACGGCGAATCTCCAGCATTCATATTGGGGGGAGCAGAAGGGTTCATACCCAGAAATCAAAGGGCATGGACTGTAAATATTTGTTTTCTTTAAATTATTGGGGGACTCCCCCAAACAACATACCTGAAGTGACATTTAAAATTTCACGAACATTGCATTACAAGAAGAATCAGACTGAAAAAGCGAGCACGGGAGATTTAAATGTGAACTTCAAGGATCTAAAGTGTTTTAAAATTCTCTATTATCCCTAACACATTATTTCAATCAAAATTGTTCGATCAGAAAGGAAACACGGGTGCCAATTCACGAGAATACACTGTGTATATGGGGATTTTTTTTTACTTCCTTTCAATGAAGATGCAAAAAAGGCCATTTTAAAAAAATGTAGAAGGGGATTTATTTTTATCAAATAGGAATACTAATAATGTATTTTCCGAAATCTAGAGGAAAGCATCCCCCCCACAACTCCCCAATTGGCACCCCTGACTAGAAGTGGATGATTCTTTTTTTTCAGAGCTGTGCAAACTTTATAGATGTGACAATGGATATTAATCCCCGTTAGTTTTATATTGTTCCCATAGATTTTGAAAATAATTTCATCGCAATTTTTTTTACTATCTTCATAGAAAAAAGCAGAAAAACAACAAAATTACCTCTCCCCCAAGAGATATTGAAAAATAAATTTTGCTGACTATTACATTTACTTGGTTTGACACCCAGATTTATCCTATGAGAAGATCTGGAATTGACTACAATTCTGATGCACGGACCATAGAAGCGAATTCTCCAAGAAGTTTAGTAAGACCTAGCCATGTTTTGAGCTGAAAGCCGATGTCAAAGGCGAAAAAAAACGAGAGTAAAAAAATACTAAAAGTAGTCCAGGCAAAAAGACAGAGGGAGATTTCGCTTCACGGAAAACTTACATTACCATCCAAGGGAGCTTACCGGAGAAGACATGGAAGTTATCCCTTGGCCCCTGACATAAATATTCAAAATGAGCATAATTTTACAATATTCAGAAAATATAATCATTCTTTATTTCGATGAAAAGAAAAAGAAGCGATTTGAACCCCCCCCCAAAAAAAATAATATTTGGAGTCTTTTAAGAAACATCCATGCGTGAAACCTTCCCGCCAATGGGTTTTAGCATATAAAAAATTGATCGGAGGCCAGCTATGTTAGTAACACTTTTTTACCAGGTTTTTTACTAGGGAGGGGGGATATTTCACGGGGTTTGACCCTACCCCTAAAATATTTGTCCGACTCATAAAAACGTAATAAAAATACATTTGGATCTGCTATACTACCCCCCGCTAATGTGCAAATATACAGCCCAAATTATATATATCCTATCTATCTCCCAAGCGTCTCAGTTGTTTCAAACCGTGTACTGGAAATTGAATCAACTCAGGTGTTTTCTAAATAATGGACAAGCACCAAGCAAATTTTGTATGCAGTTTGAGTGTTTTGTATACCCCCCCCCCCCCCCCCGCAAAAAAATAAAACCCCCGAACAAAAATCATAGCATACAGATCTGAGCCCAATGCTCTAATATCGCTGTAAATATAAAAATCGCGTCCCAAAGCCTACTTTTGACTCTATTAATCACTTTGAAATCAAAACTTTGCTTGGTTTGAACCTGGTCAGGTTGACCGAGGGTGACGAAAATGACATGATTGTTCTCAATTACCGTTATACTTGTTTCTACTTTTCCTTAGAAGACTAAATAGACAGCTAAGAGGATATCCAACCAAACAAGAGTTGTTACAAGATGAATTAAATACTGAGACTGACAAATGAAACATTTTCTCAGTCAAAATCTAAAGAGAATACAAAATATAGAGCAGACTCCCGAGTCAAAACAGACTAAATTGAGATGTTTCAGATTCAACGGTTAGGAAAGTCTTCACAAATATTTTAGTAGCGCAACATCCAAATCATATATTATGAACAAATTTCTTGAATAGGTCAGAGGGACAAAAATTGGAAATTCTTGAACTGTGGCAAAACAATTGGAAATTCACAACCATTTTTCGAATAATCCTATGAAATGAAATAAAGTCTTAGGGACAGGCGCAGATAATTATTCTTAAAACGTAACCTTTTGCAAAAAATAACATGAATTTTGAATGAAAAGTAAATTGAAAGAAAAGTTTGACCCTGTGGTATAATGGCTTAAGCCAACTTAAAACAAACTCAACCCAAATTAATGTTTCGGGCCATAGAACACTTGGATAAAAGAAGGGTTTAGCTGATTATTAATTCAAACACATTGACTTTTTCACCCAAATACAGTGATACTAAAAAGTAATCCAGAATAGAAAAAATTAAAAAGAAACACAACACTGTTAAAGACAGCCTAATTAACTCTGGTTCTAAAAATAAAACATGACAGATATATTACCATTTGTAATAAAATAAGGTATAAACGTGATTTCAAACGTTATAGTCATTGTCGTACGTTATCAAAATTTTGTCGTACTTCATAATCGTTCCTACCACTATAGTAAGACAAAAATTGGGAAATTCACAAGCATCTCCTCGCATCTGATAAAAGAAAAAGCATGGAAAACATAACTTTCGTAATGTTTGAAAGAATTGAGCATTTCTGGCAGAAAATATTTTCAGAGCCTCTCCCCACAGAAGTATTTTAACATGCTTGCCTAAACCCCCTTCCATATTTGTCTTTTTAGGAGAGCAATTTAAAACGACTTAAAATAATATTAGGAAAACTATAATGACTTGCATTGTAAATAGTGCAGTGCCATCTATTTCAGATTTATGATAAAAAAAACGCATTTCGAATAAAAACAACCGTTGTAAGAACTAAGAACTACTATTAATTGAGATTCTCTTGTTTAATTAAAAACATCGAACACTAAATAAGCATTATCTGTCTAATAAGGCACGTAAACTATCACGAGCACTTTTCTCCCGTATTTAGTTATATTTTTCTAGTGATTTTCCCGTTTCTTTTTTTGGGAGGGGGGGGGGGGGAGATGAGAGATTTGATCAGGCCCTCAAAATTAACCACTGCAAGCAATTCTGCGTCCAATCACATTCCACGCAATATTGATGGATTTAACTCTTAATATTCGCTATAGGTGCAGAACTTTATCTCGACAGAGCAGGAAACAGAAGATAAAAAGAAGTAAAATATTTACATTTTTCGAGGGGTTTTAACCTTCTGGTCACTTCAGATCCCAATTCATTCGTCAATGTGGGCCCACATACCCCTGAATTGATAATCAAAATAAGCACCACTATATCCTTATATTTCGCTTACATTAGTTCCTTTTATGACCGAGATACATACACTCAGTGCATAATACATCGGGGGGGAGGGGTTGTTACAAAAAGGTTTGAACCTAAAAAAAAAACATGGGAAATTGCGCAGAAAAGAAGGGTAACGAAAAACAAATGTTCCAAGCCCCCCGTAAGTGACATGCCTGGATTCTACATTCCCAGTTAAGGTACATAAGAGAAGATTGAAATTATAATTTGAAAAATATAATGAATTATTGGAAATTTAAAGGGTTCTGGCAACAGGTCGCAGCCCCACCCCCACGCAATTGCATGAACCCTCTAACACCAGACAAAATGTTATTTCTATGGAAAATCGAAAAAGTTACTTGTAAAATCCAGATTTTCTATGGAGAGAAACAGCTTTACAGCTATTGGCATTTGGTGCTATTTAGAATTTATTTTATCAAGAGAAATAAATAAAATCGCTTGTTGGAAAGATGTCTATCGGGGAGTTTCCTGAAATGGAATTTGACTCTTATACCTCCAATGGTCATGAGAACCATCAGTTAAGAGTCCCAGAAATAATTTATTTTACTTACTGTGTTCTAAGGGTGAAAGCAGCGGAAGTGATTGAAGATGGTAAATTCAGTCCCTTGATAATTTCTTGCCAAAGTTTCTTATTTATTACATCAACGAGGCCCCCTCTTGCAACAACTAAGTTGTATAGTTCATAAAGATCCAGTACGTGCTTGGCCATTATTGGTAGTCGTGTTATCGGGGTACCTAAAAAGCAGATTATATTAGGCTATAAGACTTTTTGTAAAAAAATAAATAAAAATAAAAATGCAATATATACAAGACGCACGGTATATTTGTTACCAACGGCAGCAAACTTTTCAGAAGTGATACTGTGGTGCAAAAGGATTTTTGAGCTTACTTATGTCAGCTTTAAATAAATTAGGCTTTAAATAGATTAGGTTGGAGGAGGAGCGTGCGTAGCTGTGTTGGCCTCAGGCGGCTTGGTGCTGCAGTGAGTTATTAGTAGTAGTAGTAGTTATGTCAGCTTGAGGGATAAGGCGCGATGCGAAGTTCTTTTTTATATAATTTGTGATATTTGCACCAGGTTATCTTTGCTAAAATACCATCTATTACTTCCTGGTTCGGCCCAAAAGTTGGAGATACCCATCTGGCCCTTCACAAGTAACTTAAGGTAGACAATTGGGTTCAATACAACTGATATAGTCAAACTCACAGCGTTTGGTTTTTTTGTGTTGCTCAGAGTCGTGTCAGTGCATCGTAGTATTTTGTGTGCTTCATTTTATATGATGCCGTCTGTATTAGGGCGATAAAACATCTTTATCCCAATAATTGAACATGGTAGATAAAAACCAACTAGAGGAATCTTTCGTTCCTTCCAATCTATTTTTCGAAAATGGTAAGAGATACACTCTTTCCTTTTGTGCGAGACGATGAGCGCAGAAATTATCTCTACACAGAACTGTTTGAAAGCAGACAATCAGAGAAAAAAAGTATTTGAAAAAACGACGAATTAAAAAACAAATGATATTGTGTCAAGGAGTTAAAATGTATGACCTCTTTTTCGCAAAATTCGAACATTTTCATATTTACTTTAGATTTAGTCTAGTTTTGTAGTCCCTTTTCGCGCCATGACAATCTGTGAGCACTGATGCTGCAAAACCACTTCATTAGTCCCTTGAAAATCGAAAGCTCTGTAAAATAAAAAGCAAGAAAAAAAAACTTAACAAAAGACTAATCTTATAATGTGGGATTTCTAAAAATTAATTCAGTTTGTTGGAATCTTTCTTTTAATCTGATCCAAAAGTAATACCTGAATTTTCTTTTACAACATATTATTTAGCTTTTTTAACACTTTCTTTGGAACATAATAGCAACAGCGACTTGTCATAGGTGACATTATATAAAAATAATAATTAAATAAAAGTAAAAATTTACCTACCTCTCTCTTCTTTGTTAGCTTATAAATTGATATAAAAAGAAAGAAACAAGAAGCCACCTGAACCATTAGTGGTACTTCAATTTCACTTTGATGTTGCTCTGGTGAGCAATGTTGCTTTGAGAGTCCCAATTCTTTTAATAATACTAATTCATGGCTCCATGTTATTACTAATGTAATTATTTCCACGTGTAAGAGGCTAATAAGAAAATCGTCCCTGAAATCAAACCTAGGGTATTTACCAGTTTTATTGGAAGTGCCACTATTCCCTCCTTTTGCGTAGAGTCCCAATTTTTTTGTTAAAGTTTGTCTTAGTGACCTCTGGGATACGGAAGGGAGATTTACAAGCTACTGTAACTAATTTTCACAGCAAAAACAATCTGTCACCAAATTAAGTTAGTACAGTTTCATAGCTTCTTTTCATGTGTAAATTCTGATTGTTCAACTTTCTTTAAAAGTGGCTTGTCCCCCATCACCGTGAAAAACTATTCTTGAGCCCATGAGGCTAAAAAAAACCTAAGTTGTAACCAAAAAGATAATAATTTAAGTAATGACATCAAGAAACTGCACTATTGCCATCCACAGTAGGGGTTACAACCAAGCTTTCAAAGTCGTATTTCTACAAACCCCTTTTCTAAAGGCATGACAAAGTTGCTCTTCGGAGGATTTTTGGTACTTGCGCATTATCCCAAACACACTCAAGAGGTTTACTCTGAGATTTTTCTGTCTGTAATCGGTTATAATTAGCTTAGTATGAGTGAGAAAAACTGAAATTCCTGGATATTTTGATTAAATATTTAATATATAGAGGTGATTAGGGGTTAGGTATTTGATGTAATGCGTTCAAAGTGGCCTACTATCAATAATTCTTTGTTGCAGTTTCCATATTTTTTTTCTAAAATACCATATTTTCATCATACTTTGGTATATTTCTCCATGATTAAGATTAACTTCACTTCTCAAGCGTGTTCGGGATATTACACAAGTACCAGCATTTCAATGAAAAAAAATATCCATCCGATTAACAGGAAAATCCTACTAAAATATCCCCAATATGAATGCAAGACAGAGAGATGAGACAGCCAGCCAACACGCGACGCTACGTCTATGGCAGGGGTGACTTCAAATATGGATGGTTGACAACAGCGTTTGTGTTAATCAGTGCAATGTGCATGTCTGAAGTATCAGTAGCTGATCGATAATTCAAAATTCAACTAATCCCCCTATTATTATGTTAATAGATATCAAACCGCTTTGCTCAACAAGAATTTACTCCATCTTTAGCACTGAAAGATATCTAAACAGAAATCTGCATAATTCCAATATAAATCTATGCATATTAATTACTTGATAGTCATCAGGCCCAGAATTCATAGCTATTCATGGTTATACCAGCAATTAAACACCTAACTGATCTTACCTTATACATGGTTAAGGTTAATCATGATCAAATTCAACTCAGTTATTTATTGGTCCTATTTTTCAACAAGAGCTTGACGTTTATGTTGTGATCAATAGATTAGCTAATAATGATTTCAATTGAAAAATCGGCTATTGTTTTCTCAGCGTATTTTTTCATCACGAAATCGTTTTAGTCCACCTATATTTAGTGTTGTTGAAAATGCCACCCAATTTCTTGAGTTACAATCAAGGATTTACTTTAACGTTAACTGAATGAATATAAACAGAAGAATTGCTAACTACAATAATGTCTACTTGATGCTACGCTACTTCTGACAGATGTCTATTCTTTCTAACGCAGCATTGCATAATAATAGGGTTGACTGCGACAAGCAAATGTCAAACCCAAAATTTAGAAGCTTTTTGTGGACACAAAACTATGCTAAAATTATCACAAATAATGTTATTTTAAATACTACATTCTGGCAAACTAATTGTGCAGTGGCTTATATGCTACTTTTTCGTTTATTTATCAAAAGAGAAAATTTCTTCCCGAAAATACGATACTTAGAAAAAATGAAAGAAAATCGAATTAAAATTTTTGAGTTTTACGCCGATGAATTTCCTCTTTTCATCACACAAGCGTTCTTAAGCTTTTTAAAGATCCATTTAGTAAAAAATACTGTTAAATCAGAGAATAATAACTTTATGCACGAATTCAATAACATAATTTTATAAACTGAATCTACAGAGAGTGAAATAACCCCCCCCCCCTCTCCCTGTTTTTTTATGGAAACCTCTGGATGCGTCACAAGATATATATTTCTAAAAACATAAATTTTGATTAAGAACTAAAACACAATCTGAAAAAAAAACTATTTCATTTATCTACAGTTTTGGCTAACTATATTATCAATTGCACTTTTAGGTCCTCAGGGGGTTGGAATCTAAATTTAGAAAGCCATGGCATGTGTCCGTACACGCCTGAATCATCTATAAACGTCAATCGAAAGCAAATCTAAATCGGATGTGAGTCGCCATTTATTACTTCCTTAGCAAAAACATATGTTTCCCAGAAGATGTCAAAATCTGTCAAATTGTGAATTTGTAGCAATAATTAACAAGGCGATTAATTTGTTTTTGATACAACACTATACCCAGCTTTTACGGAAGTTAAATTTCAAAAATTTTGAAAAATTCTCATTTTAATCTCTATACACACTGTAGGGTTCACAAGTTCAAACTGTTTTTTTTTTTTTTTTGCAACGTCCTAGCAGGTATGTCTGCATAAGTTTTCGCTCCACACATTGCCCAAAACAAGATTCACACGATTCTTTCTTCAGTTCTTTATCCTTACCATATTGTTTACTATTTCCAAACGCTTCTTTTTTTTCAGTTTCCCACCTCTCCCCTGAAACAAATTCTTATATGATTCCCTGATTCCTAGATATAGTTCAAGATAGATATTTCCCAGTAATATGATAGTCTCCTGCGCTAAGCACTGGCCTTACCGCAGTTTTGTTTTAATAAATACACAAAAACAACTTATCGCATCACAAAATGTCGGAGGCCAATCAGTTATACATACTGTTCTTATGCTCTACCTTGATCAGAGCTGTAGTAGTTCAAAATATAATAACAATGACAGAAATATACAAGCCGTTATTCAGCATGAGTATTGACGACACTAAGGACATGAAAATAAAAAATTCTGCCCTCCCCCGCCCAAACCCAACTTAGGTGTATTAACATCGGAATACCACGATTTTCTAAAATATGTCTTCTTGTTGTTTCAAAATTTTGAAATTGGGATTTCTTCTGGTTTTTTCAAAACCGTAAGTTTTTAGGGCAGTACAACATTTTCACCATTGTTGCCCTGTTGAACCTTGAAAAAATAGGCCAAGCTATGTTTTTAGCTTGTATTTTGTGGATTAAAAAAAAAATCTCTCTTGTTTTTAAATTTTTTTTAATATGGACTTCTTTTCACTAAAACTTGAATGGATTGATATTTCCTATCTTCTAGGATATATTTGGTACAAGTTTCCAATTAACTAATTCAAACAATCAGATTGAATTTTGACTGTCTGTACTTTAAGGGACAACGCTCAAAACATTTGACATACTTTTGAAGAAAAAAAACAACAATAACTGCAAAAGAAACGAAAGACGCCATCAGCCTAGTGATTTTTAAAGGTGATATTAAGTAGCCTTTTGAAAAACAGAGTAAACTTTACTCACCTCTTTTTTGCATGAAATCAAATAGTTCATCGAGAAATGCTTTTCGTTTGGGATCTTCAGTTAGCTCGTAAAGCTAGAAAATAAAATCATAAAATCAAATTGTGGAATTTTTTTTGTAGAATTCAGAAATTAAAGTGGTCACTAGAGCTGCCTTTCCCGAAATGAAAAAAATGAATTTCCTTTGACACGACTATGAACTTTTCCACAGAGTTAAGCTAGCAGAAACTATGGCTAAATTTTATGACAGCAATAGACATACCACAAGACACGAAATCTTTTTCAACGGCGGTCTTCCATTTTCATTTTTTGGGGAAATAGTATCTATCAAGTCGTAAGCTTTCAAAGTTTTCATACTTAATACACCTTTATAGACGTATAATACGTATACTATACGTAACTTACAATGGGGCAGGGGGGAGGCAGGCACCAGTTTTCTCCCCTCCCTAGACCCCAGTGTTCCCCCAGTTGATATTTAGTTTCTGCAAAACATCTTGTCAAAACTAAGATAAGCCTGTGTAATTCAAGTATCCAGAGAAACAGGTCAGTTTTCTTTAGTATATCTTTGCCTTTATGGTACTATATTGCTTATTACTCATTTTTCACTGTCATTTTCATATGATTTGGGAAAAATTACTCCAAATTTTCACCCCCCCTGGATTCTGACAAAATTACGCCACTGCTGCGGATGGTGGAAACTGTATAAAGGTGAGTTGGTCAATTCAGAACTTTCTAATTCTATCAAGTTGTCTTATAATTGTATGGCTATATCACTAAATTCAGCCTTTTTTCAATAAAGAGATAAAAAATATTTAACTCACTTCAATTTTGATATCCTCATTTTGGATAGTAATCTTTAGAATTTGATAGTTCTAAAGCTTGAACAGTTGAACAGTTTCTACGAGTTTAGATAGTGTTGAGATCGTTCTTTTTTCCACAAACCAGACATATATTTGCTTACAATAGGCAAACCCACCTTCAACTCGCTATGGGGTTTGAAGATAAGACCATGTGATTAAGGTTGACATAAGAACAAACTAAGGGAGTTTCTCTCGCTTAATTAGGTAAAGTTCAAACTTAGCTCTATCGCCAGAAGTTCAAACTTGCCTCTGTAGTCAGAATTGCATCCTGAATCCAAATTTAACATTCGCTTGCGTCGGAAATTAACTTTACCCCACCCCCTTAGGTTATTGTTTGATTCTGCTAAGCAAACTTCTCAAGTGTTTACCATATAACACGGAAGTAACCCTCCCTCCACCAAAAAATTAAAGAAAATGCGTTTATATGCATTCTTGTTGTTTTTATGTGTCAAACAAATTTCGGGGGAGGGGGGATGAACCCCCTGGATGTGGCCCTTATCTAATTGATATGAACCAATACAAAAACGATAATATTATTCCTTGAAGAAACCCCCCCCCCCACCTCTAAGAAATAACAAAAAGAAAAAACTGGCTTGTTCCTTTGCAATTCGATATTTAGGCAGCTTTTTTGAAAATGTACAATTCGCTAAAGTAACATTGCCAAGAAACAAAGCCGTACCCAGGGAGGTACGGGGTTTGACCCCTCCCCCCCCCCAAAAAGAAAATGCTTGTCTAAGTTGTAAACACGTAACAAAATGCATATAAACAGATTTGCGATGCGTCTTTAAAGCTTTATAAGTGCCCTTACCCCCCCCCCCCCAAACGAAAATCCTGAATATGTACTTGCAAAGTCCATATATGAAGTAGTTAGTTCAGCTGTAAAAAGAAACCTAATAAAAAAGGGCGTTTTTCATCTCTTCTATCTCTAAATCTCTTGATGAAAAATTTAGAATTGCTAATACAATTCGAGAAAAAATGATCAAGCATAACAAACGCTGGCATTTTAAAGCATTTACAAGATCCAATTATCAGCTAGTGCATTCCGTGTTCTTGTGTGAATTCAGCGTAATTAATACGCCGGCTTCTGAAATACGTGAAGTTCAACCATACAGGGAGTTTGCATCATTATGTACTATAAACTGACACAAAGGGTACTAAAATACAGATAATAATAGTTTACTATTAAACAATGAATATGTAAGCCTTATAAAAACATAATTTTTTCAAACATGGCGATAAAAAAAAAATCTATAGACGAGAGCATGTTAACTTACGGTTAATAGTAGCTGGCTATATTTGAAATGTACATTTATTTGGTTAAATAATAAGATAATTTTGTATGACGTAACAAAAATCAAATATAAAAAAACTAGGCAACTAGCTTTTGTAGCGTAGCTGCGAAGGTGTCTTCAAACTTTTAAAGCCCAGACCATGTCAAAGGGACTTCAAGCTATCAGCCACAGGCTGTAGCTTTATAGTATACACGTTTCTTGGAGGGGGAAATTAAAAAACAAATGTTAATTTATATGAAAAACTGGCTGGGGCGCTTTGCACATTCCCTGTGTCCCCATCGTCATTTATATATCCCCCTGTGCCCCCCGGCGTCCCCGTTGTAGTTGTGTCCCTGTGTCCCAGTCGTCATTTATAGTCGACAAACATGACGTCAGTCGACACACAAACATGACGTCAGTCGACACACACGTCCCAGTCGTCATTTGTGTCCCAGTGTCCCAGTCTGTAATTTCTCTTTGAGTGTCCCGGTTGTCATTTATATTCCCGGTTGTCATTGTCATGTCGACACACAAACATGACATTTTCCTTTTTAGTTTTTTTTTGTAGTTTTTACCTTTTTTAGTTTTTTTTTATTTTAATTTTTTTTAGTTTTCTTTTTCTCCTTTATTTTTCAGTTTTTTTCCTTTTTTAGTTTTTTTTCTTTTTCAGTTTTTAGTTTTTTTTATTAGTTTTTAGTTGTTTTTTTCTTTTTAGTTTTTTTGCTGTTTTTACCCTTTTTTTAGTTTTTTAGTTTTTTTCTTTTTTAGTTTTTTACCTTTTTTTTAAGTTTTTTAGCCTTTTTAGTTTTTTTTTAGTAGTGCTAAAATGTTTAGTAAAATGCTAAAGCCAAGGTTCGAACCTGGAACCTCTCGGACCTAGAACCTGGAACATAACGCTTTACCAACTGAGCTACTGTATTTGTATCGGATTAACGACGCTTCTTGACTACTAATGTCCCTGCGTCGGCCCTGTAGTGCATTCCTGCAGCATGGTTCGATCTCTGGGTCTCGTATTACCACGCTAAGGTCAAACCCACTGCGCCAACACAGGTAGTTATATAACTGAGCTACTTCGGCTTGAATACATTCGTTTTTGAATTGGTATGTGATGAAATAATTCAGACGTCATATGTGGACAGTGACGTCACTCGACAGACACAGAGACAAGAAGTCTAAATATTTCAAGGGATCCGTAGGCCCCCCTCCATCTCTTTGATCTTAGACGTAATCAGAACTGTATATTCTTCTTGCTCTCCATACCTTTAATGGTGCTAATCATAGATCTATATCTGTAAGATCACATCTGGTTTTAGGCAACGCCAGTGCATTTCTGATGTTGGCGAAGCGACCTAATATGAAGCCTCTTGCTTGGATCCGGATCAACCAGACTGGCTATGTACCACAAAGACAAGTAGACCTTGGGTGAAGCCTTTGGTTGATTTTTGGAGGTTGATTTTTGGAACAGGTTAATATGGGCATAATCAACGATAGATTCTTCCTTGCCCCTTGAGAGGAAAAACGGACTAAGCTCAGTCAGTTATAATTTTTCTGTTATTTTCACCGAAAATTTATCGAAAATTTTCCTTGCACACTTCCCGTTGACCTGTTTATAAATACATTCCCAAATAATCCACCAACTAGTTCAAAGACTCTTTTAGCCGATTTTTTCTTTGAAAAAATTGCTGCTTTTTCATAAGTTAAAAATAATAACTGATTGGCTAAGAAAAGCGCTAGAATAGTTGTCAAGGCAAACAGAATTTTATTTTGCTTAATGCCATTGCCAACCTTCATACGGTCTCTCCTCTTTCCGCACTGAAATATCACATGTCAGCCAAAGCAGGCAAAATCCTGGGGGGGGGGCAAAGTTGAAGCCAATTTTCCCAAATCAAGTGAAAAGGACAGAGAGAATTGAAAAATGAGCCATATTATACCATAAAGGTAAAGATATACCAAAGAAAATTAACCCGTTTCTGTGGATGCTTGAATTATGCCAGATTAGGCTATCTTACTTTTGAAAAAAAATTCATTTTTGAAGAAACTAAATTTTAGTTGGGGAGGGCAGATTGGATCTGGGGTGGCAAACTCAGGTCTGGGAGGGAGAGTTTCCCACTGACCAATATCAAATTACACCTCTGAGGGGGAGGGGTTCACCTTTATCAAAACTCACGAAAGAGGAAAGTTGTGAATTTCTTTTTTTCTCCAAAAGGCATCGACATTAAAAAAGAATTAACTTACCCCCTCCCCCGGACTGATCAAGTTATAGCAATTATACCAATTGATTTAATTTTTGATCTGAAATGGTTCTTTAGATACCTAAGTTGAGTTCATATATTTTTTTTTTTTGACAAATATTCTCAACTTTAAGAAGTTGTCGCAAGAAAAGTCTCACGAACAAAAATAATTGACTAGCAAGGTCGTATCCAGAGAGGGTTGAGGGATTTGAGCCCTCCTCCCTCCCCCGAAATGTTTGTCCAATTCGTAAAAATGTTACAAAATGAATATAAACAAATTTTTTATTCGTTAATTTAAGTCCCCCCCCCAAAAAAAAAATATTCCTTTAGTATACCCCCTAAAAAATCCTGGATACAGACCTGTTGACTAGTTAGGCTCTTAATTCTAAAATTGATTTGCCTCCTTCCAAAATAATGACTAGCTATAACTATGATTTTCTAAGACGATTTGCGTCTATTTTTTGTAATTTATGCAAACTGACTTTACAAGGCTCATAATATAATAGCTGTCGACCTTATTTTAAAACAGACAGATGCTTGGAGGTTTTCATTTTATTTCCAAAATTAAATTAAAAAGTAAGTTTTTTCAGCTGAAAGTAAGGAGCAACATTAAAACTTAAAACGAACAGAAATTACTACGCATATGAGGGGGGTCACCCCCGGCCAACACCTTGCTCTTTATGCTAAAGTTCGAATTTTATCCAATTCTTTAACAATGACCCCCCGAATCACAAAGGCCGTTAAATTAGAATAAATAGCTCTTTAGCAATGCATTGACGAGGGGGTGAACCCTCTCATATAAACGATAATTGCTGTTCGTTTTAAGTTTTACTCTGCTAACTTTTTTTTCAATTTAATTTCGGATCGTTTTTTAAACAATGCTAGAGATATCCGATTTTGGAAAATTCCCTTCCCCCCGAAAAATTCCTTCTTGGAAAGATCTTCCCTCGTAACCCTCCACCATAAAAAATCTCCCCCTGAAAACGTTTTCATACTTCGCAATAACCAACACTATATCTAAACAATGGGCAAATGTTTAATACTTGCAGCCCTTCCCCCGGGGACCGTGGGGGATTAAGTTATCCTCAAAGACATAATTATTAAATATTTCGACAAGGCTGAACCAAGTGACTGTGTCAAAATTTTGATCGGGTGACTGGGAAAAAATGAGCGTGGGAGGGGGGCTAGATGCTTTCCAATAGTTCTGGTAAAGGGCACTAGCACTTTTAATTTCTCTTCGAATGATCCCTCTCGCGATATTCTACAACCACTGGGTCGATAGAATCATCTCTGAAAAAAACGAAAAAAAAACAAAAAAAAGACAGACAAACACACATATATTATCCTCTGACAAAAAATACAAAATTCCACGTTTTTGCAGATAGGAGCTTGAAATCCTTACGGTAGGGTTCTCTGATACGCTGAATCCGATGGTGTAATAAGATTGTATGACTTTTAAGGGCCGGCTTCCCCTTTTTTCGAGCTTGATGAAACTTGTATATTTGAAATCAGCAAAAAATTCGATTCTTTATAGCCCTCTCTTGTTCAAATACATATATTAACAACAAAACATATTGATGATTTTAGCCGAAAACATAAAAAAATTAACAGCACCCTTATTTGACGCAGCCTCACCTTCTTTCTCAAAACAGTTCCATCCTTTTGCATCTGACATGTGCCCGACTATGAAGTATCTTCCATGTCATACAATTATAGCCTACCAGTTTAGTTTGTTCAAATAGAACTATCCAGAAATTGAATAGTACATTCTGCAAGACTAATACGCAAGGGAAAAAAACCTACAAACTAGGCGTTATAAATTGGTTTATCGGTCGCTGATAACATCTTCTAAACATGCAAAATTTCGGATGCTAGCACATGTATCATTGATAACTGAAGGAATATGTATATCAAGAATTGATCGCCATTCAGTAGCCAAGTTTATGAACTTTGCATCCTTCAATCAATTACAAATGCATAGACTTCTGTATTCTGATGTTTGAATATGCATTGCCTTCTTATCATACAGTTTCAAATCGATACCCACCCAGATTTATGACAATAATCGAAAAGTATATTCCTTTTAACAAGATACCTTTTCGGAAGTGTAAATCAACGAGGTTACATGCAGATAGGGAGGTTATATCCAGACAATTTCGCATAAAGTAAAGCATATAGTTTTTGTCTGAGGCTGAGCCCTTAGTAAAATTCTTGACTTCTCACTTGAAATCATCTCACCGGGGAAAAAAAGTCCATCGGAAAAAAGCTCGGAAAATAAGCTATATCTAGTCTCGGTCATACTGGCTCTAAGACGCATTTTGAGCTTGAATACATTACAACCGGTAAAGAATTAGTTTAGATTTGTTTGGCTCCAGTCTTCCTTCCCACTTTGACACTATTTGTAAATATCGAAACTAATCCTTTTTTTTATCTTACACCTTTAAGTCTACAGTATGGATATACCATTATACACAATGGCATCAACTGAAGGGGGATGGGTAGGGGGCATTCCCCCCAGATTTCAAAAATACATTTTTTGGGGGATTTTCATTTAAATAGCTTTTTGGTATTTTCATTGGAAACGATAACCCCCCCCCCTAATTTTGAAAAATACATATCCCCTCTTGACGCAATTGAGTATATAATTGACAAACTAATTATTAGAGAAATCACACGTTTCTGATTTCGAAATAGTAACGATTTTGCTGCAGCCCATATTCTTGAACTTCATAATAGAAGCAAAATCACTGACGAAGAGATGAAAAAATTCTGAAGAGGAGTATAAGATCTGAATTTTACAATTTGAAAACACTCATATGGTTTTAAACCTGAGACTAAAAAAAAGAAAAAAGAAAGAAAAAAAGAAAGGAAGTTTTTATTGTTTTAAAAAGTAGAGTTGTGAGAAAGCGTCAAACTTTAGCGTGAAGAGCGGGGTGTTGAGGAGGGGGCAATCCCTTTCATATACGGAATAATTTCTGTTAGTTTCAAGTTTTAATGTCACTCCTTAAATTCAGTTCAAAAAACTTGTTTTTTTATTTAATTACATTCAAGATCACAGGTAGGTTTTGCCAAGCTGAAATCGGAGCATGGGTAAATAGTGAAGGACGTGATGGGTATGTTTTACTTTGAGCTATATAAAGTATGGATTCATTTTATTGTCAATAAATACAGTTTCTCTACTAGAATGATTGAGATGTACGGGGGATAACCGCAACTTTATAATTATACGTACTGTATGACCAAGAATGTTTTGTGGTTAGCGATTCTAAAGCGATTAGCTTCTAATGTACGTGAAAATCGGGTTTACATAAAGGTGGTCGGGGTTGAACCTGACACTTTCAATTGCTCAGTCACCATTTGGTGAAAAATTCTACAAAATTAGTAAAAGTGCATCCTAACCTTCATGTCTCAATGAAGATTTCCTAGTTTGGTTGATTGATCCTCTCATAAGCTAAACTGCAAAAACTGTTTTACGCAGGTCAATTTTTTTTTCTGGCACCTTGAATATTGGTGCTAGGAAACTTCATTTGTAAACAGTTTTTGACATGCTCCCTTACCTCGCAGCAGCTGGTCACAACCAACACACGAAGTCGCGAGACTGTATCTACAGACTTGAACATACAAACCCAACACTTTTCAAGTCTTTGAAAAAAAAGCTTACACGTTGTGAGAAGATCGGACAGACTATGGACCGGTTTATTTACAGATTTGGTCATAGAACAAGAACTGATGAGAAGTCTGAAAACGGTAACCAGATGGACTAGCGGTAGAGGAATTACGGAAGTACATACTTCAGTGGGTAATAGGACAGCCAGCCTGTGCTCACGCTAATCTTCTGATGCGAGAACTGTCACACAAGTGACGAACACAAAGGGTTTGGTATTTCAAGGCAGCAGAGGGACTGCAAAGACATATAATATTTAATGACTTTGTCGATCAGTCCTCTCCCTTAGAGAAGGATCTGATATCGCTCCGAAGCCTTGCTACTGGCATCACTGCTGCAGAAACCGTGAGCATCGACAGAGCAGCAGAAGCCAGGAAGAGGATTCTTGACGGAATGGTAGAGAAACCTCTGAAGGAGCATTCTTTCAAATGAAAAGACCCGGCAGTCATAAATAAGAGAGAAACCCACCTTTTAAGCCCTTCATTGCTGTTTCAGGGACTTCTAACTATATCCCAAAGACTAAATATGGACGAATAATCTTCATTTAAACATGAACTTTGCTCCTATCCTGCGTCACTTTTGGATGATTCTGGCACGTTACGGAAGCCAAATAAACCAGAGCTAGCAAAAGCTATCAAGTGACTTTCAAAAATTGATACTATTGGGGGAAAACATAGTCTGAATTGCACCAACGTCTTAGACAGGAGGTGCTTTGCTTCACAGGATTCCCTGGGCGAAGAAAAAAACACATTCAGAGATCTTGGACCGATACTGGAACTACGTTTCGGTCAAATATCAAGACACCATTATTGTCTTTGATGGCTCCAACATCGCTGCTTCGATAAAAGATACGACTAATCTTAAGCGAAATCGTGTTACTGGACAGGAAATATGGTTTAGCCCAGAAATGAGACTGACCGCCAAAAAGAGGAATTTCCTTCGTCCAAAAAGTATAAAGCCCGTTTCGTCAATGTAATTTATGATTAGTCGCGAGGCAAAGATCTGAGAACCATCCAACCTAAAGCTGATTCTGACTTACTTATTATGCTTGCTTATTATACCATCCAAGCAGTTGAGTGGTCGAAGACTTGGGACACTTTAGTTATCGGTGACAGTTCCGACTTGTTGGTGTTAGTACTTTATCACTGTGTTCCTGAGCACCAAAAGGTCTACCTGGACCGTGACCGTAAGCCAACAGCTTCAGGTGCAACTTGGGACATCGAAGCCATTGTTAAAGCGATTGGGACTGAAACATGCAAACTGCTCCCGTTTGCTCATACGATTCTTGACTGCGACATAACTTTCCGTGTACACGGACTTGGCAAAAGAATTGCGCCTAAATGGCCGAGAGACAACGAACAGTTTAGGGAAAATGCGTTAAAGTTTTCGAGAATTCATGCTTAGACAGAAGAGATTAAAGCAGTGGAAGAAGTTACACTTCCAATATTATACGGTGGAAAATCTACAAACAATCTTGACAGTTACCGACACCGAGTCTTTCAGCAGAAACTAGCAACGTCTAAAAATTTCGTCCATCCTCAAGATCTATCTCTTATTTCAGCAGCAGCGAAAGTTAACTGTTTCCGAACCCATCTTCAAGTAAAAGATTTGATTGTGCTTCAGAGCTCTGCTATTGACCCTGAGAATTGGGGAGGGAGACTTAAGAACGGCATGCTTTTCTTATTCTCATGGATATTCCCACGGCACCAAAGAAAATTCTCACCGTCATGACGTGTGGTTGTAAGGGATCCTGTGATAGTGACTGGTGCAGCTGTCATCCAAATGGCATCGAATGCGACATTGTTCGCAAATCTTGCAAAGGAACTAGTTGCTCTAATGCTCACGTCTACATCGAATATGAAGAAGACATGCAATTAATTAAATAAACGTGATGAATCTTCAATCCTTTTGCAATTTGAAATTATCTGTGATTTTTGTTCAAATTAAAATCAATGATTTAGCTTGTTGTGAGAAGTTGCTTATTGGATTCTAAGAATTCGGGGTGGTCAGGCTTAGGGTAGAGGGTTGGGAGGTGGTAAGCTAACATGGATATGGCTTATTTTCTGCATTAGCAGTCCAATTTGTCCCTGTATGAATTCAAATTCGCTTAATGTTGCTCTTAGACATTTGTCGACGCTTGATTTATGGATGGAAGAAGGCGGAGACAGAACACGAGCGTTCAGAACAAAATCAAGTGCATATTTGGGATCTAAGTAACGGATTTACTGTTGTTTTTAAAAAGTCGTCACTTCAGAAGAAAATAAGAAAACAGTCAATTTCGCCTCGTCCGATTTTTTACATGTCTTTTCCGGTTCGAATGGTACCGTACCAAAATCAAAATTATTGCAACTTGTTTGAGGTTAAACCTTAGATTAACTGTAATATAAGTTTTTATAAGTTTAAAGTTTGAATCTCGCTCCTTACTTAAGTCAAAATGACTTTTTTTTATTCAGTCACACACAAATACAAAGTTTTCTCAGTTACGCTGTAAAACGCCAAGAGTGGTCAATGTAAAAAAAAAATCAAATAAAGTGGGTTGTGAATTCTATCATGTACGTGGACGATTTTGGTCACAGAAATTGGCTTTGAAGCAGCTTAAAAAATAGCCAATTATAAGCAAATGCGAAACCGACGATTTATTTGGAGGCGAAGGGACTCACCTTTCTTCTTTTCTTTTTTTGTGAGGGGGGATAAAACCTAAATAATCAAATGATACTAATTTATTCAGTAGGTTATGAAGAAAATCATAATATTAAAAAATTTAGGGAGGTCTAAGCCCCCCTTGCGTACCTGCTCCGTCACGAGACGTCAAAATATAACATCTTTAAACATGATGCCTCCTTTATCGTCACTGATACTAAGAAATTGTTTAGGTTTTTTCGGTTTTTCTTCGGTCTTTCCTTTTTTTCGGAGCTGTTATATGACATGAGAACGATATCTAAATAACGCCTTCGTCAATTTACCTGAGATGTTTTGGAGCTTGAAATAGGTAACTGAATGCGTTAAAACAGGAAGGGGGTAGCCTAGTGACAAAAACTTTTCTCTTGGGGAGGGGCTCATTGTCATTTTTTATTTTTTTTTAAAGAGAGAGAGGTCGATCTCTAAAGTTTTAATGGCCATCCTTTACCAAGCTTTCACAAAATTGAATTTGCTGGGACAAATGTTTCCATCTGCCAGAAAAACCTAAGTATTTACTATTAAGTGGGAAAGGCAAAAAAAAAAAAAAACTTATATAGATGATTCGCAGCAGGCTTCATTTAATCATCTTCGCGCAAACACCATCAAACATTTAAAAAGGCTAATAAAAAGAGAGTTACATAAAATAATTAAGACACTTCTCAAAAATAATCTTGATTAATCTGTTAAATATATAAGCAAATGTCTTAAATGCACCTTCAATTTTCTATTCTGTAGAAATACTTTTTTGTAACCCTTCATAAAGCGTATTGTTATTATCTTTCCTCGCTCATTAATCTTTGTACTTTATTCAGTTGGCACTTGAGATGTCGCACAATACACGGTTAATGTGGATACTACGCCAACTGATTAATACCATAATAGTACCTGTAATACATCATTACCATGCTATCATAGTCAGAAAAAGCAGTGAGAAATTAAAGGTGTGAGTTATATTCAAGTGAGTAAATGAGACCTTTTTTGTTTGGGAACAAACCCCTTCAAAAGCGATTTTTTTTTACAAGTTAATTTAAAAATGCCATGCTTGAGTTTTGTATCTCTGTTGAATTATACTGTAAGCTGGATAAATAGGATTTCGGAATATCAACACTTTTTTTGTCGCTACCCTACATTAAGGAGGTTGAAAACAGAGGGAGTATATATCAAACTGCTGTCTTTGACGGCTTCTCACCAGCGATATAAGATATAAATAAACTGAATATTCAAGAAAGAATGAAGAAGATGATAACTCCCGTATTTGGTTTTGAAGTGGCGATATTCTCACGTATTGAAATATCAAACATACATCATATTACATTCTTAGGAAATGGGTTGCAAACTATATTTTGCAGGAGTACAAGACTTAGTGTCTTCAATTGGGGTCGTAGTCATACCAGTAGAGCATGACATATCTCTGAGTTACAGACAGTATTATCAAAACTTCATTTGGACCATTTCCGCAAGGGCGGGAGTGGGGGTTCAACCAAGGGAATGTCATCATTTAACAAGTTTATGACAAAAAAGTATGTGCAGCACAAAAGATACTTGTGTCTTATAGCCACCATACTCAAGAAGTGAAGTTTGGTTAATCATAATGAAATATACCAAAATATGATGAAAATATAATAGTTTAGTAACAAGATTATGGAAACTACAACAAAGAATTATGGAAGGGGAGCTGCCCAGACTGCATTATATTAAATACGTAACCTAACCTAACCTAACTAAAATACCAACTAAAGATTTAATTAAAACATAGCTACAATGTAGTTTCTCACCGAGCCGAAGGTAATTGTCTGGTATAAAGACCATGAAAATTGGTTATCGTTTCATGTTCGCAGCATAAATTCCCAGTGTGGTGGCTATAAGACACAAGTACCGAACAAAATCTCGCTACGACGACATTTTGTGCTGTTTCCAATATATAGTTTATTTTCAAAATGGGGAGGGGTACAAAGCAACTTGTCTTTTGTCCTAGTCTTGACCCTGACGGCCCTGCACACCGACCACAGAGGATATTAGTACTAAAGAGGGTACATGGAGCATATTATGCATGACATTTATCACTAAAACGAAAAAATAATTTATACTATGAAATTATAATACTGTAAGGCTTAAGATTGAGGCTGATAAACGTCTTAATTCACAGATGCCTTAGTGCGACGTTGTTTTGAATTAGCAAAAGGAAAAGAAAAACACACCTGGCCAAAAAATTGTTATTGTTAACGGTAAGTTTACTTAGTATAAATACAAAATTTGGATTCAAACCTAGGATAACAGGGGGCAGGTACACTGCCATCCACTGCCCATGGCTCCTCTTAATTAAATGATGCCAACTGAATGAAATCACAGTAAAAAGAAGAATCGATTAAATAAAAGTGATGAGCATATAGATAAAGGACTTTATATTCATAGATATGCCACGAGTCTTAAGTGAAGTCTCCACCCAGTATCAAAATAAACAATCGAGCTATATTACAGGATTTATAGCATGGGCGTTACAAACCCATCAATATGTTGGGCCTATCAAAACTCTGCCTTTGGGTATATGGTGGGACTATTACCGATGTGGAAGTGATCATATCATCTGATTAGATATTATTGGGAGTCAAAATTAATTGCATGAGGAATGCTATTCCATCGGTCAATTACTTTTACTACAGAAATAGGTGTTTTGAGGGTTGATACCGCAATGAATAAAAAGGCAAAATTCACAACATCTCCAGGAGCTAGGAGGTTTTTGAAACTCACAAGTAAAAAAAAAAAATTTTTAGCCCAGAAGGACCTAATCTCCTGGCCCACTCTGATGTCAGTATTTAACGGCTCATTCAGTGCTTTCTTATGATGTTAGTATAAGTATTGTGTATGGCTGAAAAATGCATTATATACACTTTGTTTTGTGATACAGTTATATTAGATTATGCTGCATGAAATTTAAAATTCACGCTAACAGGCACTTAATTAGGGAGGAGGGTCTTCTGGAAAAAATCCTCTCCCCCACGAATTCTTAAAATTATTGCGATCATTTCATATATATTTTCTATATGCTTCACCACGTTTTGTTTTTTGGATTTATTCCTCTTCCTCAGAATTTTGGGTCCTTTCTAAACTATGCAGGGAAAAAAATGTAACTAATTATTATGAGAGGCAGCATTATACCAGTAGTTTTAAGCTTTTATTTGTAGCTCACTGACCATTCGTCGACCATTAAAGCATCTCATCAGAATCTAATACCCTTATTCCTTCTCTCTCTCTCTCTCTTTCTCTCTCTCTCTGTGGCTCGTCTGGGTACAAAGCACATTAAATCATGTTAGGAAATCTTTAATCTTAAGATGTCGAAACAGGGTTGTTCCAATGACCAGTCTCCCCCTACACCGGAGCTACACGTATTCTCCCCTCCGCCGAAAATCCCCCCGCTGAAAATTCATCCCACATGCAAAATTGAGCAGCCAAAGAGAAAGTAGGACAAATAAAAATAATGAAGAAAAGAAGGGATTTTCAAATATTCTACCTATATTCCAAAATACAGTCATAATATATGACGTAATTATTGCATACATTTTTACATTTTTATTGATTATAATTTTTTTTATTCGTTATTAGGTGGTTGCGTTGTCACGGCTGGGTAAGATAAAGATTAAAGAAAGTAATCTAAAAATGCGGCAACTGAAGAAGGGGGCAATGGATTTTACTGACAGGCTGGTCATTTTTATCGACTGATTCGGGCGACACTGCTATTAATTTTTTTTTTGTTCTTTGCTGGCTGAGACCGATCTTCTTTCATCGATTTTACACCATAGCCTTTATTTCAGACAGCCCATTTGCCACAATAAAAAAAAATAGCAAGTAATAGTACATATACTATATGCTAAATGTATACTATATTTGCCGTAGTAATAGTACATGTACTATTGACAACTATAGTACATGTTACCAGTTCACGCCTTTCGATCGAGAACGCGTTTGCTAGGCATCCATCACAAGGTTTTCCATTCAGAAGTACCTTTTTAATGGACATTGTTTTCTAATTTAATTTAAATAACCAGTCAGACTCCAAGTCTTAAACAAGCAAATTTCAAATTGACTTCTTATTCCAAATAAGCAAGTAAAAGTTCAAGTAAGCTTTCAAAGAGTCATGAAGCCGTTTTCACAAAACAGTGTTGGATATCATCCACAAGGCGCACATGGGAAGGTTTTCCAATCTGAAATACCTTTATTTTTATGGACTACATGACTTTTCATGAACGAATGTGCATCCGTAGTACATAATTTCCTCTACAAATGGAAGCTAAATAAATACTTTTTTGATACTTTTAATTTTATTGGCTGTTTCAGAATATTTAATCAAAGGCAAATTGGTCCTCCAATGCGGGGAAGTACATTAATGTACGTTAATTAGTCTGGTCTTTGAAGGTAGCAAATTACTTAGTAATAAGATACGTTTTATACTGAGAGATGATGTGACAAAGTTATAAGAGAAGAACAGTGAGTGCCTAAGAGAAGTGCCTTAATAGTGAAGGACCTTTGGTCCTCAGTTTTATACATTGTGAGCAAGCGTTCGATTCTGTTGATAAAAGAACGTTAGCAAAGGTCTTATCCTTGTATGGTATACCAGACAAACACATTCAAGTGATTAGTGCTGTGTGGGAAAATAGCACTTCCGCGGTTAATGTAGGAAATGAGGCTAGCAGCTAGTTTTGTATTAAACCAGGAGTTAAGCAGGGTTGTGTTCTATTCCCCTTTATATGGATCATTTTGATAGACTTTGTCTTAAGGAGCACAGAGACCATTGAATCAAATGGGGAGGAAAAATTCTCCTAGACTTAGATTATGCTAATGGTTTAAGCATCATAGATGAAAGTTTAAGCAAAATAAATGAACTTTTAGAGGTTTTGCGAGTTCAGGGTGCTAGAACAGGTTTAAAAATTAATGTTAAGAGGACCAAGTCACTAATGCTAGGAATAAGTGAAGATGAAAAGGTGACGTCGGTTAACAAAATATTGATCAGGTGGATAGCTCCACTTACCTTGGCAGTATTATTAGTAAAGACAGTGGGAGCAGTAAATATGTTAAAAGTAGAATAGTCAAGGCTCAGGGATTTTTCACAGTAAAAAGACGTTTGAAAGGATAAGGAGATAAGTCTGCAAACCAAGATTAGAATATTGGAAGCAACAGTGATAACAGTGGTCAAACACGGTTCTGAAGTATGGGCGCTCCGATAAGCAGATATTTGCTAGATGTTTTCCAGAGAAATTGTCTACGGATTGTTCTGGGTAACCGGCCGACTGACCGTATTTCAAACAGTAGGCGGTGTGAACCGTTCAGTTCAGTTCAGTTTTATTAACATCAAAATGAATGGACAACAATAACTCTCTACTCCTACAAGGCTTGTAGTTAAATCCTTCTTTCTACGGCTGTAGTGAGAAAAACGTTGAGATCGCTAGGGTACGTTCTGCGGATGAAGGATGACAGATTGTCGAAGATTGTCCTTTTCGGCAACCGTCTAGGACTAAATGGAAAGCTGTTCGTCCGCGGTTGGGGCGGGAGGATATAATAGAGAAAGATTTAAAGGGAATGGGAATTTCCTGATAGGGTGTAAATAGGGAGGCTTTGAATAGATTGGATGGAGGAGGAGCGTACGTAGCTGTGTTGGCCTCAGGCGACTTGGTGCAGCAGTGAGATTTTAGTAGTAGTAATAGTAATGGAATGCCTGCGGGATAAGGGAGATGAATTATAAAAGATTAGTTTTCTTTCATGTTATTGTCCTTAATTGCAACCATGATCCATGTGACTAGTGTTTATTATATCGTATACTATCCTATCATATTTATATGAATGTGCAACGGTGCAGAATATCAATTCAAACTATCAGGAGTCCAACCAAGAACAGAAGTCAGTAGAGTTCTTTTGATTGCAAACACTGATGATTTATTGACCATCACACTTCAATGCCACCATGTGGATTATTTACTATTAATTTCCCTATTCTGATCACCATAACTGTTTCATACAACTGTCGTTATTAATCATTCTCACTATATGTTTTACATGCAACTATTTAAGCAGACACATCTAATTAAAACAAAAGTTTTGTCTAAACATTTTCCTTAAACTATAAATTAAAATTTAAAATTTCACGGCTCCTGATGATTATGGTGAAATACAGGGACTGATCCAAACTATTCTGCAATGTGTGTGGATTGTGCGTAAGAAGAGACATGAAGCTGAAAAGTTCGAAGTATCTGGATTTCCGAAAAAATGCACTTTTTTATATTTTAATATACTAACCCTATATAGGCACCATAAATGCTATAAGTTACGTTAGGACCTCTATATAAAATAATAATTACATTCAGACCCAGTGACGTACTAAACAAATATGGCAATTTGAAAGAACGAATTTGACATTCTTCAGTTAAAGGAAGAGTGAAAGCGCCAGTAACACCCAACTACAATATTCCATCTGTGAATCAGTAGCACAGCTTAGATACCAATATACAGTTATGAAAACTCCTATTTTGCCCATGGGAAGCTTTTGGTACAGAGCTCTGAACCTGGTGCCACCTCCAAGCCCGCGCTCCGACGCGTACATCGTACTGCAACACCAAAGGCGGGAACATAATTTTGTTTTGTTGCATACACAGCTTACCAATACCAGTTTCCTGTTACCAATTAGATACCAATACCAGTTTCCTGTCTCCAGCCTCTAGCATCGCTACCGCGCACTGTGTCCCAAAAATAAATCGAGTTTTCATAACTGTATATTGGTATCTAAGCTGTGATCAGTAGGAAATGCATGCTTGAAAGTTTAATCAGACGAGGGTTAAGGAGAAACTAAAACACATTTGGATAAACTAACATTTTAATTAATGTCGGTTAATTTCACTTTCAGAAATTAATAGAAATAGATCTATAACTATTCTTCTAGTGCTAACTTATTCTTAAAAGTTCATTCTATCTCCTTCTTCCCTGCGGGAAAAAAAAGCAACTTCAACCGGATACTAATCCCTAATGCTCATATCCGTGTAATTTCATAGATGTCTCTAAGTGTTCGTCACTTAATCAGATTTCGTAACAACATTTAAACGGAATACAAGAAACACGAGAAAACGCGGAAGAACAAACAGCAAAGCTTTAATAGCTAGACGTTAAGACTTGCAATTCTTTCTGCGTTTTTGTCCATTTAGATTACGCAGTTTGAAGATTGATTAGATGTACACGAGATTTGACGAGCTATCTTGAAAGTAACCGAGGGTTGCATCAAAATACAAGTTGGACATAATATGCAAACAATAAATAAGTAATAATCAACATAAAAGCATGATTGGAACAGCCCGAAAAGTGGGGGGAAAGCTCACATTTTTGCTTGTATTAACAGGTCCTTTATGAAACTTTGCCAACAAAGGCAGTGGCGTAATTTCGTCGAAATCCTGGGGGGGGGGCACAGTTGGAGATACTTTTCCCAAATCAAGTGAAAATGTTTGTAAAAACTGAAAAATGAGCCATTTGGTACCATAAATCTACTATGTAGTACTATAAAAGTACTACAAAGGTGCAAAATAGCACTATAAAGGTAAATATAAACTGAAGTAAACTGATCCGCTTTTATTGATACTTAAATTATGCAGGCTTATCTTGATTTTGACAATTTTTCTGAAGATATTAAATTTCAGCTAGTAGGCAAACTAGGGTCGGGAGGGGGGCAGACCGAGGTCTGGGAGAGAGTTGCCCCCTGTCGCATAGCAAATTACGCACCTGAACTAAAGAGTTCTGCAAGACAAAATAGAGTAATATTTTCAGAAACTTTTCGTGTCTCTAATGCTAAATTGTTAAAAAAGGTACAAGAAAGGTATAAAACTTAAGATTGTAGCCTATGTAAAAGTTACATTTTCTTCAAAGATTATTAACTTCTACAGAAACTATAAAAAATTACTACTTTCCTTAGATGTACTCTTCTATCATTCTTTCGGAAAAAATTACAATGAATAGGAAAAACGTATTCCCTTGGCAACTTTGAGTACCGGTAGCGTTGATAAATAACTAAAATGGTACACATTTAATGGACACCACGAAAGTGTCAAGGGATAAAAAGAGGCTGACACATTAAATAATTTTAAGGTCACTTGCTTGCCATTCTTAGGATCATTGCAAGCCATCTTTTTGGCCTAATTGAGCTGTTAAAGGCACCCAACCAATTTACAAATATAGATTAGACGTTGGGATATATTTTGGAATAGCTCTTAAGGTCAATTTAAAGGACTAAAAATATTCAAGTTAACCCCCCTGTTTTAATGGCGCCAGGAAAAAGACGAATGTGTAATAAAATGTTTTTGGGGGGTGTAATCAACAGCGACAAAAAATGATCCTTAATAGCTGACAATAAACTGAAGCCTGTGAGTCTATAAAAATGGCAGGATGCATATAAAATCCAAGAGGGGTTGTGATACTATCTCCTATTTTCGACTTGATGGAGTTGCTATCTGGGACCGTTTATCGCCTATAAAACTAAACGTCTTTTTTTGGTAGAATTTATGTATTCTTGTTCCAATCAAGGGATTTAGTTTTTTTTAAACAAAATTCACGATTTGAATGAGGGCTATGCATTACTGGTTGTAACGCTAATAGTGGTCACCTTTGAAACCAAAAAACTAAAGGTGAAAAGGTCAAAGAAATAGAAACATTTTGAAAATCACAAATAGATATAATCAAACTAAAATCGAATCAATACAATTGCTATTAAACTTTAAATTAAATTTGTGTATTTTTAATTTATTCTTTAAGTTGACTTTTCTTAAACTTGTTCTTTACCTAACTTTAGCCAAACACTACCTTGGATAAGGACAGATGAATGGAACTGAAGGGACGACTGATAATATTATCGGCACAAAATGTTTCTTCCATATAGAAATTTGTATTTTTTTTAAGTCTCTAAAGTTGCATGATTGGGTAGTTATAAGCTTTTCTTGGGGAGTATGAATAAGAAGTAATAATAAATGTTCCTTTCTAGGGCTATAAAGAAACAAACCCTAAGATGGCTAGGCCACGTATTACGGATGAAGGAAGATAAGATAGCCGAAAATTGCGCTTTTTTGTCATCCATATGGGGCCAACAAAAAAAAGGTCGTCCGAGCATGGTGTGGAAAGAGGTAATAAGAGAGGATTTAAAGGGTGCTAGAACTTCATGGGAGACGGTAGGGAGTGAAACTTTGAAAAGATTGGCTAGGAAGAGGAGTGTGTGAAGATGCGTTGGCCTCAGGTGTTTTGGCGCTCCAACGGGTCGCTAGTAGTAATATTACTAGCATTAAATAAAAAAAGATATGGTTAGATATTTGAATCCTGATTAGTGATAATCAAATATACGACGAGGAATAATGACAAACAATGACGAGGAATTTTTCATCGATCAGCTAAACATGAGTGGGAGTAAAATAAAAACTGTTTTAAGGGTCATAAATATATTGACCCCCTTCCACTCTAGAGTTTCAGCAGCAGAGCCCTTTTTGCTTTTCAATCTGGATTCAAAATTCAGGTTTCCAGATTATCAAAAGAAATCAATTTTTTTTAATCCTCATATTGTTGTTGGTGATCGAATTTTCAGGCATTAGATTATCAAAGAAAATGACATATTGGCATGACTAATCTTGTAAGCTGTTTTATTGTTCGAGCGAAAGAGACATTCAAAAACAAGGAAACCAAAGCCATATCTAGGAGGAGGGTTTACTGGGCTTGAACCCCCCCCCCAAAAAAAAAAATCATACAGACAAATCAAAATATACGTAAAGAAAATTTTGATGTGCTTTAAAGTTGTTGCCCCCCCCCCCCCGAATAAAAATCCTGGATATGCCTTTGAAGGAAACGATAACGACAAGTAAACATAGAAAATGCTGAATTCAGCTTTCAAAATATAAACTAGTATAAAGGCAACCTACGTTACCCTACTATAAACACAGTGGGTGTTTTCCATCTTTCAGATGCCAAAAATTCTTTTTAACTTGACAAATCAAAATCAACTATTTCCACGTTCGATTTTAACAATCCAAACGAGAACCTTATGTTCGGATTATAAACAGAAACCAGGTTTCACAATCAAATTATCAGCTGATATTAAATCTGATGGATCAGACTGTCTATTTGATAAACAGATTGTGAAGCAAAAAGGCCTTAAACTACTGTCAAGTGACTCTCGGCTGTGAAGCGTAGATGGTAATAGTCAGTAACTTTTAATGGATTATACTTCTCGCTTAATTCCGACATTTATGTTCATTAAACAGCATCATCAGACAATAAAACTTCTTACAATTTAAACCATTCATAGAGTCGTAAAAAATACTAAACAACCTCAGGTACTTCCGAGTACATATAAAACTTTCACCAAAATCTCTGTTATAAAATGAGGGGTAGTGATGAGATTGGGATCCGGATAACTTAAAACTGTAAGCGGAGGGGCATTTTTTCAATTCAGTTGTTCAAGGCTAGGCAGAGGAGGATTGAGGAGTAAAACCACAACCGAATCCAGCTTCACAGCTGGTGAGGTCTTTTCTTGCACGGGAAAATTTACTGAGGAGCCAAACTTTAATTTATACAAAATTTAACAGTCAAATATTTGTATTAAGGCATATACTAGGAAAACAAGTTTGTGAATTAATTTTTTTTTTATTATAAACATAGTTTCATTTTGGATTTAAATAAAAATTATAAGAATAGGTAAAGTACTCAAATAAGAATAAATAAGAGATGTATTCTGCTTTATTTTTATTCAAGGCCAACTTTATTCTACTTCTGGACATTCAAGGCCGTAAAATTGAAACCTCCTTGACATATACAGAAAGGCTTAGAAAGATTTTTTTTTTCTTAAGATGAATTTATATAATAAATATAAAAATAGTAAGGACTTTTAATGAAGCCAGCTATCTTCCGGGTATAGTATAAAGCCACCCATATGGATGCCAGTAGCTTTTATTTCGACCCAGAATTTACAGCCCCTAGATCAATGAGCATAAGGCTCAATCTGATTGACATTTTTATGATCTCAAAGTAGTCGACTCCATCGTATGTAATATGAGAAGGAGATAGTTGACTGATGCAAAAAAGATCCTTTCTGATGACCGTGTGAATGCTCCATCCTCAAAACGTCAGATATTGGACACTTGATTAGTCGTTTACATGAAAATGCCTTTTGAGTATTAAATTCGAGAGTACCCATTTTTCAGCTTTCATCTATACCCTTTTGAAATAGCAAACCGGGTAAGAAAAAAAGAAGTCAATAACGTTTAAAAACGGCCAATGTTTTTACACGACCAAATAGGTCAGCCTTCCATGATGATTCTCAGCAATAAATGAATGTTGTGCAATTAAGGTTTGGAGTTATGAAACTGCAAGGAAAATGATAGAAAATATTTTGGTGTGCTTTTTAACTTTTGATTTGGTTCTGATCAATTTTTTTTTCAATTTATAAAACATTATTGTACTACTGATAGCTTTCTTTCTTTTTTCTTAAATGGCCAGGGTGTGTAGAACTCACGTTTTACAATAATTTAGCTTTTATATTTTATTACACGGTTTGTGCTATAAACATAATAATAATTTATGAGAACAAATTCTTAATATTTTGGAAGAGGGGACGGCCCTCTAAGCCCCCCCTTCACAATTGCTAGATAATAGGGTTGCTGAAAGGGAGGAAACGAGGGTGAAAGTGTGTGTTTGTGCCAGGAATGAACGCCAGATTTTTTGGGGGGGATGGGTGAGGTAAAAAAATGACAATTTTAATAAGAAATTCCCAGAAATTGATTTTTTTCGGGGGCAAAACATGAAGCCCCCCGCCTTTGTAAGTCTCTGGGTTGAGGCAAAGCCATTACAGCTAACACAAATTTGACTTCTTCACAGGAATGTTGTTGACACGTGTATGATTTTTCAAAAAAAAATTTGCGTCTACTGAAAATAAGAAGTTTTAAAAAAGAGACATATCATATATATATATATTTAGTTTTTAGTTTTTTACCTTTTTTAGCCTAACCAGGATTTGAACCTGGGACCTTCATTCTCCGTTCTGACACCCTCTCTCACCGAGTGACTACTCCAGCATGTTCATTTTGGTGTTTTAAATGGTATATTATTAACCAAATTAATGTGTTTTACAATATACTAAGCATCGTCAAAGCAAAAATGACGACAACTAATTTCATGACGTCAGCCGACACAGAAACATGACGTCACCTGATCCACAGATCCACAGACAGACAACTTATTTTTATATATATAGATATATATATATATATATATATATATATATATATATATATATATATATATATATATATATATATATATATATATATATATATATATCATATACACACAGGATTTTTTAGAGGGGGGCAAAGAAAACTTGAAAAACGCATCAAAAGCGTGTTTTAATGCATTTTTATTATGTTTTTACGATTCGGACAAATATTGTAGGAGGGGCTCAAAACCCCTGAGCCCCCTCCTGAATACGGCCTTGGTCCCAAGGACAAAAAGACTTGATAGTTTGCTAATTGTAATAAACTATTTTACCAATTTGTCAATGATGTTATATTAGACGATCTTCGACAAGAAATCCTCACACATCACAAATTTGTGAGTTCAAAGTTTGTATCTTGGTATTGCTGTAATTTTGCTAAAAAATCGTGTGTATTTCATGAACGTTCAGCTTTTATTGTAAGTTTTGAAAGTTAATTTGTGGGAATGTAAGTCAGAATTACACTAAATCTGGCAAGTAACCCCCCCCCCACTGAATATCCCCTCTAGTTCCTGTATATAGGAACTAGAATATAGCTGTTTTAGCTGAGGATCAAAATAGAATTTTGTTTTTGGATTGTATTATAGTGATTCAAATATCAATTTACGAACAAAACATATGTTTTATCTACACCTTCTTTTAGAAAAAAACATGTTTTTTATCAAAATAAATTAATGATTTTTTTGCCAAAAAAAGCGAGACATATGTTTGTTAAGATCTTTTGATAAGACAACGGCATTGTCTTTCATAATTACTGAGCAAACCCTGATGTCACGCAGAAGTGAGGAAATTAATCATGTTTTCTGAAGAATTCAATTAGTCCTCTCCATAACCATTAAATGTCACTATTGTGATTGCCGTGTGACCCACCTCTCGTAAATCAACTGCATATCTTATGGCACTATCAGACTGACCATTCAGCTATAACAGACCTTCTTTAAGCTCAATAAAACCATAAATACTTTAAATCTCTGAAAAATATAATTTCAGCAATGCTCCTTCCATAACTCCAGAAAAGCCCATTAGATATTTTGAGTACATCATGCTTAGCAAAATATTCAAACAAATCCTTCATGGTAAGGGGTATTTTCAAACAAATTAAGTTCTAAAATTTAGCTCTAAAACTTTAGTCAAAAATTTAATAAGTTTTTAATATTTTGTTTCGGAAACCTTTCCAGTGCTATATGTTCAAATTCCAGTCTCCAGTTTCCATTTTTCTGGACTGAAATAGTTGTATGTTTTCAGAATATATATATATATATATATATATATATATATATATATATATATATATATATATATATGTGTGTGTGTGTGTGTGTGTGTGTGTGTGTGTGTGTGTGTGTGTGTGTGTGTGTGTGTGTGTGTGTGTATATATACATAAACAAAGTGATCAAGCTCAAATAGCTCAAAGTTCAAGTAAATCATGGAAATAGAATCCCGGAAGGAAAAGAACCTATCTTTTTTAGAAATATCTTTCCTGGGCAAGGACGAATAAATTACCCACTATATAGTTAAACCTCAACAACTGGCCACTTCAAGAGTACTTGAGGTAATCTAAATTGTTTACACTAGACTCATACTTAATTTGAGGAAGGTAAATAGGAAGCGTGTGCGAAAGCACAGGATGACTGCCCCCCCTCCCATGGCACTTCCTGGCTGAAGGAAGATGCAAAGGAGATCAGAATCCCCATTAGAGACTGTGAAGTTCGATGTTGTATTCTTTATCATACCTATAAAGTGTTTTTTCTTATGGGCATTGTTCTATTTTAAATTGTGTGTTAATGACAGTTTTTCAGAGATTATATCCAGAAGAAGGCAAAAGAACCAAGAAGAAAAGATTAGTCTAACCAATCCATGTCAAAGAAAGTAACCAAGGCCATCTTCATCGAGGCAAAACCGAGAGCAAAAGAAAGGAACCGCCAAATAGGAAGAATTGAGGCGACAAAATCGAAGAGAGAAAGAAAGATGTTACATTCCAAAAAGTGGAAGCAATGAATTAAAGAACAAAGAGCAAATAAAAGAGGTCAGATAAGAGGTTTAAAAATAAAACAAAACATACATAATGATTAAAACCCTTCGTTGTACATGTACTGACAATCAATGGGAGAAAGAACGCGGAAAATAAGAGAAAACCTGAGTTTTTGTGCCATTCCTGCACGCTTCAATTCACGGAACTGCGCAATTCGAACAACGCATTTATTCTGTGGAAAAAAACGCACAAAAATACTTGAAAAGTCACTGGTACGACGCAGAAAAATCGCAACTACTCGTACGAAGGTAATAACGGCAATTTAAAGATTATAGCATATATAACAAATTTAATAATAAACTATTCGTCTTATTCCTTAGCACGGTTCTCGCATGCATTGGAAAATTTCAACCTATGCGGACTTTCATTTTTCCGTAAAATACTGGTAAAAAATAGTCAATCCGCAAAATCGCAGCGGATTTCTGCAAATTTTGGTTTGTGGGAACTAAGGGCTACAAAACAATTCCAGTAGGTTCGACTAATCAGCAAACAGGAAAAAATAGCATACATAGTCAATACTGGGAAAATAATCTACAAAGTTTCTTTCCAAATCTTTCAAGTAACCAATGCCATTTTCGAGGAAGTTGGCTCAAGGGTAAATTTCATATTTTGACCTAAATCTTGTGACTAAGCAAAGCTGGATAGGTCTCTCTACTCGCAACATACAATGTTGCGAGTCTCTCGTAACATACAATGTTGCGGGTAGAGAGACATACAAAGCTCTTCTAATTTCCATTAATTGTTGCATAAAGGCTCTTCTGTAAACTGCGGTCCTCATTGCATCTTTTTGTGCAACTTTTAGTTTAAACAATAAGGCTAGAATTGCCCTCTTGATAACCACTCCGTATTCAGCACCGTATAAAATTCTGATATCAAAAGTCCCACTTGAAGTAAGTAGCTCTTAACACGATTAAATGTCTTTCACGACCATCCTTTGCGATTTTGCAGTATTAATCTAATTACCAGAGAATTTAGATGAATGACACAGTGTCTGCTGGTGGAATTTCTTTTGTTCTTTAGTTTTTCTCCTACAGCTTCCTTTACTTGTCAACCATTACAACCTCAATCGCTCCAAATATCGACACGCTTGCTCCATCCTAAGCCATTTTTATATTTTCCCAAGCTATCAACTGAGTACCCATTTCATGACACGCTATCCTAGTGTCCTTGGTGTACTTTTTAAATAATTTCTTAAGACTCTTAGTGAGTATCACTTGTTGCAGATTGTTTATTTAAAATTGGGAGGCAACCCGCTCAGGGTATTAGCAAATTATCTTTCAAGTTTTAGACGTTGACTGGCCTTGCAGGAATGTATCAATATTCTCAAGCAGTTTCATATCCCGAGGCTATTAAATTCTTGTTTCTACAGTGATTCTAAAACCACGGTGGCACATTTGTCCCTAAAATATGAATTAATATAAATCAAAATATATTAATCTTAAGATTCGAGTTTTAAGAAATTTTACTCAGATTTAAATCAGCTGAAGTTTTATATTAAATTTTCGTTTACTTTATTTAGGTTAGGTGGTTGTACGTCTTGGGAGGAAGGGAGGAACCCTCCCTTAATGGATTTTATTTATTGAGGAGGCGTCTGGTTGCGTTGAAGTGTGAAGTGGGAGCCGTACTGTATGTTAGTAAAGAGTATTTTATGGGCATTGTTCTCAACGTGCCTTATGGCACAGGACAGTGTATTTAAAGTTTTTATTTATCTCCTTTATTCATTAAATAAACCTGACTGACCCTAGTATATATGTTGTAACGTTGTGTTTTGTAAATGGATAAACTGCTTTTAATCACAATTTTTATCAAAGTGCATCCTCGGAAGCCAACAATCGATACCGTAAACCAAAATAGCCAAATGTACAGAATAGAACCCAAAGCCATAAAAAAATATCGTACATAATATATTTTGAGTTGATATGGATGAGTAGATAATCACTAGCATTTGAGTCATCAGTTCATAATCTCTAACATCTGATATTCATTTTGGAACACATGGGCATTTGATTCCGGAAAGGAGGATTAAAATCATCTATTCTAATAAAGAGGGTCTAATTAAAGTCCACCATCTTTGAAGATTGTGGACTTCCTTTCGCTAAACCAGATTCCGTTGGAAGTTCGAGACATTATTTTTTTCCCCAATAAAACTTTTCTAGTTGTGACAAGTTTATTCTAACAAAATTATTCTCGAAGTTGACGTCGAACTTTGAAAAAAGACGATAAGAAACACTAGGAAAAATTAGTTAATTTTTTAAAGTCTTTCTGATGATTTCCTCCTTTATTTGTGAAAACAGGAGCAGAGAGGGCTCTTAGTCCTCTGCAAATAACATCCATGATGAGAGACGACCCTTCCCTAGAATAAAATCTCATATTCTAGCACAAATGTAACAAGAAACGAGAAGGGGATGGGTCATTAGCATCAAGATACTTAAATAATAAGGTTTAAATGAATATAAAAAATTGCGTTTAAAGAGTAAAATGAGATTGAATGTCTTTATAATAGTGTAAAAAAGTGAAATAGATATATTTGCATGTGTTCACAATAGTATAAAAAACATGAAATGAAAACGAATGAAATAGGAAAACATAATTCCTTTGGAGCAAAGGCACGGACCAACCAGGGCCGTATCCAGGATTTTTTTTCAAAAGGAGGGGTACCCAAAGAATTTTTTTCGGGGGGGGGAGTACAGAATTTTTTTTTACGCATCAAAGATTTGTTTATATTCGTTTATGTTACGTTTTTCACGAGTCTGACAAACATTTCGGGGGTGGGGGAGGTTCAAACCCCCCTGGATATGGCCTTGGGACAAACCTCCAAACATCACTCTTTTAAAGCGATGGCACTCTCAAGCTAGAGCTCAGCTCCACTTAACGCCAATTTAAGTAGAAACCACATTTGCCTTAAATTTTAATCAGAATATGTCGAAATTGAGCTGAGCTCGGCCCAATTTGAACGAGGTTCGAAGCTAAATCGAATCAAAAGTCAAGACCGTCCCCAATTTCAATTCATGCTGAACCATTCTAAAACAGAACCAGTTTATTTAAAAGTAATATAGCTTTAAGGAATCAAAATCATGGACAGTAATCAAAACTTTGGGTCAGTTGTAAAATCATCTGTTTGAAATATCAGACAAAACTTATTCATTAATCAAGATTTACGGTCTGATACGGAAAGAAGTTTAATGACCAAATCTACTATTCGATATAAGCATAAGGTATTAAAGGAAAATATTATCGATGTAGATTCAGATCCTATTATTAATTGTTGTGTTTACTCTTTATATGCAGGATTTCTGAAGAGAAATAGCCATGATATGTCAAACAAATACGATTAATAAGGGGCTGAATGTTCAACGTTTCATTTGATTGAAAAATGAATGCAATTTGACATATAAAATAAAATGAACCAAAATATATAAATACAAGTTAAACTTTAATTAAGATAGTGACAGAATGTTGAGAAAATATACTAATAAAAATCGAATATTTTGATTTCCACGTCTGAAATCAATTGAGAAAACAGACTTGACAGTAAAAAAGGAAACACACAAAGATGTAAGTTGAAATGTTTCTTTCATTTTTTTTTCTCTTTTCCTTTAGTTGTATGGTATTTTTATCCATGTTACTTTCTTGTATATTTTAACTGTTTGGTCTAGTTTCTTTTTCGTTTATTAAGGCTTTCGGCACACTTAGTCAATATATTAATGATTTCATTGTTTTTTTTTAACATTATTATCAGTGTATTAACTAAACGCTCTCCCCATTATAATCCATCTCCTTTCATTTGAAAAATAAATGAAAAGGCAGTGTGGTCTGAGAAATTATTTACATAAAATAACTTGGAGTATTGTTTTGCTATGTTATATATTTTTTTGCCATTTGAAAACTGTCCCAAAGGTGATTACGAAATATTTAGTTTTGTTTTAATCTTTGCTCAGTATGATAGTTGAATACTACCCTTTGTTTTTCCATATTTTTTTTCGACAAGGAGCATGCGAATCTAAAATCCATTTGTAAAAGAAAAAAGGTTGTATCTTACACCCGGTTTCTATTTGCCATATTGCAGATAAAAATGCCAACCAAATTACCTAATGGAAAAAAAAAATCTGATCATGGCTTGAAATTCAATATTGTTGTACTAATATAGCCCAATCTACTTTCTATTTTGTCCATGAAAAGGGAAATGAAAACACTACTTTACATTTTGGATTTTCTTATCCAAACTTTATCAGAAAATTCCTTTCCCTATGGAATACCTTATCTTAGAACTTTAGTTCCTCCTTTTCCGTTATAGGCTGCCAGGACATCCAAAAAGAGCCATCAACCATTCCTCATATATGCTGCTGCCCAAGCACCTCACCACTAGTGCTAAACTATCATGTGGGTGTGTTGCAGGTCCCATTGGTACGAAAAAGCAACTTTCGGTTTTCCTTATTTTTGGCTTCCCTCTGATTGCCACTTCAGTACTGTTACTGGGATTATATTTTCCATCGCATGGAATATATGTCCCAAGTAATGCCACCACCGTTGGTGTGCGGCATCTGTTATTAGATAGTGAAGGGTCATTACAGAAATAGTGTTTAGATTTGACTATAGTGCGGTCCTCCTCTTTTCGGTCTTTTTCTTTTCTTTCTCTTCGTCACCCACCCTTTTTTTCTCTTTTGATAAATCCAGTTGATTCGTTGTTTCTGTTTGTTGACTGTTTTCTGCCCTAGTCAAGCACTTTTTGTGCTTTCCTGGCAGATTACGTACAGTAGTTATGTGTTTTTGTTTAAATATATTTGATTGAATTAAGATGATAGTGCAATACAGAGCAAAGGAGTTAGTATTGTGGTCCTCCGGTTAATATCTAATTTCTTGCAAAGATAGTTATTCTTGAAAGCAAGAATTCTCTGTTCCTGTTGCTGGTTTAAATTCCATCAATCAGATCCTTTCCAAAAGGTAGAAGGATATTACAGTTGGACAGCCTTATCTTTAGCTTTGAAGATCATTTTTTTTATCGCCAAACTGTGCTTATTTACTGCCTTGTCCATCCTATCATACCTCTTTTCATTGGATCAAAGAAAATCAAAGCTGTAAAGCCCTGCTTTTATCATTGACCCCAAAAAAGAAACTAAAATGAAATTCTGACTATTTTTAAATAAATGTATATAGATAACTTGATCTGTATATGAAAGGGTTTCTCCCCTAATATACCCTGCTCTTTACGCAAATTTTTTTTAGCACCTTTAAAAAGTTTTCGATTCTAATTAAACGGCCCTTGGGTTTCACGAGTCTTCTTAAAGAATTGGGACAAAAGGTCAAACTTTAACGTAAATAACAGGGTATTGAGGAGAGGGTAGCCCCAATCATATACGGAACTGTTTGTTCTAAGTTTTAACGTTACTCCTTACTTTGAATTGGACAAATGTGTTTTTTTTTATTTAGTTTCTGATCGTCTTTCAAATAATGGCGGGAAATACCCCCTCCCCTCCATTAAAATTTCACTACACAAAACTCTTCCTTGCCAAGTTTCATCCATGTAAAATCCCTCCACGCCAGAAATTATACCCGGAAAATTCTGTCCTCTCTGCGAATTCCACCCAGAAAATGTCTTGCGGATGATTTTGCCTGAAAGATTATACTTAGCACACATCGATTTGAGAAAGACATGTATTTTTTTTCCATTTTTGACACTTTTAAAAATCATGGCAAAAACCGCTATTTGAAAATATTTATCCTCCACTTCCCCCTCCACTGGAAAGTTTCTTCCGCGGAAAATGTGACACGGTTTATTTGTTTAATTTTATAACAATTTTGATACTTCATAGGGGCTCATTCGAAAACCAAAAGAAAGCTCTAGTGTTATTTTTAAGATTCAAAAGCAATTGGAGGGTGATTAGCCCCTTCGTTGGCAATTTTTAGCCCCTCGTAACCTCCAAAGACATTCAATCAAAAATTGAGATAGCCATATTGCTCAAAATAGTCGTAAGCATCAGTAAAAATACATCCGGGGATGAAATGACCTACTTTCCGTTTTATCCGCAAAACTCTTTGTCGTAAGCATCAGCAAATTTACATCCAGGGATGAAATGACCTTCACGAGCGCTGGGGCAAGAACCATAAAAATACAAATTGACCAATGTAAAAAACATATCTTCAATATTTAAGGTACAGTTAAGAGTATTAAATTGAAACTTTTATGGGAATGTTGAGTTGAGAGTGATGATGAACCAAATCAAAAGACAGTTTGCGCATCCAAAGGGCCTATCTACCCTATCTTAAAAATAGCTAAGGATATTAAATTAAAAATTTCAGGGAATGCTGAGCGGGGGAGGGGATGGTATACTAAACCAAGAGTCTCTTTTGCGTCCAGGTTGTCAAAATGTTATATCCACAATATCTCACGAATGGATAAGGGTATCAAGTTAAAATTTTCAGGGAATTTTTGGGGTATGAAGAACTAAATAAAGCAAAACTGTGTACATCCAGGTTGTCAACATGTCGAATATGTAACATCGTAGTATGAGCTAAGGGTATTAAGTAGAAACTTTCTGGGAACTGGGGGACGTTGAACTAAATCAAAAGACTAAAACAAAAAGACAAAATAAATTCTAGTAAAAGTGCCTGTGCTAGTTTTACATCCTTATGAATATATTAAAATATTGCAAAAGTATGTATTTTCTGTCTACAGGGGCGAAGCAAGCAATTTTGTTCGACGTAATACCTTAAATTAGGTATTTTTTCCAATACCACACTGCCTTTCTATGACAAACAAATAAACGTTCAAATGGGGATAAGTCCATTTATTAGTCCATTGTGAAAACAGATACAAAAGTATGAGTATTTCGACCACATATACAGCGATCGCCATCAGCAGAAATGGAAAAGCATTATAATTAAACTAACATATTTATACAGAACAAGGTATTCCGGTTCATTCACTAGATTTGTCTGAGAGTTCAGCAACTGAGTTCCTCCAAAGTCTTGGGTTGTAAATTTCTTCTTTGATATTACCTAAATGTAAGTTGAATTTCTACTGAATTGAGTTTATAATTTACAGTATATAAATTGAAAACGTTGCTTTAATTCAAAAACAATAAATTCAAAACTATACAACTGTAAATTGAATAACTATAAATTCAAAAACATTCGTTTTGCAATTAGAAGACGAAGAAGATTTTACCACCTTCATTAGAATTTCAACTTACAATTTACAACTCAAGACATTAAATGAACCAATTTATAACGTTAATAAATAAATTTGGCTCTTACAAAATTATTCTGTCCATCCAAATGCTTTAATTATATTTACACTTTTATAAGAAAAAAGGTAGGGATAAATTGTACTTTACTTTCACTAAAACAATTTCAAAAGCAAAAAATTATATTTAGTTCCAATGCCAGCAATGAAGCATATACACCGTCCTCCCCCCCTCCCCTGTTCCACAGCACGCACCTATAGGTGCAAAAAGATAGTAAACAGTTTTATGGATTGTCTAGATACTCCATACCCAAAGTCCCAAGCATAAAAAGCCCCCATGGCTTTGAAACCAAAACCGGAAAGGTATTTATTAAATTAACTAGATAAATTAGAATTGGAGATTTTTGATTTCCCACTCATCATATGATTGATATTTTAAGAAATTGCATATTACATTTGTAAGGACGTTTTAATTTTCACACTAAATCATGCGTGGGAAACCTGAAGGTTTACTAACTGTCGCTGACCAGAGACGGAATGAAAATGTGATTGATTCTGAAAAATTAGTCTTAATGTGATATCAAATGCCACTATTAATCAGTTCCCTCGTCTTAAATGGAAGCGGCTTTTACAGAGGAAGAAGGGTAATTTGCAATGAGAAGATCCAAGCTACTCAATAAAGAAGTAGAATATGTAGACTACAAAATTGATACTACTGTTAACTGTGAACTACGATATACCTTTGTCAATGTAAAAATGTGTTGAACAGAAATGTACCTGGAAGAGGGGGATGTTTCACTCTTATTCCCTGAATCAAGAGTGGCTCTAGGCCTAATAAGTGAAAAAACCGGCGAAACAATATCTATATTTCTGCTGATTTTAAATGAGTAAAAGGGAACCTCCCTGGTTCCTCTTATACTCCCTACGTGTAGGCATACCCTCAGGTAAGATTGAAATCTTGGGGTATTATCCTTGGGATATCTCTTTGGTGTCGTAAATTAAATTGAAGCAATTAATCAAACTTTGAACATTTCGCTTTCTCACAGAAAAAAACTGATACCAAACAAGTGCATAACGTAACAGTCTTCCACATAGTGTTCTTCACCAATTGATATAAAAATCAATTTTTCTTCCATTTGGGGTTGAAATTACAACTGAATAGCCTTAGCCCATGCTGCGATATTGTAGATTTCTTCGAAGAATCTTTGAAGCGTCATCAAATCCCCTTTAAATGTGTTTTTTCCTTAACTCTATAACAGATGGCGTCGGTAAAGTTTATAATTACTCCCATTCTCGAACGGATTCATTAATCATGCTGTATTTAAAACAATCGTGAATTTTTTTTATTCAATTACGAAAGCTAGCCATTTCCCTATGAGTTGGAATATTGAGGCGCGGAGAACTAAAAACAAAATTCTAAGATATCCTTCATTAAAATTTTCTTATACAAGTAGGTAATTGAACACCTCCCTCCATAAGGCCACATGCATGGTTATCAATCAAGGGTTATCTAGGACTTTGTTCGGGGAGGGGATCTTTTAAAAAATTCTAAAAAAGGTCAAAAAATTGCTTATATGCATTTTTGTTACGTTTTTATGGGTCAGACAAGATTTTTTTGTGGGGGGGAAGGGGGTGGTCAAACCCTATAGAGTCCCCCCCCCAGACGGCCTTTGTTCTCACTCAGTGATTGAACTGCTATCATTAATCGCTTTGTATTTACATATAAAAAAAACATGTTTCATTTCCACGGTGGCCTTTTGCCCGAAGTAGGAGAAGTTAAAGTTTGAAGAACAATCCCTTTACTGCTCTATCCTTTTCTTAGTTACAAGTTAAACAGTGGCAACTGCACTAAAGTTGCAATCTTGTCAAAGGCTCCCGGGTTATAACTCCCCAGTAAATGGGCAAGTTCCTGAGGTTATACTCATAATTATAAACATTAACAGTTTTGTCTTTACAACAATGAAATGAGCTTAGGATTTATTTTATTTCCTCACAGAACATTCTCCAGTTTTTGTCTCATCTGCAAAGAATTCAATAGGAGGGATGTTAACTTAAATCATTGGTTCATATGTTTGCATCTGTCTGTAATGAAAATGAAAATACTTCCATTCTATTGGACGAGAAATGTATAAAGCACTTTGCATAATGCTGTATTTGCCAAAAATTGTAATTACGAACGGCGGGAGATATTAACCAGTGGCTTTGTTTTGATTGTTTTCTACTTTCTGCATAGCTGGCTCATTGTTCAACATTGATACACGAATAAAATATTAACTAGACATCCATACGAACAATAAAAAGAAAAAAACAAACACAAATGAAATCATTTGGAACTACCCAATGAACCTTTTCATGAAGTCAAGACATATATATATATATATATATATATATATATATATATATATATATATATATATATATATATATATATATATATATATACTAATTTCGGAGGTTCGAGAAATGTTGTCGCAGCGCCATTTATTTTGAATTGTGTTTCTAATTGAGCGGATTTTTTTTTTTAAATTAGCCACATGGTAAAGATGAATTCTATAATTGTTTAGTTCATTCAGGTTTTTTGCAATGTGTTAATATTTGTGATTTGGTAAAATTTATAATATTTAGTTTACCTATTGCTGCTAAAAAGAGGGATATGTTACCAGGATAAGCTTGTTTTGGTTTTACTTGGTTGTTTTACATTTGCTATTTTTTTTTTTTTCATAGGCATGTATTTTGGGGGTGATACCTGACACGGGGATGCCATGGATATTCTGTGGTAGCCACAACACTGTGCTGGGTAGAGAATTTAAAGTGGCGAAACCCTATATAGGCCAGTGTATTCTCCTGATGAGCCCTTGTGTTGGGTTGTTGCCTCTTAATTATTTGTCTATATTATTTTTTCTATTTAGATAACTTCGAAGACCACACTGCCTTTCCATGACGAAAGTAAAACAGTTCAAAATAGGGATGATACCTTTTTATTGACAGTGAAATATAAAATTATTTAACTGGATATTTCGAACACATATACAGTGTTCATCATCATATGTGTTCGAAATATCCAGTTAAATAATTTTATATTTCACTGTCAATAAAAAGGTATCATCCCTATTTTGAACTGTTTTACTTTCGTCATTTTTTCTATTGTTTGGTAAATGACGACTTATACTTATTGACGACATGACTGCCTGTCCATGGATTATTCTTTATGGTTGATTGTGTATGGCTATGCTGTTTGACCTATGTGATTGTATGGATGAGTAGGGTTAAGGCCTCATTCAAGTGCTGGTCTATATTAATCACTAATTTAGGGAAACAGTCTTCCTTTTCTCCTTCTGTCATTTTTTTTTTTTTTTTTGTGTTTGTGCTGTTGCATTGGTGATTTCTCTTTTCATGATATATTAAAATGACACATAAATGTGTCATTTCCTTTTTGTTAAATTTACAATTATATTATTCAAGCTAGGAAAGTTTGCAAATTAAAATTTTGGAGACATGTAAGTAAAACGAAATACAAAAATCCAAGCGAGAAGAAGAAGAAAACAAAATGTAAATATGACTTGTTAGGAGTCTTCTATGGAACCACGGGGTTCCAAAAAACCACTTGCCTCAGTATCTACGGCTATAAATGAAAATATTTCATTTAATCTTTGAGCTAGATGTACTAAGACATTTTTTCATCCAATGTTAACCGATTTACCAGGAGACTCCCCAACCTACAATGACCTCTTCGTTTTAGGCACTAAGCCCTTTTTCTAAGACGACTTAGGATATTATGATACTATGAGCTTTTCACGCATTAAGTATTTTAATCTTGGAATTATAAAAAGGAGCATTCCCTTTATCACCGCTTGATAGCAATTAATCTGTCAGGCAACGTTTAAATTTTTGACGTCCATTTCATCAGTTAGTTGAAGGTTCAAAAAGAGTTTACATTGCTTTTTTGCTTTGACCGATCAAACAGCTCGAGGTAACGAACTGTAAGGAGCGACGCGGCTCAATAGTAACTGGAACTCTAAAAAACGGAATTTTAATATCAATAGATACATCCAAAGAGTTGGATTATTGTACTGATTCTTAATATTTAAGTTTTTTGCTGTTCATCAAAGGCTACGAGCCTGAGAAAATTTGCCTGATTTTCAGAAAAAAGGGGGAAACACACCCTAAAAATGAAAAAATCTTAATGAAAATTTGATTCATCGTATTAGAGAACCCTACAGTAGGGATGTCCTTTGTAAGCAAACATGTGGAATTTTGTATTTTTTTTGCCAGAAGAAAGATCATGGATGCATGTGTTTTTTTTTCAGGGGTTATCATATAGAACCAATGGTGCTAAAATATTGGAAAAGGGCTCATTCGAACAGAGATTAAAATTTCAAGTGCCCTTTTTAAGTGACCTAAAAGATTGGGGGCGAACTGGGGCCCCCAAGCCCCTTTTTCCGCAACATCTTCTGATAAAAATTTTAAGACTGCCATTTTATTCAGCTTAGTTGAGAGGCCCAATAGCTAAGCCTTTAAAGATAACATGAACCCCCAAAGCTACTGGGGAATTACATTTAAAATATAAAACTTGCCCGTTGTTTACGTATAGTATTTGTTATAGGGCATTCATTTTCCGAGTGGAGGTGAATTTTTTGTCGGGGGATTTTCCACAGGTAGGATTTTCCCTGGGGAAAGAGGTTTCTGGGGGTAAGCTTTTCAGGGGAAATTTTACGCAGTGGAGATTTGCCAGAATTCCTATACGAAATTACTTTTACTTGTCTTGAATTTTTTTTACCCTCGATTTTATACGTAGAGATGTAAAGGGTAATTCTACGGGGTAAATTTTCACATATATTGAATTTTCTAGAGGATCTTTCCTTAGGGAGGGGGGATTTTTTCGTGGAAGTGGAGCCAAATTTCCTGGAATTATTTAAAAAATATCCGAAATTAAATAAAAACAAGTTTTTTGCAATTGAAAGCAAAGAACAACATTAAAACTTAAAAGAAACAGAAATTATTACACATGTGTGGGGGGTCGTCCCCTCTTCAACACCTTGTTCTTTATGCTAAAATTTGACTTTGTCTCGATTCTTTAAGAATGACTCCTGAGACAAAAGGGTCGTTTAATAGGACAATAAGAAGCTTTTTTAAAGGTATTGAAAAACTTTAGTGCCTTTTAAAAGTATTGAAAGACTTCATATATGTAATAATTTCTGTTCCTTTTAAGTTTTATTGTTGCTCTTGACTTTCAGTTGAATAAACTTGTTTTTTCATTTAATAACATAAGAATTATATATATATATATATATATATATATATATATATATATATATATATATATATATATATATATTCAGTTATGTCAAATTAACAGGTAGCGTGTTCAAGCCCTAATAGCTAATAGGGCTTACAGTTTGATTATTAAAAGTAATTCTAAGCCTATAAAGAGGCATTTCTCAATTCTAAATGGAGAATTTATTAAACATCAATATGACACAGAATAATGCTTTCTTAAATAAATAACACAACATGTAATAAAAAATAGTGCAACGAACAAAGAAAAGTCCCGCTTTCTTAAGTGATTTTTTTTGTCACTTTTCTTTAGATTGAATATCGCGAGTAAAATGTGACAAGCTATTGTTTTTGTTCAATTGTTGTGCCATTGATATCATTCAATACTCCTTGCCATTCTGGAAGATTATCTGGGAGATTTCCAAAGTTTTCTAACGGAACACGTCAAGGTGTTGAAAGTCTTTTCATATATCCCTTGTCATCTAAAACCATTTGCCTTTGGCAGATCTGAGGCTTAATTACACTTTAATGACTAGGTTTATCTTTTAATTATTTTGATAAATTCCATTTTCTATGGCTTCTGGAACACAGATGTTTTTGCGATTCAATTTTTTCCAAAATTTACATTTTTCCCTAAGTGAAATGAGCTCTGCTAATTATAACGTACGCAAACGACTTCTTAGAAAAGTCGTTTCTGTCGAATTTCAATTTTCCCCTAGCTGAGAATATAAAGTAATTGTTACTTATCTCCCTCTGTTGTCAGCTAAAGATACTCTTGTTTATGACAAGACTACAGTGAAAAAAGAAAAAAAAAACGAAAATGATATTTGGACTAGGCGGATATTTCAATCATGATTTGCTTTAACAAATCATGCAAAATTACCAAGTATTGTGTAGCTGTTTAAATTTAGTCAAATTCTTGTCTCTTAAACTACTGGCCAAAGATATCTTGGTGCCCGACAACGCTGCACCATAAAAGTTTTTAAAAATCGTACCTGCACATGGAACGGAGAGTGAAGGGTTGATTTCTCAAACCCACCCAAAAATTGATCTGATATATTTTCTTCCAGAAAATTTTGGTCAAAATGAAAATTTTATTCGGGTTTCGAGACCTCCCTGAGGGAAACAAATGCTCCTGAACATCCCCAATATTTCGGCTGCGTGCACCTGGGTTTAAATTTGATGTCATTGTCCACAACGCTGTAGTGCATTTCAATACCAAAATTATCTTCCAAAACATGAAATAGGGCTTATTAACATTATTTTGACGTCTGGGGAAATAACAAGTAAGCAAGGGCGTATCCATGATTTTTGTTCGGGGGGGGGGGGGTAAAAAAATTACGGTCCAAATAGTGAAATTAGAGCAAGATTGTAACCACTGGTGCGCTGGAATCAAATCTTATAAATTTTGGCCTTATTACCACCCAAATTCAAAATATTTGAGCGTGGTAAAGATTGATGGTCGAATCTAAGAGGCTAAATAAAACCAACGTAAACATCTCGTAGTTAGAACATAATTTTGTTTGGAAAATCCTACAGTGATAGCCTAAGATCGCCTTAGGATTTGCAACCCCTGTTTGCATGTCAGGAATCAGATTTCCGGTCATTTTATCTTTCTGCATATGAAGTGGTAAGGTTAACCATTGGTTCTCATAAATTGCGAAAATCGCATTCGCTAAAGGACTTTTGTACTGAACTGCAAAAATTACAGAATCACTGCAACATCTTGTCACGAGGTTGCCCATCTACTCAAAGTTGAATGAGTTGAAATTCTATCATAGTTGGGTTCTGAGCTACAAAATTTGTGTTCCTTCTATAAGTGTAGTACGCCAAATCCTAAAACCGAATATGCGATATTCCAATAAATGAAGCGAGAGCCAAGCACAATTTTGGTGAGCGACATCGGTGTCTGATTAGGCGCAATTTTTTGGTAGCAACATTCCCTAAATAGGAAAATTATTGGTTACAGTCAGACTCGCTGAAGGAGGAATAAATAAACCAATAAAACCTCATTTGATGCCAAAAATGGAGTTTTTTTTATAGGTCAGCAATGTATAGCACAACCACAGGTTAATTGATGCAAAATGTTTTTTTTTCCGCGAAATTGGACCAATAATTAAAATCATTTACAGCATCTGATGCGTTTTATTAGTTTGGGTTTATGGATGGTGACAAAATGGACAAAGCGAGGCAGAATCGGACCACGCTCAAATAATAGCGCATCGTTGCTAAACCATAAGGAGCGCCTTTAGAAACGGTATTACTTACATCGGATCATTTGAGCCAATCATAATCCAGAGCCGTCCGGAGCATGATTTTGAAAGAAAAGGTATTACTGCATGCACACAAATGCAGCATTTGGGGTAAAGAGTGAGGCTTTGAATAGATTGGAGTGAAGGAGGAGCACGCCTAGCTGGTTGACATCATGCAGCTTGATGCTGTAGTGAGTTGTTAGAAGTGGTAGCAGTACTTGCAATAGTAGCTAAGTAAATTTGAAAATTGGCAACTGTGAATGGGATCGGGGCTTAGGAAGGCGTCAACCCTCCTGAGCTGAGGGGTACCAAAAAAATGCAATATAAAATAAACCTATCTGTTTTACCATGAAAATTAAGTTAAAACCGAGGCACACGGACACAAAGGACAGAGTAAATCATTTCATGATTTTGTGCATTCTTGATCGACAGAGGTGGACCACAATGTACGGACAAACACGAGGATCCAGGTTAGGAGGTATATAGGGTGGAGTTAGAGGCAAAGAAGGTTTATTTTTAAGTATGATCGGAGGCGGAAAGTCGCATAGACCCACGACAGCCAGTGCGTAACTCCTGGCTAGATCTGTATTTTTTTTTACATTAAAAAAGATTTCTTCTGTAAAGTTTGTTGCAAAGGGAGACATGTTTGCTTTGCTTTGTCTTAGATGTCTAGATATGATTATAGCGAAGATCTTCAAAAAATGTAGGAAAGGACTATTTTCAAATACTCAACCCCTATTTTACTTTGTAATTTCACTAAACTTCAATAGAATAACATCACTTAAATGATTTGCAATTAATGCAGATTTACACCTGACATGTGATGCATGTCAAATCAGTCGTCACCTAGCCTATTCGAAAAATCTAAAAACGGAAATTGGCGCAAGGGAGACCCAGGCTGTACTTTGTCAACGCCTTTTAAAATTGATTACCAGCAACTGCACCATAAAAGCCCGATCACATCCGTTCCATCAGACAGTTGACCTCTGCTAGAACTATTCTCAAAATAAGCGTGGTTCATAATGTTATTCCTCATTATTTAAAGTATCCATGAAAGCTTGACTATACACATCGTTATAGGGGGACAATCTTTTTCGAGAAATGTTCAAAAAAAAAACATTCTTAAGGGGAGCTGAACAAAATTACAGTAAAATAATCGAGGGTTAAATAATTATTTTATTTGGTGGACCCGTCCCCCAAAACTTACGATAACCCACCTTAAGAATTCCAAATTTAATGCCTTTAGCTTAGGAACAGTGTCACAGTGTATTTATTTAGATATGCGAGTGCTACAATAAGCCAGATTAATAGGAGTGAAGCTTATAACCATGCCTGGTAAGGTACATACATATGGATTGAGAGGAAGAATCATCTTCTCTCCCTCCCAGAAACAAGGACAAAAAAGGTGATATAATATGGAACGTGTGTCAAATCCGTTACCAGGGCCGAAGGATTCTTACTCACCTCTCGAAAAGAATCGTCGGGAGGAATAGATGAAGCTCATCAAAAGTCGACTGTCTGTCTTGTGGGGTGTATGGCAAATATATGGTCTGGTAACATGTTTTTTCATGGGTATGGGGACGAGGACAATATTCACCAACAGAGCAGACAATAGGATTACTGCAATAAATATTAGGTTTCGAGCGTAGGGAGAGTCCAGCCTCATCTGGGAGGTCATCCAGGGGACGGACAAAAGAGTCACTGCCTCCCCACACATATCCCAAAGGATGAAATGTCCATAAAAGTTAAAAGTAGATGAAATGTCCTTAAAGACGGGAAAAATCTACCAACTATCTATATTTCATCAGTTAGTGTCAATTGGTCATTTGGAATCTGGTCTTGTTTATTCTGTTCAGTCGAGTATCAGTAACAACTAAATTTAGAGTCATCTTAGGTTCATCATATTTAACTTAAGAGAGTTGAAAAATTGAATTATGACAAGTATTTCTATTGTGATTCACATGTGACAACCTAATATTACCCTCGAAATTATGATCTGCACTGGCATAGTGTCGACATTTGCGGATTATATACTTTTGTCAGAATTGGCTAATCCCTGACAACCGAACTACTGATGCTACTATGTAGTTTCTTTATTTTTCTTTTTTTTTTAATATGAGTTATCTTTTAATCATGTAAATTTGATTATGTAATTAGGAAAAGTGATTGTTGAAAAAAAACGAGGGCGCAGGCTAGTTCACAGTGCAGTAGGAAAAAGAGAAAAACAGATTTTCAAATAATAATTATTATCTATTCCCTCTGAAAATGTAGAAGAAATGCATGAATAGAGGATTATAATACAGAATGAACGAAAAAATACCAAACCCAACCATAAAAATATGAGGGAAACTGAGGATCGAAAAACATTTTGTTTTTGTTTCTCAAAAAAAGGGTTTTTGCACACCATCAATTGCGATAACCCAAATTAGGACAATGAAAAAATCATAACTTAACCAAACTATTGAACGCACCATTTGCATTAGCTTGGCGAAGACACGTTTATAACTCAGAGGGAAATCAAAAATGTAATCAGAGTGGTTTCGTATGATAACACTTCAATAAGGGAAATCTTTTTATTTGATAATGAAACACAAAAAAGTATCTATATATATTTCGATCATACACACAATGGCCGTTTACCTCCATTGTAATAAACGGCCATATGTGACCGGTTATCTGGGTCACATAAACAGCTGAGTTTTATCTGCTAAAGACGGTCACTGAATGTGACCAAAACATCCAAAGGTATTTTTCTGGGCTTCACCATCGCATAAAAGCATTTTCCCTATTAAACTGTTATTTAAACATGCTGGAAAGGCAGTGTGGTCTTCGAAAATACCTAAGAATGGTTACAAAACTGATGGAAGTCTAAAAAGCGTATTGAGAGGCAGTGTTGCTGAGATTGGATCGCTAAAGCCAATTATAACACGGGGAGGGGGATTTTGATAGAAAGACTGCATTACCGCACAAGAATATTTGTATACATTAATCTAGGATGAAATAGCGTGTTGCCTTTTCAGCATAGAGATAGAAAAAAGAATAAACGCCAGATTGTCACTAGTTTTATTATTTTTTCTATTTTTCCAATTTAAAAGTTCCATTTTAAAAATTAGTGCTACGTGGGTTAGCGACAAATCTTACCACTGTGTCTGACCTCTATTCTTTTTTCGAGTTCTATCCCTTTATTTACACACAAAAAAGTGACATGATTGTGTGTTTTTTTTTTTTTTTTGCTTTCAAACAGGGTAGAAATCTTTTTTAGACGAACTTTGTAAATTCTTATCAATCGTCATGCTCATTATCGATCAGAAATCCGCTTTCCTGCTAAAAATGCAACCCTTTGCGGAATCATCCAGCATTTCTAATTGCCAGATCTTTGATTTCCAGAAGATTTCTAAATATTCAAACATCTGTTCCGAATATTCCCTATACGCCCGAGTTGTTTGTTCCGATCAGGGAAAAATATCCAAGATGTGGAAATACCAAAAGACACGCGCTTCTAATGACAATCGACATCTGGATTGATTCTTCTGATATGTGCAACATTAAATTTGATAACAAAATTGACTCTACAGGACTCTTCGTTGGTGACGAGAGCAGTGAGAATTCAACTACGTCAAATAACTGCTAATAATACAGAAGAATCGTGAAAATTCAGGAAACCAAGGCTGTATCCTGGAGGGAGGAGGTGCCAGGTTAGACCCCCCCCCCCTGTTTTTTCCTGGCCTAAATTTACGATGCGTTTCACGTTTTTATAGTGTCTCCCAGATCCCCCCAATAAAACTGGATACGCCTTTGAAAGAAACAGGAACCTTTTTTTTCCTATTTTGACGCGAGATGATGATATGCACAGATTCAGCTCTATTCATTTAGTAAAAAAAAAGTTAAAAAGAAATCTTCAATTTTATTCCATTAGTCATACATTAAATCGGGGTATCAATAGAAAGGCCGTATGCAGGGGTGGGGCACTGGGTTTGAATCTCTCCCCAGAATTTTTGTCTGACCCGCAAAAAAGTAAACACAATGGATATAAACAAGTTTTGATGTGTTTTTTGTTTTTTTGTGACCTTGTCCAACCGCCCCCCCCAAAAAAAAAAATCGGATACGGTCTTGGGCCAGGAATATTGACTAAATCTCAGGTTCTGGTTCAAGTGCATGCTCTTCACAAAAAAAGTCATCCTTCCCCCTTGTTTTGAGTGGTCTTGTGAATTACATGTCAAAGGGAATGTTAGTATTTAGCAACAAAATGTAATGTTACATATTTTGTCTTACTGAAAAAAAAAAGCTTTCGGGGAAGCTTCAAGGTCATATTCTTACTGTCCCAAAAGATTCTGAATTTCAAACACGCACTTTTTCACGCATGTATCATGTAGAATTTGCTTGAAGGGCGTTAGCTGAAAGGGATTGTAAAAAAAGGAAAATTAATATTATATAAACAGTACAGGAGACTACAGGAAAATGTATCATTATTTCTGGGGCATTAAAGCCCTCCCCCTTCCTCTTGCATAAGAGCTTGATTGGCATCATCGAATTCTCAATTTCCCAGAGCATGCTCTTTATGTATGGTGTGTTTTGATTTTGACAACTGCAATGTTTTCCAGTTCAATATCACCTTAATGTGCTCAGCTTGTTAATTGTAGATAATTCTAACAATTTCTTTATATATCCATGGGAATTTTATACAGTCAACTCCGTTAACAGCCTCATGTCACGCATCAGTTTCGAAAAAATTCAAATTGACAATTGTATACAATAACAACTTTACCATATTAATGCATCTAAGCTTGGCAGACATACTATAAAATTACAACCCTGAAAAACATACACAAAAAAAACTTCCGTCCAACCCTTAACTATAATTATACTGTGCTACCATAAGATACCTTTGATATACTAACTACTTATAATTAACTTTGAATATAAAACTAGCTTACACACTGTTCTGTATCTTATTACGAAAAATTATACACTATTTTATAATTACCCAGTAGCAGAAAATATACATAAAATATCGTGATGGTGAGCCATTTGATTCTTCGTATATAACATTAAGCAAACTATATAAGGTTAGAAGGTCTACCAATGTAACAACATTATTTTAATAACAGTAAATTGTAGCTCTTCGGAAATTACCACATTTACGCTTATAAACCTGAAACTCTGTATACTAAACATTAGACTCATAAAACATACATTAATGATTATATTTACAATAACAGATTATACTGTCTACCTTAACTATAACTATATTTAATGAATCCAATTTTTTATTCAGAGTTTATTTTGATTATTATTGTCATTTATTTGGATTTTTCGCTCATATAACCTTGGATTTAAACATATAATTTTGTTTTAAATTCAAATTTTCTTTAATAAGATTATGGCTGTTTGTTAAACTTTTTTTATTCCAACCGGAAGCTAATAAAGACCAGAAAGTATATATAATCAATTCAACAGAGTAAAAAAAATTGCGGTTTGAATTCCATATTAAAACGCCAAGTTAATACCATTGCAAATCAATAGCTTCTTATTCATTCCACAGTTCCTAATTTATCAGCAGGCATTCAAAGCATGTGATTAAAACCTAAAATACTTTCTAAAATTGCTTTTCTTATCAAGAGCATTTTCATACCCAAAATTGCTTAATAAGGGTTATCTCCTGGGACAATAGAAATCTTTTAAGCCTACGCTTGTTGTAACAAAAGCAGACTGTATTCCAAATTCAAAATCTTGCAGATATCTTAAAAGCAATTTGGAAAATCCGTCCTAGTCGATACGAGCCACCGATCACTACTACCTGAATCAGCCCCTCCCAATAGTCGAACTCGGTTACAAAATAAAATTCTACTCCCTAAGGTACGAACTAATCGTTACGCCAACTCATTTGTGCCTTTCTTCACATCCATTTTCAATGCTGAGTCGTATTGTGTAATTTTTGTTTAAATGTACGATTTTGTAAAAAAAAAAAACTGAATTTAGCTATGCTATGATAGTTTTTAAATATACCGGCCTCTCTCTCTCTCTCTCTCTAATCCTCACCGATCTAATTCATTCCTAATGAAAAAGTCACTGATATCATGGTAATACCTCAGCCTAAATTTTTCTCATTTTAAGTTCCCAAAGCTAGGGAGTGACCCCAAAAATAAGCATATTCAGGTTCTGTCCCTGACCAAAGTTACAAACAAATACGAAGTAGAAACAATAGGACTAATCTTTTCAAGACAGTGGAAAACAATTCTGTGAATATTTCAGCCCTATGCCCAAGGGCCGTCTTCAGCACAGTAGAAGAACGAGAGAGAAACTATGGGGAGGGATTCAAAATCGGTGCCCCACTCCTGAATACGGCCTTTATATTGGCACCCCAATTTAACGTATGGGTGTTAGATTGAAATTGAAGATTATTTCTTTAATTTAATAAATTGTATTTATTTATTTTTTTATTTTAGTTAATGCAAGTTTATTTATGTATACATATATATATATATATATATATATATATATATATATATATATATATATATATATATATATATATATATATATATATATATATATATATATTTATATGCATATTCTCTCTCTTGTTCTCGTATTGTGCTGAAGACGGCCCTTGGACATAAGGCCGAAATATTCATAGAATTGTTTTCCACTGTCTTGAAAGGATTTTCCCTATTGTTTCTACTTTGTATTTGTTTGTTATGGAAAGACAGTGTAGCCTTCGTCGCTATTTTCTGACCAAAGTTGATCCTCGGTCCCAGAAAACAGCATTACTTTAAGCTTAGATAGGAAAAGAAGTGCTAGTTGAATTATACTGAAACCATCGTGAGTCTTCTATATAAAGTTGTACAAATTTTCGTTTGTTTCAAGCCTAGTTTTATCTATATAAACCGAACCCGGGCGAGGGGGAGGGGGGAGTTCAGTGGTCTAGTCCTTTCGATAAACGTTTGGTGGAGGTATTTTAGTTTGCTTCTCTATTAATTGACTGATTGTCACCATTTGCATTAGATGCATGATAGTTGTTTACCTTCTCGTGTATAGAATTACTTTTTCCATATGATCTGATATCTATTCAGACAATAGATCTATGGTAAACATCAAACATCTTACTTGTTTAAACTGTTCTTCGAATGTCCAGCTTTGCTGTGAAGATCCTCCAGTATTCCTCGAAGGGTCATTTTGAGGAGATTCATTTGACGGTGAAGGTGTTAAGGATGGTCTTGGACTTGACCTTGAAATGAAGCTACGGTTACCCATTTGGTTAAACATTTGAGCGTTGTTAGGCATCGATGAACCAATTATTGACCTTGGAGATGGAGACGAAGACGGCTCTGACCTAGCTCCTCCTGACCCATTGTTTTGAGATAAAGGACTGCATTCTGGTGGTCTAGTGTTAGTAACATTAGGAATAACACCTAAAATAAAAGACATGCTTAAGATAGAAAAAGCCAGAAATATCAGAAACTGATGAAACGCTGTACATTACAAAAAATCCAGCTAATAAATTAACTTCAAAAATTCAAGTAAAAAGCTCTTCAAGGGTTCCAACAATGAAATTTGACTGGGATAGAGGTTAAATGAGCATTACAGCTCGTCAATTGTTTAAATGATATACTTAAATGAAGGGGGTACCGACTTTATTTTTAATATAAAAACTCAGGGTCAAACGAAGCAGGAGGACGACTATCATCCCCTAAAAAAACCCACCTACCGTTAAATAAACATGACTTCTAAAAAGAAGTGAAATTGTAAAGTAAAAGTTGGCGAAAACTCTTATTCACGGTACAATTATAGTAGTTGAAATACCCAGGACTTAATCAAAATTAATTGATTATTGATGTTTTTATAAGCGACGTTTGTGTGAAAAGATTAGTGCAGGCTTTTTTTTCAAAATTCAGTCCTAATTAAACTTGCGGGCACTTACGTGTTACCCCACCACACTCATTTCGTTGAAATAAGCTACTACGTAGGTATATTTTAAATAAATATTTAATATATAAAATTTGTTATATATTTATCATATTTAGGTATATTTCATTACGATTAACCTAACTTCACTTCTTTAGTGTGGTTGGGGTAACACGCAAGTACCTACTTGCAAAAAGGGATCCTTGTGAAAAAACATGTGTTTGCCATTCTTTTTAAACTAGAAATAGAGGTTGCAAATATATGGCATTTGAATATACCACGTCAATTGTGCCACTCTAGTCAGCTCATGTACTATGGCAGGTCCTACAAACCTATTTTTTCATTTTAATTTGCAGTTTTAAATTATTTAAAAACGGTTTGATACACACAAGTAAGAAGAATAAATTTAAATAAATTGTTAACTTATTGAGATTCGGCTAAAAAGCCATATATCTGTGCTTCCTCCTGATGTATTTATTATTCTAACTCAGTAATTACCGCCATTTGCCCAACAGCAGAAGAAAAATGCCGTCACTACTCAAATGTAGTTTATTTTGAGCATGAGGAGGTCTGCTAGTTTTTGGCAAAAAGAGTAATCAGAATTAAAAAGTGTAATCAAAGCCGTTTAAAAACAAACTAATGTATGTAATCTATTCTGAAAAATTGTCATCATGAAACTACAAAATTATCAGACCCGACAGAGAGTAAAAAAAAGGGATTTAATTTCGGGGTGACTGTAATTACAAAAAAAAACCTGGCTTTAATTCGCAAGGATTTTGACATGAGAGCTTCTAATATCTTGGCTAAGATAATAAAAGAAAAATAGGCTGTTGCATACAGTATTATTAAGGTTAGAATGTCGGATGAGGGAGGTATTAGGGAGATTTCCAGGGAGGATGGGGTTCCTTCTGTATGTTTTTAAATTTGTTGAAGGTGGTCATACGGACTAATTGTGGGGAAATTCCTCAATACGGAAATTGACGGTATATTTCATTACGATTAACCTAACTTCACTTCTTTAGTGTGGTTGGGGTAACACGCAAGTACCTACTTGCAAAAAGGGATCCTTGTGAAAAAACACGTGTTTGCCATTCATTTTAAACTAGAAATAGAGGTTGCAAATATATGGCATTTGAATATACCACGTCAATTGTGCCACTCTAGTCAGCTCATGTACTATGGCAGGTCCTACATACCTATTTTTTCATTTTAATTTGTAGTTTTAAATTATTTAAAAACGGTTTGATCCACACAAGTAAGAAGAATAAATTTAAATAAATTGTTAACTTGTTGAGATTCCGCTAAAAAGCCATATATCTGTGTTTCCTCCTGATGTATTTATTATTCTAACTCAGTAATTACCGCCATTTGACCAACAGCAGAAGAAAAATGCCGTCACTACTCAAATGTAGTTTATTTTGAGCATGGGGAGGTCTGCTAGTTTTTGGTAAAAACAGTAATCAGAATTAAAAAGTGTAATCAAAGCCGTTTAAAAACAAACTAATGTATGCAATCTATTCTGAAAAATTGTCATCATGAAACTACAAAATTATCAGACCCGACAGAGAGTAAAAAAAGGGATTTAATTTCGGGGTGACTGTAATTACAAAAAAAAAACAAAAAAACCTGGCTTTAATTCGCAAGGATTTTGACATGAGAGCTTCTAATATCTTGGCCAAGATAATAAAAGAAAAATAGGCTGTTGCGTACAGTATTATTAAGGTTAGAATGTCGGATGAGGGAGGTATTAGGGAGATTTCCAGGGAGGATGGGGTTCCTTCTGTATGTTTTTAAATTTGTTGAAGGTGGTCATACGGACTAATCGTGGGGAAGTTGCTCAATAAGGAAATTGTAGGGAACACCATTGTGTGCAGGTGGCTTAGTGTACAATTTATTCCTTAATAAGTGTTTCTAACATAAAAACTCCAACCGACAATTTAGAAAACTTTACACAGTGATAAAAACCGCACTTCTATAATATAGACGTCTCGCTTCTCTCAATTTTCATGGAAATTTCCTGCGGGGAGGGGGTTCATAGTACTAATTACTATCCCTTAAGTATTGATCACTTTCTCTTAAGTACTGATTTGAACAAGTCCATGATCATACGCATGAACATACCCAAGTAGAAAACAATTTACGGAGGGGGGGGGTATAACAACCACAATATTGGGTTGTGTTGTTTTTTGTCTTTTTCTTTTTTTGGGGGTGTAGGGGGGGCCATATACCCTTTCGCTTCCCTGTATAAGTAAGCTTTTACGTTCATTCTGGCATGTTTTGATTTGAATTTCTTCGGCTCTCTGTCCGTAGCAAAAGAGATCTAATCATAGTAAGGGTGAATGTCGATCTTATTTTAAGCATACTTAGCCATAGGTCTTAAAAGCAGAACAAATAAAAAAATGTAGCTGCAAGCTAAGACTACCAAATAACTATTATGAAAAAAAAATAAAGCCCAGAATGTCATCAAAAAGATATAATAATCTTAGCTACATTAGGTGACCATTTACAGGGCTAGAGTAATAGACCTGTAAACCCAGGATTACATAAGGTGTTGGGTTGTCAGAGGTCTAAACGTACAGTACGTATCGTCACGTAAAGGGGCGCATTGTCTTGAGCCGTGAGATACACAACTGAGTCAAGCATTGCCAATGACCACTGCCGCTTGTCACAATTTTAGTTAAGTCAAATCCGTGTCTTCCAATCCTTTAGTGCTAATTCAACCGTAAGGAATCGATGTACAGTAGAAATAATATTATTCTAAATAGAACAAAATTACTTGTCTGTAGTGTAGATATAAAGCTAATTATATAATCTAATTAGTATCTGTCCCGATATCAAAACGTTACAATCATTAAAAACAGTTTGCTTCAACCCGAGAAAGGTGTTTCATTTAATTGTTTTGCTTTCGAAAAATACGTGCGATATGTCAAAAGTGTGACCGGGAGGTGGATTGCAGGCTATAAATATATATAGATATATATATATATATATATATATATATATATATATATATATATATATATATATATATATACTAGCTGTTGGGGTGGCGCTTCGCGCCACCCCAACACCTAGTTGGTGGGGCGCTTCGCGCCCCCCCAAGCCCCCCCGCGCGCGTAAGTCGTTACGCGCCATATTAGTTATGCGCCATTGTAGTTGTGTCCCTGTGTCCCACCTGTGAATATAGATAGATTTATATATGTGTTTCAAACTACGCAAAAATTGCGAATAAACAACATTCTTGGCTTTCCCATTGTCTGTGCATATGCAAAGCCGTATGTACTAATAATGACGTCATATACAAACGCTCTTTTTACAAACAAACAAACATGCATCCACATAACTCGTTTTTATATAGATAGATACAATACAAATTAACTGCGTAAAACTTGCGAATAAACAACATTCTTCGCTGTCCAATTGTCGCTGCATATAAATACATTGTCAGGTTTACCGACCCTCGAACATGCAACGTACAATTGTCCATGGGAAAAACAATCAGGATTAAGATCTATACCACATTTTTCTAATGATTGACCTTGAGCTTTGTTAATGGTGATTGCAAATACTAATCGAATTGGGAATTGCAATCTTTTAAATTGAAAAAGCAGATCCGTTGGAATCATGGGAATGCGAGGAATAAGAACAGCCTCACCCTCATAAGGCCCTGTCAAGATTGTGGCCTCTATTAGGTTTTCCATTGTTTTTTTTTACGGCAAGTCACGTGCCATTGCAAAGCTTTGGTGGGTTGATATTTCTTAAAAGTATTATTGGTACGCCTATTTTTAGTTGTAGCACGTGTGGTGGAAACCCTGAAGGATCTATGGAATTTAAAAATTCAGATGGATAATTAACCGCTTCATTTGGTTCCAAAACTGTGTCGACTGACTTGTAAAGGACTGCCTGGTCTCGAATCTTGTTCAAAACAATATTGTTGATTTCGTGGACGTCTATATTTTTGGGTGCGAGAATCGCTCTTTCACTTAGCCATTTATTATTTTTATAATTTTTTAGAATATTCGGAAATACTTTTTCAATCAATTCATTTTTGGACGTCACTAAATTACAGAAATCAGCAGGTAGTTGTATACGTCCTGAAATTGAGTCTACTGTTTGACCAGAGTCATCGTTTTGCAATCGGACACGCATATTTGTAGTTAATTTTAATATTTTTACGTGTGCCTATAAATTAGAATTTTTTAGGCAAGCATTCATTTCGTCTGCAGGAGTTAAACTACGTAAAAATTGCGAATATACAACATTTTTGGCTTTCCCATTGTCTCTGCATATACAAAGCCGTATGTACTAATAATGACATCATATGCAAACGCTCTTTTTACAAACAAACAAACATGCATACATACAACTCGTTTTTATATAGATAGATAGATAGATAGATAGATAAAATACAAATTAACTGCGTAAAACTTGCGAATATACAACATTCTTCGCTGTCCAATTGTCGCTGCATATAAATAGATTGTCAGGTTTACCGACCCTCGAACATGCAACGTACAATTGTCAATGGGAAAAACAATCAGTATTAAGATCTATACCACATTTTTCTAATGATTGACCTTGAGCTTTGTTAATGGTGCTTGCAAATGCTAATCGAATTGGGAATTGCAATCTTTTAAATTGAAAAGGCAGATCCGTTGGAATCTTGGGAATGCGAGGAATAAGAACAGCCTCACCCTCAAAAGGCCCTGTCAAGATTGTGGCCTCTATTAGGTTTTCCATTGTTTTTTTTTTACGGCAGGTCGAGTGCCATAGCAAAGCTTTGGTGGGTTTATATTTCTTAAAAGTATTATTGGTAGGCCTATTTTTAGTTGTAGCACGTGTGGTGGAAACCCTGAGAGTAATATCTCGAGGTAAAAACTGATCACCGACCATAATGATGGCCACCTCGTCGATAGTTGGAGCATTGTATCTACGCACATGTTGGCCAGGAGGCGTTTTGTCAGCGGAAATAACAATTTTATGCGTATAAGTAGGCATCAAATCGATGGCTGTTTTGAACAGACGCACTAAATTATTATTTTCGTGGAAAAGATGTTGTAATTGGGAAACGATTGTCCTTTCAATGTTGGGAGAAATTTCGCAACGTGCATTCAATTCAGAATTTCTATCACTGATGAAGTACAATTGTAAAAATTTATGATTCTCGCCTGAGAATGGTAGAAGAGACCCTGCTCTATGATAAATTTGCCCTTTTACTTTGAAAGTAGACATAAATTGATCTGGATTTTCAATTTGGGCTCCAAACGACGTCATTTGGAAACATGAGTTGTATTTTCTGATTCATTTATATTCCTTATGTCCCGGTGTCCCGGTCGTCATTTATATCCCCCTGTTTTATATCCCGCTTATTTTTCAGTTTTTTCCTTTTTTTAGTTTTTTTTTTACTTTTTTAGTTCTTTTAGTTTTTACGTTTTTTAGTTTTTTTTTAGTTTTTTAGATGAATTTTTTTTTTAGTTTTTTACCTTTTTTCTTTTTAGTTTTTATTGGTTTTTACCTTTTTTTAGCTTTTTATCTTTTTTATTTTTTTTTATTTTTATTTTTAATTTTATTAGTATTCTTTTTCTCTTCTATTTTTCATTTTTCCTTTTTTTTAGTTTTTTTTTAGTTTTTAGTTTTTTAAGTTTTTTCCTTTTTTTAGTTTCTTTAGTTTTTTTAGTTTTTCGGCTTTTTTATTTTTTTATTAGTTTTTAGTTTTTTTTTGTAGTTTTTGCCTTTTTTTAGTTTTTTCAGTTTTTTTTTTAGTTTTTAGTTTTTTACCTTTTTTAGCCTAACCAGGATTTGAACCTGGGACCTTCATTCTCCGTTCTGACACCCTCTCTCACCGAGTGACTACTCCAGCATGTTCATTTTGGTGTTTTAAATGGTATATTATTAACCAAATTAATGTGTTTTACAATATACTAAGCATCGTCATAACAAAAATGACGGCGACTAATTTCATGACGTCAGCCGAAACATGACGTCACCTGATCCACAGATCCACAGACCCACAGACAGACAGACAACTTATTTTTATATATATAGATAGATATATATATATATATAGCCTACTATTTGAACGTAGGCATTTGAATCATATTAAGTCATAATTTGTCTTTCCAACTCCCCCATCTAATAAAAGGATTATGACAGTAACATTCCCCCCTCAGGTAAAAATAGAACAGTTTAGTTACATGAACGGAAGTATTTTTTGGTGAGGGCTGTGTTTTAAAAAACGATTGTAAGGTCTCTTATTGGCACGTCATCGAAGCCTTCTACTATAGTTAAAGAATATATTTTTAAGGAAGCATAAATTTTAGGAATTGAGGGCTACAAAGATGGTTAGAAGAGGATTCACAAAGGAGTGAAAAGTTTCAAAACGATCTACAGAAAGACAGAGAAGAATCTGCTTCACTTTGTCAATGGGGGCTAATACGTCATCTTGTTTGACCGACTATAGTTGGCAAAATTGTTTATAGTGTAACTTACCTTGATTTCTGGCAATTTGAGCTTGTATTGACTGAGCATAAAGAGCAGCAGGATTATTTGGAGGAGGTATTGGTGGCGGTTGTCCATTATTCATCCAAGCCTGACCACCAAATGATTGCTGCTGTTGAGCAAATGCTTGCAGTTGCGCTTGAAACTGGGCCTAAAATGAGCAATAATCTAAAACTATAGAGACACATATGTTTATTAAAACCAGTAGGCCATTTATTTACACATTAATAAACTGAAGTAGATAAAACATTTAAGAATGTTATCGAACCATCCTTTTATTTATAGATTGACTTAAGATTATTCATTTTGATCTTGTAAGGGTTCAAGAAACTGGCTTGAAAATGGAAACTGGCAAAGAAAATGACTCTAGATATCTTTACCACCATTATCATTAAACACAGAAAAAATGAAATCGCCGTCCTAAGCGCTCTTATTTCTTCGGAAAGCACAGTATCAAAACAAAACCTAAATGATTAGTGATTATAAAACCTGGAGAAACAATGTTGCCAGCAACAATAAATAGACATAGTGTGCTTTTCAAATTCAGCGTCCAATTTTATATAACTTGTGCATTTTGCAAAATGATAAGATGGTCAAATATAAAGTATCATTTGAATATTTATTGGAAAAATGACAACTCCATGAAACCGCATTTACAAAAAAAGACCTGTCTTCCTCAAAACCAGTTAATATAAAAAAATTTGAACATTTTATTGTACTTTTTATTATACATATAGCGGTTTACATTCTCTATACAATTTTAAGCCAAATCAATCGTCTATAATTTCATCCGTCAAACTTAATTCTTTACTCGTAAATTTAATATTATAAAATGGAATAAATTGCCCTGAAAAATTTGCTCCCAAAAAAGAATCTTTAGGTACATTTGTCCGACTCTTGGACCTCTGCAAGCCTCCAATAGGATGGGTTCGTGAAATGGATGCTTTATAGGGGAAACTGCAATTTTAAACACCTTTTTAACCTAGTCTGGGCAAAAATTCCATCTGTGAATTTTTAAAGTTGGTAGAATCATTGTTGTGCATTGTTGTGCTTAGGCGAGAAATACAGTTTTCCTTTATTCAGATTTCACAGAAAGCTGGGGGAGTGTTTTCGAGGAGTAAGTCCCCGAGTCAGGTTCCCAGAGAATTCTTCTGGGAAGAGCTTTCCTGGTTATCGAAGAGTCGTTCCTTTTGATAAGATCAAACCTCAGGGTATAGATTTAGTGAGAAATACAACCCTTTAATCACTACATCCTATGAGTAAAGACTTTTAAAATGCCTAAATATAAACAAAAATAAGTTTTGAGGAAGGGTTTTGACTCAAGAAGCAACTCAAACTCAAGCTCGGTCAAGGAGAGCTCAAGCTCTAGAATTACAATGGTGTCAATGATACAACTTTGAGCTTGAACTGATTCTAGCAAAGCTTGAACTCAAGTGCCATCTCTGAACATCCAACCATTGCTCAAGACCAGTTATTCAAACATTTGGTATGGGTACACACTATATACAAGAGTTTAGTTGAATAGAATGAAATATTTTTTTGTTCTTATCTAGATCAACGGAACAATCAAGGAAAAATTAGGAAACCTACACAAGTGTACTCTGTTAATATGACATTGTCAAGTTTTTGCGCTTGTTATATGCAATTTACATCCTGAAATCAAAGTTTATTTTAGCTAGATGATTTAATTAGTAATTAATTCCGGATATGTGGAAATTAAAACTCTCTTTGATCCTGCCGAAGTATTTACCATTCCATTGATAAATTAGTTAATTTATTGAGTCACGGCCCTGTGTAAAAGCCTTAGTCATTTGATAAGCTTTTTAATATTTATATTAATTTCCACGGTATTACTGATTTATTCCGATTTTATTCTTGAAAATAAAGTGACTAAAATCAGTTCTACGTTTATGACACAGGGTGCCAGAAAAGACTCCAAAATCCATTTTACAAATCAACGACCGAGTGAAAATCTGAGAGGATTACTCAATTTTACATAAGCAGAAAGGGCACTAGCAGAAAAGGCTTAAAAAGGGCACTAGAACTTTTAATTTCCGTTAGAATGAGCCCTCTCGCAAGATTCTAGGACCACTGGGTCGATATGATCACCTCTGGGGAAAAGAAAAAAAAAAAAAACAAACAAAATCCATTTTACAAATCAACGACCGAGTGAAAATCTGAGAGGATTACTCAATTTTACATAAGCAGTTGCAGTTGAAAAACTTTTCCAAATAATTAAATTTTACTTATTAAAGTTGCCATTACCCATGTTTCACAAATGGATTAGAAAAAATTATTAATTATAAGGGACAGAAAAATTTTGACTAAATATTGGAATCAGGACAGGAAATAGCATACAGAAACTATATTTGACATTTAATGTGATTTCTGATGAGTCGTATAACCAAAGAAAGAAAAACCGGTTTCTAACCAGTGTCAACCTATAGTGACTTAGTTTTGTTAAGCGAAAATAAAAATAAAACGAGTTTTTTTTCACTGAAAGTAAGGAGCGACATTAAAACTTAAAACATACAGAAATTACTCCGTATATGAAAGGGGCTGTTCCCTCCTCATAGCCCCGCTTTTTGCGCTAAAGTTCGACTCTTTCTTTCAAATCTACTTATTAAAACAGTGAAAAACTTTAGCGTAAAGAGCGGGGCGTTGAGGAGGGAACAGTCCCTTTCATATACGGAGTAATTTCTGTTCGTTTCAAGTTTTAATGTCGCTCCTAACTTTCAGTTAAATAAACTTGTTTTTTATCTAATTTCTGAACGTTTTTTAATCCATGTATTGATTTTGGCTCTCCTCATATGAATACTTAGAACAAAATTTGCATTTTTTTTTTTGCTAAATGGCTTTTTCTTAGGTTTGATCGGACGATTTTGAGAAAAAAGAGTGGGGGAGGAAGTTTAGTTGCCCTTCAATCTTTTGGTTAATTAAAAAGGCAACTAGAACTTTTAATTTCTTACAAACGTTTTTTTTCAATAAAAAATATACGTAACTTCCAAATTAACTTTCGTAACGAACTTCTATATTCGTATATTTTTATTACGTATATGAGGGTGTTTGCCCCCTCTTTAATACCATGCTCTTTGTACTAAAGCTTAAATTTTTGTCCAAATTCTTTAAGAATGACCCCTGAATCACAAAGGCCGTAGAAGAAATAGTTGAAATTACTAAAAATACTTTAGCGTAAAGAGCAGGTATTTAGGAGGAGATGAACAGCTCATATGCGTAATAATTTCCGTTCGTTTTGTTTTAATGCTACTCCTTACTTTCAGTTGAAAAAACTTTTTCATATTTATTTTTTTATTGTTCTTTGTTTTAAATAACATTAGAAAATTCTGCGCCTCCTTCATGGAAATTCTCTTCTCCCATGACAAATTCCTCCATGCAAAGATCCTCCCATGTAACCCCCTCCCTATAAAAGAAAAAAGAAAACCCTGAAAATGTCTGTACACTTCCCAATAACCATTACCATATGTAAACTCAGGTCAAAGTTTGCAACTTGTAGCCCCTCCCCCGGGGATTGTGAGGGAGTAAGTCGTCCCCAAAGACATAGTTATTAGGTTTTTCGACTATGCTGAAGAAAATGGCTATCTCAGAAATTTGACCCATTGACTGCTGAAAAAAAATGAGCGTGGGAGGGGGTCTAAGAGCCCTCCAATATTTTTGGTCACTTAAAAAGGGCACTAGAACTTTTAATTTCCGTTAGAATGAGCCCTCTCACAAGACTCTAGGACCACTGGGTCGATATGATCACCTCTGGGAAAAAAAAAAAAAAAAAAACACAAATAAATACGCACCCGTGATAGGTCTTCTGGCAAAAAATAAGAAATTCCACATTTTTGTAGATAGGAGCTTGAAAATTCTACAGTAGATTCTACAGTAAATTCTACTTATTTTCCAAAATAAGGCAAATTTCCTCAGGCTCGTAACTTTTGATAAGTAATACTAAATTTGATTAAACTTATATATTTTAAGTCAGCAAAAAATCCAATTCTTTTGATGTATCTATTAGTATCAAAATCCCATTTTTTAAAGTTTCGTTTACTATTGAGCCGGATCGCTCCTTACTACAGTTCGTTACCACGAACTTTTTGATTTAGTAAGTTAATAAGTAAAATAAGAAGTTCATAGTTAATTTAGTAATAAATACAGGTAAATGTTAATTTAGTTTAGTATAACTAGATGGTTTTGGATAGGCTTCTTATCCGTGTTTTTATTTGAAGTCACTTGTCTATATTTATGCCCGAACCGTACCTGCAAAGCCAAACCTGTTGATAAAGAAAATCAAGATTAAGGAATTATATATGTTCTTTGCTGTTATTAACGTCACACTGGTTGTAGAAGCAAAAAACTGAAACGATTGAAACGACATGTCTATGTCGAAATCAAATTATTCCCAAAATTATTAACTGATATTATATCTTTCACCAGATTAGTCTTACAGAAACAGAAACTTCTGTCCCAAGCTTTCAGAATAAAAAACGGGATAATTATTACCAAGGCCGTATCCAGGGGGGGTTAGGACCCCCGCCCCAAAAATAATGTTGGTTCGACTCGTAAAAACGTAAAAAAAATAATATAAACAAATTTTGATGCGTTCTAAAAGTTTTTTTTGTAGCCCTCCAAAATTATTTTGTACCCCCCTCCCCCCCCCCAAAAAAAAACCCTGGATACGATCCTGATTATTATACCTTGCATCTTCACTCTAACTAGGCAATCATAAACAATGCACTTAAAAGCTGGATGTTTCCAGTTTCTTGCTCTTGTTTTTGTTTCTGCTCTTGTTTCTGCAATCTCCCTATGTTTCTTTTTTTTTCTTTTATCAACTTAAATAATCCTCTTAGTACGAGTTAAATTAGCTTCTTAAAGATACATGACTCAAAATTTAAAACTAGTAGGTCTTCTCGGTGAATATCTCATAATTTAAATTAAGATATTCCTTATAAGTGCTAACTACGAGTGAAATTTTACCTGCAAGGATGTATGGAACTGGGAGGGGAACCCAAATGGTTGTTGTAATCCCATCAAAGCTGCCGCTTCAGCCTGCCTCAGCAATTGCAAATGCTGTTGCGTCCTGATATCTTGATCTATCTCACCGCATTCATCTTTCTCCTGCAATAGTTCATAATCAGGATTATCTCACATACAATTATGTGATAGTATTACGTCTCCAGATAGCATTTATTTGATAATTTACTAAAAATGGAACAAATGATGTGAAAATAAGATGGCAGACATGATAACAGGTGACTCTGTCGGTGGCCGTTGTAAAATGAGGTAATTCACGCGGAAGATGTGGTCATTTGTAACAGATTTGTCGGTGGATCAAAAAAAGACGAACATATAACAAACCGAGAATGGCGCGACTGCTGATCGCACACATAAAGGAAAAGATTACTAAACTCCATCTTAGATCGTAGCCTAAACACAATGATGAAATCAAACAATGCCCTCAAACGAGAAAATTATTAAAATGGTAGAATTCTTCAGAGGATTTTTAAGTTATGTGAAATATCTGAAGACATTATGGAAAAAAAAGGTTCAAAATGAAACGGAAAATATTATAGAGTAAGAAATAGAAGAAATAATCGGCGAAAGATAGACATAAATTTGGATATCTATTAGGGAATAGAGAATGGTTAAATCATCCCTGTGCCAAGAGGATAAGCGGAATTCTCCCTATAATATATTGAAGACTTCCCTTCCAGGAAAAAGTTAAGGTGCAAACAAGCCTATATATTTAATAAGCAAAGTTTTTACTGGAAGCATCAAACGACCGTTCCATAAAACTCCACCAAAACTTTTTACTCTGCATTCCTCCTCAGATTATCCAAAAATCCCACTTCTCTTAGTAAGACTGAAAACTAGTCATCCAATTGATCTCCAAAGTCCTTCAATCCCCAAAAGCTTGAATGATGTTCTATGACGTAGGCTCAACTTTTGCGGAGGGGCATATGAGGTTGCTGCCTGAGGGGGTTACAAATAAGGAATATTAGTTTTTATGTCACAGTGTTTCAATTATAGAGGGGAGGGTCTGTAATTTGGACCACTGTTGGGATGAATTTCCTTTATACCACCCTTGTTTCCCTCTAACTAGATATGTTTAATGCTATACAGTTGTCGTATAATTTTACAAATGAAAATAGAAATAATTCGAAATTGAGAAATAAACGCGATTGCAAAAAGCAACCTAAAATTCCGGCTAAAATTAATTTTTAATGCACAAACAAAATACCTAGCAAATATACTTCTTCAATAAACTACTTTGAAAAAAATTACCCTGAAAATACTTTTAGAGCTGAATCGAATCAAATATAACTTTTGGTTAACAGAGATTTGCATAAGAAAAGGTAACACTCTGCTAAAGTTATACAACTCTTTAGTTTTAAATTCAGGGCGAAGGGGCCTGAAGGTAATCTCTTTCCTGCACTCTTAAGATTTTACTATTGTCTACTTTTGGAGGTTGATAGAATATATACCAAACTTCTGTACTTTGGGGTTTTAGTTAACTTACATCTGTATCTTCCTACAAATCCTTTTTTTAGAAACAGCAACTTAAAAACGTAGATTATTTTTCGGTTTATCCTCAAAAATAAACCTAAAAAATATTAGCTAATCATAGTAAGTTTCAACTTACACAGATGTATAATAACTTACTTAATTACAGACTTCTAAGATATTAAAATCTTCTGTTTCCGTAATTATACTATCGTGATATGAGCCTATTAAGAATGATAATTGCTCCAATTATTTTGATCAAAGGGCTCAGTCAACCTTCATATCACAATTGTTTTGCGGTTACTTTTTTTCATTCAGCTTTCAAGTTTTTTGTTTTTATTATATTATTGCTCCTGTGGCATTTCTGCTGTCAGGATGTTGAGAAATCAAAGATGTGTTGTAAAAAATTTATTGGCCTCGACCTCAATGCACAATAAAAAAAAGTTAAGTATATGGTGACTATCAATAATAGTGTTCTCGGAAAGTCTACTAGCGCTAATCGCAGATACCAGCAAGAGTAAGCGGGTGCAGTAGCGTCAATTGGGAGGGGAACATGTGCCTCTCACTATTTTTGCCTACCTAAATAGAATTCAAAAAATACCTTTTTTGGGTATGTTTCGTTGAAGAATAAAATTTTTTGGGGTATTTTCGCTGAAAAATTAAAAAACAACAAATGTATCCCCTCTATATTTGAAAAAACATTAAACCCACCCCTCTTAAATTTTTACAATTTGGTTTCACTGAGGGGAAGGGGTCAGACCAGGCATTTGTTAGAGAAAAGAACATGGGAAATCCGCAATAAGAGAAACTTTTATAATATTCAGAAAAAGACACTTATAGTAAAAAGCTATTTCTGACGCATGAAGATAGTATGACTCAGATTGCCTTCCCCCTTGCGTATGTGGCTGATCCCAGCAATCGAACAAATTAAATACTTTCAAGTTTACCCTATTTAGCCTAACACGTTTCCATCACTTCTCCTTCCTCGAAGCATAGACCCATGGTAAATACCAAGGTGTCTTCTTGGATGCAATTAAGTTCACCAAAAATACAATCATTAATCTTCCAATACGCCATATAAGATATTAATTCTTAATCCCATTAGACTAAGCCTATGCAAATAGAAGACAAAGTTTATTTACCTTATCCGAATGGGAGATTATTTTCCTTTTTAAACTTGGTATAACTTCTGAGTCATCCATATGATCATCCAAATCACTCATTTCTTCTTCTCCATCAGACTAAAAACAAAAATTCATTGAATTTAAATAAAAGGCTGCATTATGCAAACTAAGGCTCCTTCAAGAAACAGTTAAAAGAAATTATTGATTAAAGAAAAAATCCAATTAAATTATAATATTGATCAGTTATTTATATTGTTTAATTATTTAGATTTAACTTAATTATATAGATTGATTTTATTTATTTAGAATTGGATGAGTGTTGGTTCCCCAATGTATATTTTTCTTTTGATTTTCTTTTAAGTTTTTTAGTAGGTGTTGCGGAGACCAGTTGTACTCGGGTGGGAATTGGTGAGTAGAATATAAATATATTTTAAGTGTGAATATATTTAATGGTTATTATATTGTTTTTTTTAAATAACAGGCCATTGAGCCCTTTGGATATTTTTGTTTATAAGTTGGAAGTATATTAATAATAAGAAAAACTTGGAACCTGGAAGGGATTCACTCCCTCAAACGCTACAGAACCAAATCTATAACTATAAGGTCCGCCGTGTAGATATGTAGAAGAAATATTTTCAAATTCTCCTGATCTTACAGCGTAATACTTAAAATTTCATCTTTTTTATTTGAAGTTTCAATCATGGTATTTTGTAATTATGGACAATAATTTGTAATTTAGCTTATTCTTAGCCACATTTCAACTGTTTTATTTTTTCATTGAAAGTTGAATTTTCACAAAAAAAAAACATTAGTCTTTGGGGAAATTTCAATAGGCATTTCTAAAATAGAAATAAGGTCATCCTAACCTATAAAACAAATTTTTAGGTCAAATTTAATTTCCTTAAAAAAAAGTATTTACACCGAATTTTAATACTTCAACTACTTAGTAATTATGAACTATTTCATGTTTTTAGCTGATGAAGCAGCTGAAACCGCATGCGTGGAAGTGGTAATGTTTCATTCATACTCTTAGCTAGTCGCCATCTGATTTTGTTTGTGCGTCTGTGCAGATTATGAAATTGCACAACTTTATCCAAGAACCAAACTTTAAATCTGTCCTCCACACTTGCTGGAAATGTGAGTCCGTATCTTCATTTTGGCTAATTTAGGTTGGAATAACCAAACTCTATCGAATTAGCCTATTTTTTCATATATACCCAAATGCAAGGTTGCATTGGTTTTAAGTCGGGGTTGGGGGTGTTCTTGGGGAGGGGACAAAACAAAATTTGTTTACATACATTTTTGTCACGTTTTTTTTAGTCAGACAAAATTTCGGGAAGGAGGGAGGAGTTCGGACGCCGTAGCCCCACCCAGGTCTGATTAATGCCTTTCTAAAATGAATGTGAAATTTTACAGAGAGAAAAATTAATTTCCCTTGGTGGCTTGACTACTAACAGAGAAGTTTTTCTTTCAAAATGAAATTTAACGAAGTCCTCACCTCTTTCCCAAAATTGTTGGCCCAATAATGTTCCTTAGCTTAGCATGAAATTTTACAAGGATTTCAATTTAGAAAAGCATTCCACTATGTCAGAATTATGGAGTTCTCAGCGCCGATGCCAGACTGCTTTTGAAATCAATATTTTGCAAAAAATTATTGTGGAAATTAGCCCAATGTATTGACTCTCATCAAGAGCTTGAATACACAACAGATATTTTTGATAGTTCCGCTAAAATTCCCGAAAAGGAATTTCGCGACTTTTTTAATAACGAGTAAAACACTTATACTTATCATTAAAGATGTTTGCTTTGTACAGGTGATAGAAGATAAGACAGGGCGTATATAAATACAAGTCCCTCACCTACAATATAAACTAAATGCGATGGAATTTAAGGAAACCCTTCCCAAAGTCAAACATTTGCTCAATCATAAAGGAATATGAATTTGTGATTTAGTGTTGACAAAGCGACAAGGTGTTATGATCGTTCAGTTATCATATTTCGATAGTAATGCTCTAGTAAGTCAACAAATATTCAATTGAGGTGTGTCCTCACAAGAGAATTAAGAATCAAAAACATGTTCAAGTTGAAATATTTACTCATCAAATGGCTATTTCTTGATACGCCTACGCCTTAGCTAAAGATCGGCTTATATTTGGAGTCACATTTCGAATTATTATCGAAGAGCGGAAGATGATTGTGGAACGAATCTACAAGAAGAGATGCTGCATAAAGACGTCTTGATTCTCGTTTAGAATACATTTGATACAAAACAGGACAAATACACTTTCTTGGGAAAAAACACCATTTCAGCTTATACTTGGAGGCAAGGGTGTATCCGGATCTTTGTTCAGGGGGGGGGGGTATTCTTTTGTAGTGTTTTACAAAGAAACTTTAAAAGCGTAGAACAAAATTTATACCCTTTTGTTACATTTTTACGAGTCGCACAAACATTTCAAAGGAGGAAGGGGGGTTCAAACCCGCAACGCTCCTACCCTGGATCCGGCCTAGCTCTGAGGTACAGCTCAAATTATTACAGAAGATAAAAACATATTCTGAGCCCTGAATGTTCGTTTCCTTAACTTGGATATTCACTTAGAATATGTTATACACGATTGGAAAAATAAGTTGTCGTAATATCACTGCATGTGACTTTTTATTTGACAAATATAAGCGTTATTTAGACAGACGAGACAATTTTGAAACGGCAACACTTCGATTTCTTAGTCCTTAGATCAATTTCTATTTCAGATCATATTTTAGATTAATATACAAGAGCACAAGATGGCTCTTAAAATCCCTACCAGATGAAATATTACGTACCGGTGTATGGATTTAATTAAATCCATGTAACACACCAAATAAACGCGAATTACTCTAGCTTCTTTAGAATATTTCTTTTCAAAGTTTCATTCCGAGAGGACCGATCTAGAAGCGGCAAAACTATCGCACGTCTTATTCAGTTTAGTAAAATCAACATTGCAAAAAGTTACTTCAGTGGAGGAGATCACTCTGGAACCAATCTGCCAGATGAGATGCTCCATAATTATTTTGATTTAGTGACTCTATGAAGAACAAGGGGCCACTTAGTAATTCACTTCCTGAATGTTACATCCAAGGCTTGTAAGTAGAAGCAGTTTTGCCCTTATTTCTTTTAAAACGTGTCCTAATACCGAGGCCGCATCCAGGGAGGGGCTACCGGGTTTCACCACTCCCCCTGAAATTTTTATCCGGCTCGTTAAAGCGCATTAAAACTGCATATGAAAAATTTTTGATGCATTTTTGAAGTTTTTATACTCCTCCCAACAAAAAAAAACAAAAAAAAAAAAAAACGAACAGAAATCCTGGATACGCCCTTGCCTAACAACATAAAAAAAGAGGGTAACGGTAAGGGAGACTGGCCTCTGGAGAAGTTACGTTTCAATTACCCTTGCTCAAATGGCATTTGTAAACATGAACCATAAGTCTAAATTAAAGCAGGGGGTATTAATGAGTTCCAATAGCGATCTCCTTCTATACTTAGTGATTCCAACAGCTTCATCCAGAATCTATACCATAGTTGGACTTGCTCATTTTCATAGAATCCTCCAAGCCTTACAAGAGTTACAAGAAATGAAGTAGTGGAGGCAAGGCATTGATAAAACTTTTCCAGAGCCTAATTTAGGCTTAAGATGCCTTGTTGAAAGTTTCATTCATTTAGCTCAACAATTCGAGGGAGGTTATTATTCTGTAAGGGGCAGGGCGAAGGAAGAGCTTTAAAATACGTTGTCATGACCTAGAGAGATCAAAGCTACTATTTCTAAAAGTTATATTACTAGCATACAATTGGAACATGAATTCTTAGGAAGCCCTTCTCTCTTACATCTACTAACTTTGCATTCGGGGAGATGTCACAGTGCCCCAGGCCCCCTTCGACCTACCTCTGATCCCACTGCCCCTCCGATCTTATTCATAGCTCTTCTTTTCTCAGAAATTCCAAGAAATGCCAAGAAACAACTACTCTTATGTGTACTCGTTTTTATTAAACTGCCATTAGCTTGATGAGATTTTTTTCTCTTTTGAGATCCTGGCGTCATTGATGACTAGACAGAGTTTAACTTGCCAACTAATTATAAAAGTCAATTGCTGTTCAGATTATTTGAATTCATATTCTAGTCTCTCATCTACATGATTGACTGGGGAAGCGAAGAAGTAATCCCATTTCTTAGGTCATTAGTGATTAGTGATGTTTTCCTAACTCTTTTGCCGTCTTCGTCCAAACGGTTTTTTGGTGAGGTTATCATCATTTGATGGCACAAAATGTCCTGTGAAATAACAAGCTAATGATATACTGGCTCTGAATTAGACTAACAACAGTAATTGACAAGTAGAGCCAGAAATAAACATGGTTTGATAAATTATCAAGGTAGACGTGATGCATATGACTCGGTGATTATATTATTTTTATTATCTATTTATAAATCAGACCATCCTTTAGAAGGGTCTATAAAAAGCTGCGTTATATTCCCTTCTCGATGCTTCATTAACAGCGTTTCTATTTTACAGTCATAATTCGCAAGCCATTATTTAAAAAGAAAATTAAAACATAACAGAACACAAAATCATGGACATAGCCTATGGTTACTGAAGTTTTGAAGGGTCCTGTGACCCAAGAAAAAATGCTGCCCGTGGTGCATAAGAGAAACTAGTTCCCCTTTCTATATAACGATATTTCTTCTGAATTGTATAGCTCAGAATGCAGGTTTTATAATTTGGTCAAATAGGTCATATCCGAGCGATTTTGCCTGACCGTTTGTGTCACTTCGTTGTGCCCTATAAGCCTTAATTACATATCGTCTCGATTCAGGATCCTTCCTCCAAGCTGATGTTATCTTTGCCCTTTTCATGGGTCATGATCCGGTAGGCGTGTACAACAGAAGGCAACTTTGGGTCCGTGTCTACCCCCCCCCCCTTCCTATGAATTTGGAATTTATAAATTTTATTACTCAGATAAGAATTTAAAGACTTTTCCATATTTCTGCCAATCCCCATTTAATACAGTATCATGTTATTTACAGCCCCCAATTCCCCATGAAAAACATGTTACTCAGAACTTCTAGACAAAAAGCCTACAAATGTACCTTCTAACCAGGCTCTATTTCTGCCACAATGACAAATCTTGGAAAATTTTCATTTTAACAAACAAACACAAAGTAGAAACAATAAGGAAATCTTTTCCCTATTTATACGGATATAAGAACTTCCAAAATCTCTATATTTGTAATTCGGCAGATTTAGTTAAAAAAGAAAAAAAATCATAACCCAGGTATTCTCTTAAGACCTATCGTAGCATGTACTAAAGGCCCCGCTTCCGATATTGGAAAATGGCTTTGCACAGCTTCCAAACCTTTACTGTATTCCCAAAATTCCATATTCGTAATTCGGCAGATTTGGTTAAAAAAAAATTCCACTATCTTGAAAAAAGATTCCCTTTTGTTTCTACTTTATGTTTGTTTGATATGGAAAGGCAGTGTGGTCTTCGTCGCTATTTTCGTTTTAGGTGAAACAAAGGGGATTTAGACACAAGACACATCTTTCAATAACTTCATTTTCTGTAATATCCTCGAAAATGCCAAAAAATTTAAGAAAATATTTTGATACTAAAACGTCCAAGTTTCACATGTGAGGACTGTTGAAATTGGTCTCTGAAGAGGTGCAATTGTTCTGACGGCCTTGAATACGAATCGGAGTTTAAATCGAATTTTGAGTTTGAATCTAAGACATCATGGTTGCAGCCGTGGCTGCAACCTAGTAAAGAGCGAATCACAGCCTATAGTAACCAAAAGTTAAAAAATGCGTTTTGAAAGAATCTGCCTAGAAGAAGAAGAACAAATAATTTAATCTGAAAATTCCAAGTGACTATTCCTTGACGTACCCCTCCCATCCTCCTGTTCGCAAAAGTTGAACTTCGCCAAATATAGTTTAATGCTCTCACTCTTTATAATAGAAGCTTTGATTAACTTAATGTTTAAAATAGCCAATTACAAATGCATTTGCTGAATAGTGTCCGATAACTATGCTTTTGGTGATGACATAGCTCTCAGTAGTCCTTGGAAAAAGGGATATGTTACACAACTTGGTCCAACAAGAACGAATAGATTGAATTCAATCATAAGCCGCGGTAGTTCAGTTACTAGCTCGTTAGACTTCGAATCAGAACGGAAAGGATTTAGTTCCTTAATCGGGCATTTTTATTTCAATCGTGGTTTTCTGCCTTATATATGAATATTTTTCGGATAATTCACTATTTATGTCAATTTTTTGTGAATTGTGAAATGTTCCATTCACTATTTTTGAAACAAATTACGCCCTGAACCTCAACCTCTTGCCACTTAGGGGTTAGAGAAGTATAGGCATATGGTTCTGGAACGACTCAAAGTTGTATCTTCAAAGAAGGATTATTTGTTGTTATATTTATTTATTCATATTATCTCCCTTTTTACTATTTAATATACAGAATAAAACTATTTGTAATTTATATAGAGAAATCATAAAACTAAGAACCTATTAGAATTTTTTTTTTATGTGATATTTTTCTGGTTGTCAGGTTATTTTCAAACTTTTTCTTGTTTATCGCTATTCCGCAGCTGTACGAGTAATGTTTTTTGGTGTTTATTAGGGGGGAGGAGGAGATATTTAGTGAAATAAGTTAGACACACCAAAATTTTGCTTAGGTTTTGAAAACCTTAAAAATCTTCTTTAGAAAAATAGTTACTCTTTCCGAATTGTCGAGGTTGCCCACCTTCAAAAATCGTATACACCATTTTGTATAGCATTTATTCCTCAGCGTTATTTGAAAACGATCAGAAATTAAATAATTTTTTTTCCACTAAAAGTAAGGAGCGACTTCAGCAGAAATTACTCCGTATATGAGGGTGCTACCTCTCTCCCGAAAAAATAAAAAGATCATTGCAGTGTTGCTTCTGCTAAATTTAAATTAAAAACGGGCAAAGATTAGTTTAAAAAGAAAAAAAAAACAATTTTTTTGAGGGAAGTAAAGAGCGAAGTTAAAACTTAAAAGGATCAAAAATTATTGCTTCTCAGTCTATCTAACATATATCAATAAAACTAGTACAAATAAACCAAATAATCATATTTCCCTATGTTTGTAGGATTATAGAAAACTAGCGCTTTACTGAAAACACAAAGCAATATAGGAGTTTTGGTACACTAAAAGTAAACCGATTAAGGCCACTTTTTACAGTACACATATCAAGCACTTTTTTGAGTAATACTAAATTGTATTTCTTACAATTTAAGATTGTTTATTACTCAGTATTGGTATTATAGCTGGTGAGACCAAAATGTGACCTGATAAATCAATCCAATATTTCTGTATGCTGTTCAGTACCTTTGCAGCTATTAAAAAAGTATTTATTTTTATGCTTATGATTTTAAGATAATTTTAATTGTATACTGAATGTTACTGATGTCACAGCTGGTGTAAGACTATGAAAAGCTTTATAGATTAGTTTGTTGTTGTCAGACTACGTACTCACTTTTAGTTAATAAATCAACATTTTTGTTTTTTATACTTGGTTTCTGTGTTTTCAGTAAAGCGCTCTTTACTTCCCTTCGCTCTTTACTTCCCTAAAAAACCTGTGCTGTTTGAATTAACCGGAATAATAATCACTAGAATATTGTTGACGACACATGTCTCAAGCTAGTCAAGCCAGTCGGGACAACAATTCAACTTGATATATTCTTAACGATCCCTACTGACTGAAAACGAAATCAATTAAAACCCTCAGATCATTTATTATATTCCGCTGGCTAAAGTCATCAAACGATGAACTTCCATGAAAAATATCACTCATATCCCGAGTTTGAATTTAACTTGCATCTGTTTCATATTTGAAATTGGACGGAGATAACACTGATACTTATTAAACATTGATTAATGAAGTCGTTTATTAATTATGTTGCTACTGACGCAAGGAAAAACAAAAATAATTGAGAACGGAGACAAAGAATGCAAGGAGCAGTCCAAGCCTTTGAAAACTGCAAGGCTCTATCATATGTTATCCATGATTATTCAAGAAAGCTTAATATGCATCAGAACCGTTTCTGTATCCATATTTCCCAGTATAAGCCTGACAAGCAGGGTTTCTGGGGTAACGCTTTCTGGAGAGCTTCTCATTAAGAGCAAATCAACAAAAATCCACATATTAAGACTTATCATCTCTATAACACCCCTTCCTAACCAGTGTTGAGAGATTTGTACCCAACAATAATAAAAAATGGTATGAAGAAATTGCGTCCATGTAGGAATTTCGTCCCTGAGTCAGCCCAAATTCGTAGAAAAGAAAGAAGCGGTAAATCATGTAAAAATACACTGAAAAAAAAATGAAAACCAGGAGATTATTTGAAGACGTGGAGTCAAAAAGCCACGTCTCATCGAAGTAAATCTTTAAAAAAGAAAAAGAAATACGTCTTTTGGATTTTTGGCCGTTGTTAACGAATGATTATTCGCAAAACGCTGGTTTCAAACATAAAAGATAGTCCTAGACAAAAACAGTAAAGAAAAAATAATCGCAAAATGCTTGAAAAAAAAGGTTTGCACGGAGTCCATGCTAAAGAACTAAACACTCACTAAAAAAAAGAAATAGAAGACTATGCATTTGCCTCACATCTTGGAGTCGTGCGGACCGAGGCATACACAAAGGGTTAAGGGTCCACATGTTTCTACATTTTAATGCATTTTGTCTGTTTTGGAGGGTTTTGATAATTTTCACCCTCCTCCTAAGATAAGTTTCTCCGTATGTGTCCTTGCGCACCATAAACAGTTAATGACCCTGTTAAAAGGAAAGGTGACTTCGAGACGAGGCTCTAAGGCTTTTTTCCTTTTTTTTCAACTAATCTTGATTCAAAACACATTATTTTGGTCGCGTCAATTCTAAAAACCGTCCTTTTTTAAATGAGAGAAGTTTGCAGCACAAGACCCCCCCCCCTCAGAGAAGTGTTTATGGCTTGAACATCCAACTATTTCCGGAAGCAAGAAACGGAGATGGTCTGATCATGGAAACGAAACAATATGAGGAAATGAGTCAGATCATTCAACCGAACGTCTTAGGGGGTGAATTATGAATCTCAATTTTGCAAAAAAAAAAAAATGACTAGCTAAGCCCATCTACAAAAGTTTTCCGAGTGGGAGGGGTTTAAAAGTTCAGGGGAGAGGAATAAAAAGGTAAAAATATAAACTATGTAAGCGATATAGGAAGTATGAATAATGTTGAAAAGTAAACTCAAAGCTAAGGACGGAAAGGAGGCTCACAGGCTTTTTCTCCCCCCCCCGCCTTGTATGTGCCTGTATTACATCAAACCTTTCGAATGGCTGCAATTGACCAGGGGAGTTGACGTTCTATGCAGAGGTTTTAATCAACAATCAAAACTTCATTCATAAGACACCAGGCAAGTCGTCCCATCCGAGGTTTGATAACAAATTAGCCCCCTTTGTTTTGATAATAAGGCGCCAACACTGTAAATATTCAAGGCAGCAACGAAATTATCTCATTATGAAAATCGACAAATACATATACGGCGAGGTTGCCCTTTGTATCAGTGATAATTTTAGAGTCACAAGTGATAAGAGATATTATTTTGGTAATATCAGAAAACAAGGTGCAGGCAGACCCGCACCAAGATACCCGATATAAAAACATTGGCTGATACGAGGGGGAGGGAGGTACTGGTATAGATGTAGTCATCTGTTGTCAAGTTTTATTAGATTTACACTAATCTAGTCTAAACGTTGTTATATATGTGAATGCGAGATAAGTCAATTATTGCGAAAAGACATGGGCTATTCTAGGGGAGAAAGCCCGCATAGTTCAAACATGTTTTACCCACCTCAGCAAGTGTGTTGAACTTATTCTTATGTATGGAAAATTGAAAAACTGGGGAGAGGTGATGCCTCTATCAGCTGTCACAAGCCCCATCATATTTACTCGGAGAGAGTGAGATGTGCCATTTGGAGGTGAAGGGGGACAACTGCTGTGGTGAAGTCATTTTAGGTGATTTTTAGCCAAAAAAGTCACTTTTGGCTTTTTGGATCCGTCACATCTTGTACGAACAACTTTTCTATCTTCTCTGTCCGTTCGTTTAGATGATTGGACATTAGTTTTTCACGTTCTCAGCTGAATTCCAACCCCAGGATCAACATTCAGGCTGGTTATTCAAAAATTGTTCATAAAAGACCAGATATAATAGTAGAGATATCTGCTAATTATGTTTATTTTTTGTGATCATTCTGTTTTATACCCTTCTGGGTATTATTTTCATCTGAGAAAGTACTTTTCTTTTCATAGTTAGTACCTTCGGTATTTTAAAAGTTTTTTCTTCTTCCGTATAATCGTAGCAGGAAGATAATTTCTTAGATTTGTATTAAAGACATCTTGGATTAAGTTGCTATGCTGAGGACAAGACTAGGGGATTGCCAGCTTTTCACAATCTTGAACATCTACTTTTTTTTTATTAAGAAATCATTTAAAAAAACTTTTTCCATAAGACAAGTTTTTTCGAAGAAAAGTGGAGCTCTATTAAGCCAAGAATGAGCAAAACTAACACGAGTAGGGCTGATAACCCCCAAGCCTTCATAGGACCAGAACACAATTCGTGCTTTACTGAAAAAAAAAACAAAAAAACAAATAATAAAAACAAATAAACAAATGACCGCAGATTGTCAGTTCAATTGCCGTATACTGACATTCCTTCCTTAAGGTTTTGATAATTTTTTCATTTATGAATGTAAGAAAGGTAAAAACATTGCAAACATATTTTGTTTTAAGTAAAGTATAAATTGTTATCTGGTCTTGGGAAGGCATATGGGTTATCAGCCCTATTCATGTTAATTCTTGCTTGTTCTTAGTTTGACTCAGTTATTTATTGTAATTTCTGTTCGTTTTGAGTTTCATTTATTTATTGATAGTGATTTGTGGTAGTCTTACGCTTGGAAGATTGTTTGACTTTAGTTTTGCTCATTTTTGGCTTAAAAGAGCTCTTTACTTTTGTTTGAAAAACCTGTCGCGTGGAAAAAAATTTTAAATTAATTTATGTTCATTTCTTATTGACATAGTCTTTTTCATGGAAAAAATAATATTCTATATCTTTTCAGTTTTTTTTTATAACCTATGGGTTGCTATTTGTATGTTGGAGAAACTTTTCCAACAATTTTTAATCATGACACAAACAGTACTTTTTAGTTTAATTTTATAGCTTCCGAAGTTGACCTGAAAAATAAAACTTAATATCATTTCCAAAAGATTCTATCTATGCTCTTTGACAGCCTGGATACACTTACAATCTTTTTATTTATTTAAATTGTAAGAGCAGAAGCAGTAATAGTAGTATCCCCAAAAGTTTCAACGCAATGCCCCCAGTCGTTCTCGATATATTGCTGAGGTGTCTTATTGGCAACCATAAACGAAATGCCTTTTGATCTATTTTTTCAAGCAACAATTAGTTTTAAAGCATTATGGACTAATTACATCATTGGGGGGGAGGGTTGACATGCCTAATATCCCTAAAGATATAGTTGCTGGACCGCTCTACTATGCTGAACAAAATAGCTGTATCAAAATTTTGACTGGACGCGTTTGGAAAATGAATAGGCTTGAGTGAAGGGCTGCTTACCTCCAATCTCTTGTTACTCTTAATAAGGCCACTGGACACTCGCGCTACAATTGGAGTACAAGGAGGAGGACTTTCCCCATCATATATCTAGTAAAAACAATTAAACAAGTAAATGCAAAGTGAAAACATTTTAAATGTATTTTGTTTTCAGTAAAGTGCAAATTATGTTCTGGTCTTGAGAAGGCATGGTGGTTGTCAGTCCTGCTCATGTTCATTTTTGATCGTTTTGAGTTTGAATCGGTTACTTATTTTATGATTTAAATAAACAAAATACGCTTACAATGTTTTAACTTTTTTTACTATCAATAAAAAATTAACAAAATCAATAAAAAATTATTAAAACTTGAAGGAACATATATCAGTATATGTATACTAAACTGATAACCATCAGCCATTTTTTCAGTAAAGTGCAAATTATGTTCTGGTCTTGCGAAGGTATAGGGGTGATACGACATTATTTCTCGACCTTTCAACTACGCTGAAGAAAATGGCTCTCTCAAGATTTTGATTAGATGTTTTTGAAGAATTGATGGGAGTGGAGTGGGGGGAACCCCCTCCGAAGTTTATACTATCACCCTTTCTATATATACCTTATATACCCGCAGGGTAAAACTTACTACCCTTCCCCTAATGGCTACGGGGGGGGGGCTGTCATCCTTAAAGACACAACTCCCGGACATTTCAATTGTGTTGAACAAAATGGCTAACTCAAAATTTTAATTGGATGTGTTTTGGGAAATGGTGGACGTTGGAGGTGGTTTATTTGCCCTCCAACAACATTTGACAATTAAAAAGGACACTTGGTCTTTCAATTTCCAATCGAGAAAGTTTCTACGACAACAAATGGTCATTTCGTAATTTCTCTCAGATGCATTTCGGGAAAATAAGGTGTGTGGGATGGGTATCCATCCTCCAATCACTCTAAACTTTTAAAAGGGCATTAGCACTTCTGATTACTAATCCAATAAGCCCCTTCCGAAGTTTATACGATCACTATGTATATATACACCTTATATGCCCCCAAGGCATAACTTAAAACCCTTACCCCGAAGGCAGTGGGGGGGGGAATGTTACCCTTAAATACATAATTTCAGGACCTTTCAATTACGTTAAACAAAATGGCTATCTCAAAATTTTTATTGAATATGTTTGGGGAATGGTGGGCGTGGGAGGGACTTTAGTTGTCCCCCAACCACCCTTTAATGTATTTACCCTTAAAAACATAATTTCAGGACCTTTCAATTACGTTAAACAAAATGGCTATCTCAAAAATTTTATTGAATATGTTTGGGGAATGGTGGGCGTGGGAGGGACATTAGTTGTCCCCCAGCCACTTTACACTATTAAAATTTCTATCAGATGAATTTCGGGAAATACGAGGTCTGGGGGAATATCAACCCTCCGATCACTCTGAATCTTAAAAATGGCACAATAAATTCTAATTACTAATCTAATGAGCCCCTACAAAGTTTATACGATCACCGTTTCTATTTTTAAGTAGTATAGACCCTTTGGATACAAGCGTCCAGTACCTCCGGACAGAATGGAGATTCCCCCAGCGCTGTCATCAACCTAACTTAAGCTTTTAAGCAGTTTTTCAATTGAATTTACGAAATTTATCTGGTGTGGGAATCGAACGTGAGAACCAAGATATCCTATTGTAAAAAACAACGCAGTTATTCATCTGAGCTACCGGGTCATTGACATTATTAGATTCTTAGAAAGTGCATTCTAGGCAATCAATTCAATGTTTCCAGGCGCTGGCCAACTGGTGTTAAGTATCAGTGTATCGTACCAAGTTAATTCGGTAAACGATTTCTCAATTAGAGTTGGATTTCTGGTAATTGCTATCAGTGATTTCTTTGAGTGCCTCTTTGGCATCGTTCCAAGAAAATACATACCAAAGTGATTTAGACAGACATTCTTTTGATGGTCAATGACACTTGTTTCGGTCCCAAAATTGTAGTGACTACAACTGGCCAGGAATCCTTTTTTGTAATGTAATGGTCCTGAGCACAATGGTTCTCCATTATCGGGTCTTGTGCATGAGTTTGGGCCCCCATGTTCCCATCCAGGCTCCTTCGTCTCCCTCCAGAAATTTAGCAAAGATATTAGTAAAATATAAGCCCCCCAAAAATTCGGTCCCCCCAAAAAAATTCTAGGTTAAAACAAGAGCTAAGAGCTCATATGGCACTCGTGACGAGGTCGGAAGAGCCAAGAGTTCATATGGCATGAGCTATAGCAAAATTACAAGAATCGATAGATTGATTTGAAAGTAAAATCAGTTGCTTAACACCGGTTGGATTTAAAATAAGAGCTCTGAGACACGATTTCCATCTAAATATCAAAATTCATCAAGATTCAATCACCCACTCGTAAATTAAAAATACCTCATTTTTTCTAATTTTTCCTTTCCCTTCAGCCCCCAAGATGGTCTGATCGGGAAAACTGACTTTATCAAGTCAATTTGTGCAGGTCCCTGACACGCCTACCAATTCTCATCGTCCTAGCGCGTCCAGTCTGGATCTGGTCGGGATTTAAAATAAGAGCTCTGAAGCACAAGATCCTTCTAAATATCAGAATTCATTAAGATCTGATCACCCGTTTGTAAGTTAAAATACCTCATTTTTATCTAATTTTCCCAAATTACCCCTCCCACCCCCCAACTCCCCCAAAGAGAGCAGATCCGATCGTGTCAGTCACGTATCTTGAACTTATGCTTATTCTTCCCACGAAGTTTCATCCTGATCACTCCACTCTAAGTCTTTTCCAAGATTTCGGGTCCCCTCTCACAACTCCCCCATGACGCTGAATCCGGTCAGGATTTTAAATAAGAGATCTGAATTACGAGGTCCTTCTAAATATGAAATTTAAGTAAGATCCGATCGCTCCTTCGTAAGTTAAAAATACCTCATTTTTTCTAATTTTTCAGAATTAACCCTCCCCCAACTCCCCCAAAAGAGAGCGGATCCGTTCCGTTTATGTCAATAACGTATCTAGGACTTGTTTTTATTTTTCCACAAGGTTCCATCCCGATCCCTCCACTCTAAGCGTTTTCCAAGATTTAAGGTTTCCCCCTCCAACTCTCCCAATATCACTGGATCCGGTCAGGACATAAAATAAGGGCTCTGAGACATGATGCCCTTCTAAATATCAAATTTTGTTAAGATCTGGTCGCCGGTTCGTAAGTTAAAATTACCTCATTTTTTTCTAATTTTCCCGAATTAACCGTCCCCCCACTCCCTCCCAGATGGTCCAATCAGGAAAATGATTATTTCTAATTTAATCCGGTCTAGTCCCTGATACGCCTGCCAAATTTCATCGTCCTAGCTTATCTGGAAGTGCCTCAACTAGCAAAACCTGGAGGCCTGGGTGGGAACATAGGGGCCTAAATTCTTCCCAAACTCTTTCAGTAAGCATGCCCGCACGCTCGCCCAAACGAACCTAGCTCAAAATCACTTGACGTAATGTAATGTAGGTAAAAAAAAAATCAGTTGTGCTAACATCTATAACTAAGGCGGAAAAGATGGTAGCACTCGGGATAGTAACAAGAAATACCGCTATCTATGACTGTAAATAAAGAAATGCCAATAGCGATATATTTTCTGGTGTTACCGAAACCCACCTGATATTATCAAGTATTAGTCATTTTTGTTTATCAGGAAAATGTTAAAGTGCTTTATTTTTCTTAGTAAAATCCTTAGGTAATGCTTTTTTGTATTTTCATTGTTCTTAATTATTTAAATTTGTTCATACTGCTTTTTCAATCTGTTTGTCTTTTTGTCCATCTGTCTGTGTGTCTATGTTTCTTTTTTTCTCTCTGACTGTGTGTTTGTGTGTCTGTCTTTGTGTTTTTTGTCTGTTTTATCCGTGTGTCTATGGGTCCTTTTCTCTCAGACGGTTGGTTGGTGGATCTATCTGTGCGTCTTTTTAAATGCCTGACTGTGTATCTATGTGTAATTTTTCTTTCTGTGTCTATATGTGTCTTTTTTGTGTGTCTGTCCACCTGCCTATGTGTGAATGAGTCTTTTTTTTCTCTCTGACTGTGTGTTTGCGTCTATCTGTGTATCTTTTCGTCCGTCTGTCCGTGTGTCTTTTTGTTCGTATTTATGAGTGTCTATGAGTCTTTTTGTCTGTCTGTGTGTCTCTTGTGTCTTTTTGCTCCCTCTGTCTGTGTGTCTATATATCTTTTTGTATGTCTATCCGTATGCCTATGTGTTCATGTTTTTGTGTCTGTATGTCTTTTTATGTCTGTCTGTGTGTCTATGTGTTCTCTCGTCCGTCTGTCGATGTGTCTATGGGCTTTTTACAGTCTGTCTGTGTGATTGTTTGTCCGTCTGTGTGTCTTTTTGTCTGTCTGTCCGTGCGTCTTATTTATTTCTTACCCTGTCCGTGTGCTTATGGGTCTGTCCGTGTGTCTGTGTCTTTTTTCTCTCTGGCCGTTTGTTTGTATGTCTGTCTTTGTGTCTGTCAGTCCGTGTTTCAATGTGTCTTTTTCTCCATCTGTCTGTGTATCTCTTCGTCTTTTGGTATGTGTGTATGTGTGTCAATGTAAAAAAAAATCCAAGTCCCCCCCCAAGAAAATGGTAAGTTCCAAAACAAGTAAAATCTAAGTCCCCCGCTATAAAAATTATAAATTCAAAAATTCGGAAGGGGATGGGAGGTTGGGGGTGGGATGGAGGGTGAATTGGGGCCCCAAGCGCCGGTAAGGAAAAACCAGTGTGCTCAGGACCATTACGTTACAAAAAAGGATACCCGGCCGGTTGTAGCCACAACAATTTTGGGACCGAAACAAGTGTCATTGACCATCAAAAGAATATATTTCTAGCAAGCATCTTAAATCACTGTGGTGCGCATATTCTTGGAATTATGCTAAAAAGACGCCAAAAAACGAATCACTGATAGCGTTTACCAAAAATGCAACTCTAAAAACGATTACGGAATTAACTTGGCAGGATACAATGATGTTTAACACCAATTGGCTAGCGTTCGGAAACATTGCATTTATTTCCTAGAATGTATTTCTAAGAACCTAATAATAACAATGACTGGTTTGATCAGATGAATAACGCGTTGTTCTTTTACCATAGGAAATCTTGGGTCTCGCATCCGAATCCTACAACAGACACAAATTTCATAAAGTCAATGGAAAAACTACATAGAAGCTAAAAAATGTATCATTGGAAAAAAAATGTCGCTATCTATAACTATAGTTAAAAATGTTGCAGTCTATGACTTCAATTAGGTAGATGGCAGCACCAAGGGAACCCCCATTATGCCCAGGGATACTGGCCGCTTGTATCCAAAGGGCATATACTACTAATATACCTTATATGCTCCGGGGCATAGCTTACAACCCTTGCCCTGAGGGCTCTCGGGGGTTATCATTCTCAGAGACATAATTAGCTGTTTTTGGGGAAAAGGTGGGCGTGGGAGGGGGTTATTTGACCTCCAATTATTTTTGATAATAAAAAGGGCCTTAGCCCTTTCATTAAGTTTAACAAAATGGCTCAAAATTTAGATTGGGTGTGTTTGGAGAAATTGTGGTCGAGGAAGGGGGCTAGTTTCCCTCCAATCACTTTCGACAGTTTACAGTAGAATGAGTCCTTTTCGAAGTTTCTAAGTCGACAAACGGCCATCACAAGATTTCTATTTGATACATTTCGGGAAAATTCGAGGTATGTGTGGGGGAATATATACCCTCAGATCACTCTGAGCCTTAAAAAGGGCACTAGAGTATCTGATTTTCAATCAAATGTAAGAAAGTAAGTAGAACGGCACTATACCCTTAAGGTCTAAACCGACAATGCTGATCTCCGTTTCTTGGCCCTTCAGCTAAGATGAAGCTCATTTGATTCCAATCAAATGAGCCCGTACTGGAGTTTTTACGATCACACTTTCTATATATACCTTATATATCCCAGGGCATAACTTACAACCCTTGCTCTGAGGGCTGTCGAGGGGGGGCGGGTTGTTGTCATCCTCAGAGAAATAATTTCCGGACCTTTCAATTACGTTGAACACAATGATTATCTCAAAATTTTGATTGGATATTTTAGGGAAATGGTGGTCGTGGGAGGAGGGGGAGGGGTTAGTTCTGACAATTAATCACTTTTGACTATTAAAAAGGACACTGGCCCTTTCAATTTCAAATCGAATGATCTCTTTTTGAAGTTTCTACGATATCAAATGGCCATCTCAAAATTTTTATCAGATACAATTCTGGAAAATACGAGGTGTGTGTGTGAGGGGAAGGGGGTATCCACCCTCAGATCACTCTGAATCTGAAAAAGGGCACTAAAACTTCTGATTAGTAGTCCAATGAGCCCCCTCCAAAGTTTATATATGTTTACTTATATATATATATATATATATATATATATATATATATATATATATATATATATATATATATATATATATATATATATATATATATATATATATATATCAATTTTATTGAGATATATTGCATTAAAAATCTCAATTTTAAAACCAAAAGCTGAAAATATAGGTCGGTGCAGCAAAATTTTGTGAGAAATCAGAATATCTTCCTGGGTGGGTAAGAAGTCTTATACTTAAAAACAAATTTTCAGACACGTGTTTCCTGGAAAGGGGGAAGGGTGTTGATTTCACCCTGCTGCGCTAATATATTACATATATTCATGGCAAAAAAAACAAAAAACAACCAACACTGAAACACTGTTTCTTCATAACAAAATAGTGGTAGGTAAGCTTTTTGAGCTTGGGAAAATTACATCACTAAAAGTGATGTTCACAAAAGGAAAATTACCTAGCTGTGAGTTACTGGTCAAATTAAATTTTCAAAACTAGCGCTGAAATGAAGGGTACCTTTCAAAATCATTTAGCAAAATAGACTGACTAATTATATTGACTATTTAAAAATATCACTAGCCTTCTATCGGGTTTCCTGTACGCCTATTCATCGGATTTAGAACCTGTAATTATCTTCCTTAATTTAATGCCTATAAAATTCAGGGGTAAATACTGCAAAACAACCCCTATAAGCAATTATCATTCGATTTTGTGAATTTAATTGTTGGTGAATTACAATTTGGATTTTTACCGCTGAAAACCCCGAATTATAAAGCTAATAATTGGCTTTTCTGTCTTAGTTTTTTTTCCTTAAAATCAGATAAGCAAATAAGACGCCATAGCGTGCTAGCGTGTTTAATTTGTTTCACATTTATTTTGATTTCTTTTTGAAAGAATGTTTTGATTTGTAGGCACAGGTAGTTTTCCAATAGTGGCTTAACCCCAAGGGAAACCTAAAAAAGGAGTTCTACCTGTACCAGAGCCGAAGTTGGTTTTTCTTAGCCAGCTTGAACACTTTCCATACAAGTAGCAACACATAATTCAGTTCATACCAGACTTCGAAAATACGATTGTACCTTCAAACTTTTCGTTTGCTCCAGGGCTCTCCTGAAATTTCTTAAATCATGTCAGAACAAGGCTGACTCGCCTTTTAATTCTTATCAGTTCACCCTACTTACTGGAAAGAATCGGCTAAGCTGCCATATGTAGATACGTCAGCATCATGATGCAGTTAACCATAGGCAGTTTTTTCTGGCCTTGTTCACCATCAATCCTGGTTCTCCGACCTACGACGAGATGACTCTCTTTTCTTTGGAAGCGTGGAACTCCTGAAAATGACTCTAGGAGCCGGGGCACTTGGACAAAATTTGAAACAAACTGATACTATTCATTTCAATGGTGGTTTAAGTCTTCTTTTCTGCACAATTTCACCCTTCTTATCATCAAGTCTTAAAACCACCTTTATCAGGTCTACCGAAGTTTATCTGAGCATAAATGAAGGCTTGTGTAAAGTTACCAAGCACTTTATGGGTTGTATTACTTTTCTAGAAATTAGAGCAATATCTAAGTTATTTCCTTGAAGTACAAAGGCGAAAACGTATGTCTTGTCAAGAAGCAGACACACAAATCGAAGATCGCAGCCAAAACCGAAAATGAAGATACCCTGAAGCTCAATGAAATTTAGAAGATTACTTACAGCCCCCAATGAGGCATATTTTGTTTTCTGTCTACATGAATTACTCTGGTGAGCATTGTCTCGGGATCATCATGGCATGCCAATATGTTTTCTTTTGACATTTGCGCCATTTCTGTAAAATTTGCTGCAGTATCTTCAGGCTGATCAAAGTTCCAGTAGATCCCCATCCAAATTTCAGCGCACTCCCTGAGACAAGTTTTGATAAGATTCCTCTTGCCAAGTTCTGTTAAATACTTTCAACATGATCCAATGACATTGCCTGAGTAAAGTTTCTTTGATTCCACAAGCCAAATTTCAGTCGACACCCCAAGCAAAGTTCAGATAAATTTCTTAGAAAAAGTCTTGTAGATTTCCTGACCCGATTTTCAGTACATTCCTCGGAAGAACTTTCGTGGATTGGCTAAATCAAATTCGAGTAAACTGCATAAGCCGAACTCTCTGTATATCCTTTTACAGGCTCAGGTAAATTTCTTTAAACAATTTCCAGTATATTACCTTAGCCGAATTCCAGCAGCTCCTTGAGCGATGTTTTGACATATTCTCTAAAAAATCACGAAGTTCAGGATCCTTTGACAAATTTTGACTCACAGGGCATTGCCGTGGAAGGCGAAGTGTACAAACTTTATGCGTGTACGCTCTGGAGGGATGGGGTCTTAGTCTGTCCTTATCGAGATAGCCTTGAAAAGGAGTTTAGGAGCAACGACCTTACGCAAAATCTTGCGTCCAGTATTTACATACACTGCGTAGCTATTTCGTTCAGAGAAGGCAAAAGATAGGTTTCTCTCTTTTTTTATTCTTTATATCTTCTCTGTACTTCATAATACTTGTTTTCTTATTTTTTTGGGGATATGATGTGTCATCTTTACTTCTTAGATAAGTAATTACCAAGACTTTTTCTAAGGGTGACATTTACATTTCCGAAATGTAAACCACTTTTTCCAAATTTGATTTACGTCTCGGAGCGTCACGTCCGCTGGATAGTTCCGCCACGCATGGCCAAACTATGACAAACACATGGCACAGCTATCACAGCGCTTGGCACAGTTTGCTATTCTTTCCACGCCACGCGTGGCAGAGTTATTGCAACGCTTGACACAGTTCCGCCATACAACAGGTTGCACATGCCACCTGTTGTACGTTATTACTGACAGTCGATAACCACTTGGGCATTTCTTGGAGAGTAATTTTAGTAAATAAAACGGTGATCCTGTCATAAATAATAAGATATAACAACATTATAGTGAGTAAACGTACTTTAACTTGAGAGAGATTTGTACTAATAAGAGCCGCTTTCATTCATGTGTTTCAGCTTATCAAATCAAGTATTTCACTTTCTTTTGAGATTAAAGATAAAATTAGGATACCTGGTTTCGACTGTTCACCCATAATTAGTTTGTAAATATATTCACATTAGAGTATCAACTTTATTTGTGAACTTGTCTCTCTAATGCATTTATTTGAGTCAGCAGATGTGATTCTGAGGGCTATAAAGATCGATAAAAATAATACCCCAAAGTAAAGGCAATAAAAACACACTGATTTAATATATCTACGGAACGGATCTTTTATGTATTTATTATGCTTTGCATATAAATCTTCATGAAGGAATTTAAAAACTGACGGAATATGGGAAAATTACTTGAAGATGTAATTCTCAATATCCCTTACATGCAATTAAGAACTTTAAGCTTAGCCATAGACAGCTGATTCAACAGTCCTCGAGATATTGAAATTGAATATAAAACACGTACAATTTGAATGAATCACACAAATATAGGTTTTCTTCTATATATTGGCTGTGAATTCATGGAAATGGGGGGGAGGGTTGTATTTTGTCGAATTTCCTTTTGAAAAAGACACAAAAAGACATTTTTTTTCAAAATCAAGAGGGACGGGGATTATTTTGTCAATGTTCTTATTAAAATATAAATGGCATTTTTTTCAAAATCTAGAGGGACTTTCCTAAGAGACTTATCTTAATCTAGAGACTTTCCTAAGAATTTAATTTTGCCTCCAAATTTGTCAAAATATAACCGAATTTAAATCCTAGCTATGTCTCTGATGACGGGCAAATAAAGACTCGACATGTGTCCAACAATTTGTTTTGGGGTAGCCAATGAGTTCAGGGAAACGTAACGAACCAAAATTTAAAGGTCAAAACGACACGGAGTTACAGGGAGAATTATAGCTGGGATAATGTAGCGTGAGGCAAGAGCCCAAGTGCGCTGTGTAAGTACTAGGAGAAGATATCTCCCTAGCTGCCTGAAATGAGTCAAACTCTCTCGTAACGAAATTCTGGCTGTATCCTGGATCAGGTACCATAGATGTGCAGAAAAAGGTAACCATCAAAAAAGCAAAAATATAGGCAAATTATACAGAAATTATTGATAATTATCGGAAAATTATTAGATTTGAAAGGAGCCATGCCCCTAGTCCCTCTCAGGAGCGTATCCAGGATTTTTTTTTTTTGGGGGGGGGGCACAAAAAACTTTAAAAAGCACCAACAAATAGTTTATATGCATTTTTGTTCCGTTTTTACGATCAGGACCTTTTTTGGGGGGGAGGGTAAAACCCGTCAATCCCCTCCATGAATACAGTATTGGGTACTTGCCGGTTATTGGAAAAACACCCAAAAAGTGAAATTAGGTTTATCCTAATGAAAAATAACAAAACAAGATGATAAAATGATACTCTACAAACAAATTATGGAAACCTAAACCAACCTAACGTAACCTAACCCCTAACCAAAGCTAATGTGCAAATATATAGCCCAAATCATATAAGTCCAATGCATTGAATCATCCATCACTTGTTTTGGTAGCTATGAAACCGGTTTTCTGAGATGTAACCTAAGCGTAATTCTTGAATGTGTTTCCAATAACCGACAAGTACTCAGTCTTGCCCACTCCCCACTCCCCTGTATAAGCTCCTGTGAATACTTTTTAAAACCATAGCTTAATCTGGAGCCCAAATATCCCGATCTTGTTTGCATTAGCATGTATTTTTTTAAATGCTCCTTGGATTCTTCGAAAGATCTTATTGATGAAACCCTACCACTCAAATGTAGAAAAACATATACATATATTAGATGTGAAACAAACGGTACATATGAGTTACAGCGACCACATCTAAGCAGTGAAGTTAGGTTAATCTCAATGAAATACACCAAAATAAAATGAAAATATAATACTCTAGTAACAAAATTATGGAAAATACAACACAGAATTATGGAAAGCAGGCCATTCAGAACGCATTATATTAAATACTTAATCTAACCACATCTATATATTACATTTAGTTTAATATACCTGCATAGTTAGGCTACTGTTTATCTCGCTCAGGCAAAGCTCATTACCCCCAAGTGGACATAGAAAGCCGGTTTCATTACAGATCAAGAAAAAAGTGTGGTCGCTATAACACGTAAGGACCAAACAAACTAAGGTGGAGTCGAGGTTAGTACCCATCGAGCCACCAGCCTCACCTTTTTTCTATAATTACCTATAAACTATGTACATAGCAAAGCGAATACAGTCGCCAAAGAACAAGTAAAATTCTTTTTAACGTCTTAAAATTCTGTTCCGCCATACGACGCCCCTCAATATACTGCTCGTAGATACAGTACAAAATTTAAATTTAAAAAAAGACAAGACAAATAAAACAACAAAAACTACTGTTAAATCCTCAAGCATAATGGCATTTTATCGCTAACATACTCAAAGGGAAGATCAGATGCATAAATATGGCCCCCTGGTAGATATAACCATAACTTCCCGACCTAAGGAGTTCCTATTATTCACATTATCATAAGAAATGAATTCACTCTTGATCGATTAGCTATTCACATATAATTCCACGAATTACTCCACGGAAATTATACACTATTGAATAAATCAACTAACGACTTTCACCCAAAAAAGTACATACTCTGATCCCATGCCAAAGCATTAGTATATTGATATCATAAGAAATATAAGTCGCATTTGGGTGTCCGAAACTTTGATTTATTCAACATGTAAAGGAAGATAAATATTTGAACAGAGCATTGGGGTGTCCTCAGCGGGCGCGAGTAAAAAAATTATGCTCTGCCTTTCTCTCTGGCGGACGACGAACAGTGCGAATGAACGATATCGATCGGAGACTGATTTATTAGATTGGAGAAAAAAAGTCCAATTCAACGGCTTCTTAGCTAAGATAAAAGAAAATGTACACATTGAAAAGTATCCACTTTATATCTTTAAAATGTCAGTCTTCATCAGGCCCGTACGCAGGAATTACCATTATTTTTTACAGGCAACTGCTTCTAATTTTTAGGCTCGTCAAAGATCGGTAACCATTTTTTTTTGCTTGATAGATTCGTGTTAATGCAAATCACTGCCCCTAAGTGAAGGGGGAAGGAGTGGTAACCCCTATGATCCGCTACTGGTGCATATAACACGAGAGTTTGACCACTTTCTGCCCCCCTGACGCATCTTGGAAATTCATGAGTGCCACAGTTTTGCCATGCGTGAAACAGGTCTACGACGCTTGAGACGCACCACATGATGTAAATAATAAAAAATTGGCGACCTCTCGATATTGTAGATTATGCCACTGATGTATATTAGGTGTTGTCAAGTTGGCACCCCCTCAGGTATAAAAACAACGAAAGAAAGGAAGACTGCATAAAGGGAGTCGAATAAACGAAAGTTAATCACTGCTTCCTTAACAGAGAATGCTAGTAGCTATAATATAACACCTGGTTAATATGCCCATTTTAAAACGTCAACAATAATGACAACTGTACAAAAAAGATTAATGATTTTTAATTTACATCAAATTCTTGATTATTTTTTTGAGTGTAGGAAATTGTTTTTTCACGCAATTTTTTTATTCATCCGCGTCTGTACGGCGTAGGCTAAACTAAAAATACGCCATTGGAATAATAGAAATTTATCTGCAGAGCCAGGCATGTACACAGATGGGAGAGTGCCCTTTCAGGGCCTAGCCAGAAATCTCAAATCTTTAAGATCCTCCTAATATTTTGTTCGGTACTTGTATGATATAGCCCCTACCGCTCAAGTTGTTCATTCATTGATGCATTATAGAACCGGCTCCTTTTCGTTGGTTTATTTCAGCTTAGCGTGAGACAAGACACAGAAGTGACAGAATAGATGGGAAACCTATTATTTTGGCTATATATTTGCACATTAGAATAATTGTACCTAACACATTAGGCAGGCAGACCCACTACGCTTTACCCCCCCCCCCCCCTAGTGAGCAAATATGTGGCCCAAATTTGTTTGTAAAGTACTATATTTTTATCATACCTAATAACTTAGGTATATGTCATTAGGATTAAGCGACAGAAAAACTTATTAGAAGAATTTTAGGTAGGGGTTATATAATTCAAGTACCTTTTGTTCTATATAGCTTACATTTTTTTCTTATTTATGAAAAAATAGTACGGGGTTTGACCCCCCCCCCCCCCAAATTTTTATGCAAGTCGTAAAAACTTAGCAAAATCAATATAAACAATTATATATATATATATATATATATATATATATATATATATATATATATATATATATATATATATATATATATATATATATATATATATATATATATATATATATATATATATATATATATATATATATATATATATATATATATATATATATATATATATATATATATATATGTTCTTTTTTTGTTTCTTTCCCGGATTGCAGCGTTAGCTAGCAACCTAGTAAGAGATGACCACGACCCATACTAAGGAATACAGTAATCTTATTCACTAGGAATAATCACTTCGAACTGTTTTTAGTCCTTTTAAACCCCAACATAATAATTGCAGCCTGAACAGGGTTAAAACGCTATCGAGCAATTTACCTTTTAAACTAATGAAAAAAATTCCTAGAAAAACACTGCTCTTTGAAAGTTTTATATAAATATCAAAAATAAACAAAGGTTAACTGATTTTTTTTCAAAAAAAGAAGAATAACGGTAAAACTTAAAACGAATATATATAACCATAAATTTAGAAGAGGATGCCTCCCCTTCCCTATCCATCCGCCCTTTACAATAAAGTTTAATTTATGCTTTACTGATATCATTCTAGAATTCAACAAATTGTGTCAGCTGGAAACAAGTGCTTTTTTTACATATGTCATTAAAAATTATTATGTTTAGTAGATCACCCTTATCATGCGTAAATCTATTTTAAAAAGTTGGTGTAAAGAGCGGGGGATTGAATAGGATGGCAGTCTCTCTCGTGTCTTGGGTAATTCCTGTTGGTTTAAGTTTTACCATGTTTCGTTATTTTCATATATTTTTTTTAGCAGATCTGTTGTGTTTTTCTATGTTAAATCAAGCGTGTATGATCTAATCAAACGTAACACATGAGAATTTTCACAACTAAGTGTCAAATTTTAATGTGTCGAGGTTTCATATTTGAATTGTGATAATGATAGCAAATTTTTGCAATATAATTGTCATGATATGCTGAGGATGCGGGATTTGTATTAGCATGCAAAATGGATTTAAGCACGTATTTCGTCATCGTTTTTTAATTCGAATTCTACTGTTCTTTTTTTCTAATGACATGTGCAAACATCACTGTGGCAGTTAAAAGGTGTGAAAGTTTAAAATAAGAACTGCAAATTACGGCAAAAAGCTTTATTTGAGTATCCATTAGCCCTGTATCTGCCCCAAGTTCTTCGACTGCCCTTTGGCACTAGTTCACATTGTTTAAGCAATACAATGTTTTATATGAGACTTGCGTTTTGTAAGTACTTAAGTGGAAGACATATTTCCAAGAACAAGGCCGTAGCCTATCCAGGGGATGCGGTGAGCCCCCCTCGGAAATGTTTGCCTGACTCAAAAAACCATAACAAAATTGAATCTAAACAAGTTTTTGATGCATTATTTAAAGATTTCTTATACCCCTCCCGAAAAAAAAATCCAGGTTATGGTCCTGCACAAAAGTTTATTTCAGAGAAGGACCTAATTCAGCAGCATCATTTCACAAACTACAGGAGGGATGGGGGAACAAAAATCTCTTTTTCAAAATCTAAGAGACGAGTTTGTTGTATTTTTTCAATTTTTTCAATGAAAATACCAAAAAGGCATTTTCAGGTACTTTTCAAAATCCTTTGGGGATGGGGCGAAAAATTCTACCGCCCCAGCTCAAGCCAAGGACCTAATTTCAAAGGTCCAAAGCAGGAAATAAATCGCTATTTGTGTCAGAAATCATAGGATAAATCATAAGAATAATACTATTTTGGCGAAAAGGCCGTGATCCTTCTACGGAGATGCAAATGTAAAAATAGAAACAAGCCTCTAGATGAGAACTTAATAGATAGTTCAGGGGAATTCTCAGATCCTTAGGGATGCTTTATTATAAGTACAACCAGAGGAATATATTTAGAGGGAGGGGGCTCCGCACTGTTGTTCCGAATTTTTCGGTGAATCTTTCATACACTTCTTTCACTATTAAATACACTCCACGTGAAAATATGCACCCCTTGATTATAAATGACTTCAAACTTCGAGCTTATCTTGGCTCGACTTGGAACTCGACTTTAAGATGAAAGGGGGTAGCGCAATACTGTTCTTAGGTATACAGAGCCTTAAATCTCTAACCCTATAATTTCTTCAAGGATTAACCTCGGGCTATTCGAACCAATTTGTGTGCCGCCAGTCATGAATTTGCCTATTTCTACCTTGAGTCAACATGGTAGCCACTATAGAAACCCTCGATGCACCTCTGACAGTCTCTAGGAACTATTCCATATGTTTGAAATATTTGAAAATATTTCAATTGCCTTAAGAAAAAAATTATAAACATTTCGCTTGATCATGTTTTAGCCTCAAAGGCATGCTGTTGTCAACAATTTAAAATAAAGAGAATAGTTGCGAAATTATTTGCTAGCTTGAGCATAAATCAAAGTGACATTTCTCTTTAATTATGTTTATGCTATAGAAAATTGTAAAGAAGAAAACAAATTAAATACTTGTTTGACGGTAGGTAAATGCAGGATTTGACATAACTGTCTTTTTTTTGGCCAAAATAATTTTTTTTCCTATGAGGGTGGTGGAAACAAAAATAGGAGAATGCATTTAAGATTCAAGGTTGTTTAAGTTTTCTCAGTGGGGGTCCTTCAGGCTAGCCCAGGGGTAAAATTTCCCTTCTCACCAAACCCCCCTGCCGGCTGCTTTAATAGATAATGAACATATCTATTCATTTCTTAGATAGATAGATAGGTAAGAACGTATCCAGGAATTTTTTTTTTTTGGTGGGGAATGCAAAAAAAAACAAAAACAGATCAAAAATTTGTTTATATACATTTTTATTAAGTTTTTACGAGACGGAGAAACATTTTTTTTAGGGGAGGGGGTTCAATCCCAGGATATGACCTTCATTCTAGTTTAATCCATCTTTCTACTGGCTACGAATTCCATAAACAAGAACTAATCAGATTTTGTACTTTTTGCACTGGCCCAAAATGTGCCATGGCAACAGCTGGTAAATACAACAACGGGTAACAACGGGGTTAAAACGGGGCAACAACAGGCCAAATCACGGGGTTATTTGGCCTCCCTTTCTGATATACGCCTTAGAAATAACTGGATTGGATTTAAAAATATCTTCGCAAAAACCAACCAATGGAATTTAACGATACTTTTTTATATACAGAAGTATAGGATAGTAATTTTTCTTTTATGCTTGGTTCCACCTAAGAACAATTAAAGACTGAAAATACAAAGATTAAGAGATAAAGATCAAATAATCAAATAATATGAGATAAACATCAAAATAAATATGATAAAACAAGAAAAATGTTTGCTATATGCAGTGCAGAGTTAAGAACCACAATTTTAGTGTCCAGGTATAAGTGGGCACTACTGTTTACAATGAAGCAATGAAGGGATTGTTAAAGTTAGGTTCAAATACTAAAAATTATATAGGATTAATTTGCATTTATTTGGTTTCCAAGTCTGAATTCCATGTCTTTTGAATTTTTTAAGATTGGAATAAGGATTTCTAAAGAAGCCTTAAAATGTTTTATAAATATCTTGATATTTTCAAGAAGTATCTGTACATTAATTGGGCCAGCACTGATGCCTTAAAGTTTGCTAAGACAATCGTGAACTTTCTATTAAATTGATGAAAAAGAGAAGCCATATGTGTCTATTGTCAAGTGCTAAATGCATATATTTTTATATTTAGATTTAAAATAAATTTTTCGATTCTTTCAATTTTCCCAGCTCTAAATGGGTACCTGGAGAAATCTGGGGAAGGTAAGCAGGAAGGGTGTGTGAAAGCACAGGATGGCTGGCCCCCAATCCCCCATTGCGCTTCCTGGCTGAACAGCCATGAAACGGAGATCAGCACCGCCGGTTTGGACCTTAAGGGTCTAGTGCCGTCTTACTTACTTCTTTACTTATTCTTTCAAATATATTCATACAAATTTAAAGGCAGTGGCGCCTATTCACGAACAATAGAGGAGCATTATAAAATTGAACTCAAGTAAGCAGAGAGATTGAATAAAATACAATCTGTGACAGAAATATTTACCACGGATTGAAAATTAATTTAAGCTTTAAGTCCGAGAGAAGTAAAGAGCGAAGTTGAAAATTAAAACCAACAAAAATTATTATTCACAGCATATCTAACATATATCAATAAAACTAGTACAAATAAATGAACTGTTGATATTTTCCCATGTTTGTAGGATTACAGAAAACTAGCGCTTTACTGAAAACACAAAACAATATAGTAGTTTTAGTACGGTAAAAGTAAACCATTTGAGGACACTTTTAACAGTATAAAAGTGAAGCATTTTTAGATTGTTGCTTTATTTTTTTCGTTTAATTTAGCATCACTTCTGAACAATGAGCTCGGTTCAATGATTGACTGTCGTTTAGGATCTGAAAAAGACATTTCACGATCATTTTGTTGTCGAAGTGAAGGAATCTCAGTATTGAGACTATAGATTCGCGTTAAAATTTGTATCACAACTTAAAATTCTCCGTTTTATAGAAAGAATTACTGGATTTCCAAAGTTCATATTACGGTTGATATGCTCTTCATTTCGAGTAATACTAGATGACATCAAGATGTTACCTAAGAAATCAATCCATTATTTTATATACTGTGTAATGAATTTAAACTTATTATTTTTATGTCTAAGTTTATAAGATAATTTTAATTGTATACTGAAAGTTACTGATATCACAACTCCTGTAGGACATTGAAAAGCGTTATAGATTAGTTCGTTATTGTGAGGCTACGTATTTACTTTTGACTCCTAAATCAATATTGTTGCTTTTTACTTGGGTTTTGTGTCTTCAGTAAAGCGCTAGAAATCTATAACCCTACACATACATAAATATTAATAAATAAGCATTTAAAAATTCAGTTTTGGTGCATTCCTTATATTTTCTTTACCCTCAAATATTTCGACATTCGAACATGCTTCAGGAATCAGTTGTTTGAAAAAAGGGGTGTGTATATGCTTTTTACATGAACAAAGGCGTATCTAGAATTTGTGTTCGGTCGGGGAGCGGGGAATCTTACAAAAAAAACATTAAACAAGAGCTAAGAGCTCATATGGTACATGTGACGAGGCAAGAAGAGCTAAGAGCCAAGAGATCATATGGTATGAGCTCTAACAAAATTCTATGAATCAATAGATGGATTTACAAGGAAAATAAGAGGCTTAATGCCGGTCAGTATTTAAAATAAGAGCTCTGAGTCACGATATCCTTCTAAATATCAAAATTCATTAAGATCTGATCACCCACTCGTAAGATATCAATACCTAATTTTTCCTAATTTGTCCTCTCCCTTTAGATCCCCAGATGGTCGAATCTGGGAAAACGACTTTATCAAGTGAATTTGTGCAGCTCCCTGACAAGCTTACCAATTTTCATCGTCCTAGCACATCCAGAAGCACCAAACTCGCCAAATCACTGAACCCCTCCCTCCAACTCCCTCAAAGAGAGCGAATCCAGTACGGTTCTGTCAATCACGTTTCAAGGACATTTGCTTATTCTATCCACCAAGCTTCATCCCGATTCCTCCACTCCAAGTGTTTTCCAAGATTTCCCCCTCCAACCCCCCATGTCAAAAGATCTGGTCGGAATTTGAAATAAGAGCTCTGAGACATGGATTCCTCTTAAATATCAAATTTCATTAAGATCCGATCACCTATTCGTAAGATAAAAATACCCCAAAATTCATGTTTTCCAAGAATTCCGGTTTCCCCCTCCAACTCCCCCCAATGTCACAGATTCTGGTCGGAATTTAAAATTAGTTTTAAAGCACAAGATCCTTCTAAATATCAAATTTCATTAAGCTCTGGTCTCCCTTTTGTAAGTTACAAATACCTTAATTTTCAAAATTACCCCCCTCCCCCAAAGAGAGCAGATCCGGTTATGTCAGTCACGTATCTTAGACAGGTTTTTATTCTTCCCATCCAGTTTCATCCTGATCTCACCGCTTCAAGTATTTTCTAAGATTTCCGGTCCCCCCAACTGCCCCCCCCCCCCCAATTATGCTGGATCCGGTTGAGATTTAAAATAAGAGATCTGAGTTACGAGGTCCTTCTAAATATGAAGTTTCATGAAGATCCGATCACTCCTTCGTAAGTTAAAAATGCGTCATTTTTTCTAATTTTTCAGAACTAACCCCCCCCCCCCCCCCAATAGAGTGGATCCGTTCCAATTATGTAAATCACGTATCTAAGACTTCTGCTTATTTTTCCCACCAAGCTTCATCCCGATCCCTCCAATCTAAGCGTTTTCCATGATTTTAGGTTCCCCCACCCCAAACTCCCCCCAATGTCACCAGATCCGGTCGGGATTTAAAATAAGAGCTTTGAGACACGATATCCTTCGAAATATTAAATTTCATTGAGATCCGACCACCCGTTCGTAAGTTAAAAATACCTCATTTTTTCTAATTTTCCAGAATTAACCCGAACATTTTAGGGTTTTGAGTAGCACTTGCTTCACTGCACCCCCCCCCCCCCCCCTGAATACGCCCATGATTCGTTCCGTTCATGTTATTTCATGTTCAAAGAAAACGAAGTTCTTACTTTGCAAAGGGAAGAAAAAGTGAATTTTCCTTATAACTAATAAACATTACAGTAGAGATGGAAGCTTGTGATAATCAAGCACGGATAAGCGGCGATGATATACAATAAACCCCTGACATTTCGCACTTTTACAGGTTGTTGAGGCGGGAAGTTGACATTTAGCTAAAATTCCAGCGTCAAGCAAGTCAAACCCCATACCCTAGAAATCCCAAGAGATGTTACGGGTATGGTCAAATCAATCGAATTCCCATCTGGGATAGGGAAAGGATGTAGCAAGAACTGTGATTTTCATAAGCCCGAAAATACCCAGATGGTTTCGATATTAAAATTCTCTTGGGTTCTTAGCGGAATACAACAAAGATCAATTTTGCATTGCCTGTAAATTTGAATCTGATTCTGAATATAAAGGGTTATATACCTGCATAAAAGACTGTATCTTAATTAGAAGGGTTACCCCTTGAATTTACTCATTATTTTAAACCTAAAGGACCTTAGGGTGATTGCAGTATAGTCAGGCCTACTACAGAGGTTTCGGGGGACGGAGAAGTCAAACCAACCAGAAAAAGGAAAAACAGACATGAATTAAAAGAAGAGATGAGGAGTTAAACCTATATTTAAAACCCTGTTTTAGCAAAAACTCATTTTAACTTCTTTACTTTCTTTGGCTTTGTTGGAGAAGATCTTTTTATACATCTTACTGTGAATCTTCTTAAAGCCTTAAAAACGTAATGGAAAGGTTTAAAACCGAAGCTTTTTATGAAAGTTTAGAGCAAGTTCAAACTTAAAATGACCGAAATTACTGCTGCACAGTTTGTGTAACATATTTATAAAAACTGTTTCAAGCAAATTGGCTCGTGATATTTCTTTACAGGCTATTTGTAAAATCTGAAAGGTACTTATATGTTATAGCGACCACACTAAATTCTTGATCTAAGTAAAACCGTTTCTCTGTCTGTATTCGGGGATAATTAGCTTAGTCTCAGTGAGAAAAACTACCATATAGGTATATTATTATTAAATATTTAATATATTGAGTTGGTTAGGTTAGGTATTTAATATAATGTGACCTGGGTGGCCTGCTTTCCATAATTTTCCGTTGTAGTTTCAATAATTCTGTTATTAAAGTATTATATTTTCATCATATTTTCGTATATTTTATTAGGACTAACCTAACTTCTTTTCTTTGCCAAGGTCGCAATAACATCTAAGTACCTTCTGAAAAACTGAAACTTTTAATGAAAGCTAAGTTTTCTTGAGTTTTTTACAGAGATAAAATCGTATCATAAAATTTATTTATTTCGTGGCCGGTAAAAGACTATTGAGAGGTTTATGAACTAGCCTTTTATTTCCTGCTGGCCACTGATGTTGTTCCTATTTTACTGTGTCGGTTTTGTGTTTTCACTAAAGCACTAGTTTTTAAAAATTCTATAAATATAGGGTCTTCATTTTATAGGGTGAAGCATAGGGTCTGTAGTCCATGAAAATAGGTAGCTTGTCTACACCATTTGAACAATAAGACTAACGGTTATACATTATTGCGTAGCTTCGTATCAGCAAACAGAGGGGGGGGGGAAGGAATTTAGATATTCATGGGAGGGGGGCAGAACCTTAAAAAGTTTATTTTTAGGTCCTAAATTTCTTTGACAAATGCTTCAGATCAATGCGGAGAGGGAACTTACTTCCTAACATCCCATCAAAGAGGATTACATTTAGATTGAGCTTGGAGTATAGGTGCCGAAAGGGGACAACTCCACTCTCAATGAAGGAACGATAATTTTTCGCAAAAAACGAAATTTTTCAAAACCAAACCGCCGTGATAAATAAAAATTAATGATAGTGTGAAAAGTGAGGATTTGAGGGGGAACGGCCCCTCGTATTTAGGATAAAGCTGAATAAGATATTATAAATACGACATAAATTAAAAATAAAACAATCGTTGTTGTGCCAACACAAACTATAATGCAACAACAGGGATTTAGGGGGTGACAGCTTCTTTTATGTATCTGGAGCACTTTTTATTTTTAGTATAAAAAAAAAGACTACCTAGTTACCGGCCTACCAGTACCTAAATCAGAATTTTATCAACATCACGCCAAACTCAGACTACCACTCCCAAGTTTGCTGATTTACAAGCCCAGCTCCAAAGTCGTACTCACAAATAACTCCGACTGTTTTCGCAGTGGATCAGTACTGATTCCAAAGTCAAAATCCCCTTTTCTATTAATACCAGTTTTAAAAAAAAAACTTGCATGAACTTTTATGAAGCTATGAAGGTTCTATATTTTTCGGTACACTCAATAAGTGAAGTTATGTTCTTTAGTGAAACAAACTACGATGCAGCTACATTTTTATGAGAAAATCTGGTGTTATAGCCACAAAGACAAAAACTAAGAAGACAAAAGGTTAGGTTAGAATTCTAAATTGTAATTTTATAATTTTCCTAATAAAGTATTATATTTTCATCATATTTTGTTTTATTTCATTAGCTTTATCAAAAGTTTGGGCTATATATTTGCACACTAGGGGGGGTGTGTGCATTATATCAAATACCTGACCACCTCTATATATAAAATATTTAATTAAAATGTACCTACATCGTAGTTTGTTTCACGAAAGAACCCAATTTCACTCATTGAGTGTTCTGAATAATACACAAGTACCATTTTTTTCTTTCTTCCTCAACATTATGCTTTCCCTTAAATTTCTAGATATACTAATCGCAATTAGGCATAAAAACAACGTTCATTTTTGAAACAATAATAGAGCATCATCGTTTCTCTTGCCAAGGGATTTTTTTTCTCCTGATACTCTATCATTTGTGTATTCTTTACATTATCCATTGACATTTAAAAAAACAAGGGAAAAAAAGAGAAAGCGTAACGCCGTCAGGGTAAAGGTATCATGCACAGATCCCCAATAAAATTGGAGCAATGCCAATTCTTATTGGAACTCACTTGTTTTTCTCTTTTAATCTGATCGGCTGAAGCTGAAACAGGGAATTAGCGCGTTTTATTCTATTATTGTTCATTTTTTTGCACTAGCTTAAATAACAAAAAAAAAACATTTGCTAAAATTTTTCAGTGTGTGCTAATTCTACATACTTTTTAACTGAGCTAATTTTAATCTTACCGGACTAATTCTATAAATATTATTAGCCAAATTATCAGCACAGAAGTTTGTAGGGGGAAGGGGAGGGGCTTCAAACCCATGCCTCCATTCAAATTTCAAGAACATCTTAAGGCTAATCTTTATCATTCGTTTAATTTGCTCATTTTTTTTCAAATTTTGGCTATTTCATTTAGTTTGCTTGATTTTCTCCTTTGAAATTTGAGCGACTCCCAGAATTAATTCCAGAGTAAATATTTGGTAAAGTACTGTTTTCTAAATTGTTTGTTTATAAACAGGTGCAACTGAAGTAAATTCAGTGGTAAAACGTAGGGACAGTTAGCTATTAGGGACTGAATAAGTCCAAAATGGAACATTATAACCAGGATACAGTTAGTGGCACATAATTTAGGTGACTAGCCACATCCAAAATCCTTCTTGAGAGGAGGGACATGAATTCAAAAAATTGTGGACACGAGAAGGGGGAAGGAAGGATTTTCTAAGATTTTTCAAATTAAAATAGAAAAATACTTCAAAATCTAGGGACATTTTCTGTTTTTTATACTCTTTTGTTTTATGAAAACACCAAATCTGGGTATTTTTCAAATTCTAGGAGATAAACAATTTGATAATGAAAAAGAGAATAAAAAAAGAAATATCTGTTAGTACTCAGATATTCCGGAAAATTACCCGAGCACTAGAAAAAAAAGGTAGCCTATAACTGTTGACAACGGACTTATTTTTTCAACATGGATTAAAAGTCTACTTAAATTTATAAATTTTATTAGAAATAGCGTTATAACAGTCTTTTCAAAAACCAAAGTCAAAGCCATTAAGTCTCAAAGACAAAAACAGTTTTTCTAATAGAATCCATAGAATCTTCAAACACCGAAATAGTTAGAAATACAAGAAAAAAGGTAAAGAACGATATAAATCTTAAAATTATAATTTATTCATTGTTTTTCATCTCGTGATGCGTCGTATGTCCTTGCCAACGGATAGTCCCATTCTAGACCTGTGAAAAACAATAAGTCATGGGTAAAGTTCTATTTTATGGGTTTCCTGTAACCTTGGAAAACAGTTCATTTAGGTGAATGAAATTTTCAAGAATGAATCTAGGGCTTAAAATATATCCTACGAAGTTATTATCAAGCTGCAGTTTCATACTTAAAGAGTTCAGAAGATTACATACATGAAATATCTATACCTACAAGGCCGTATCCCCTTGAAATGTTGTCCAACTCGTAAAAACGGACAACAAACAAAAACAAATATAAACCAATTTTGATTTGCTTTTTAATTTTTTTTTTAAACTGTCCCGAAAAATTCTTTTGTTATCCCCCCCCCCCAAAAAAAAAATCCTGGATACGTCCCTGTATACTTACCTAAATTTTGACAGAAAATATTCTTCCTATATAATGGGATTTAAAATATTCTTCCTAGATGGGGGGATGGTGCATTGTAATAAACGTGAATATGATATTTGGAAGGAGTAGGTATAATAAAGAATATAAGGATATGATACTACTCTTATTTCTAATTAAAGTATTCCCTTCATCCGAGTTGATATTATCTTTTATTACCCAGATAGAAGCTTTAAAACTCCTTATCAGGGCGGAATTTAATCTGTGGGTCCTTTCCCCAAAGTGTAATGCATCTAATTCCAAGATAACGGAAAACCCAAGAGCGTACGGAACGGGGGAGGCATCTGTCCCCTTTCCCTAGAACTTCAAATCACTAAAAATGGCTGAAAAAGCAGATGGTGAAAAAACAGTTGAAAAAAGCAATTGATAATAGGTAGATGGTTGAAAAATCTGGAAATGACAGAAAATCAGGAACAGCTGGAATGACAGAATAAATTTCAGACAAGAAGCGATTATCCATAATATTTTGGAAAAGATTTATCTCTAATCTTAGAAGATTAATGCTCAAGCTTATTGATGATTTAGGATTTTTGGTGATTACTTATTAATAAAGATCTCATAGGTATGATACAAGTGACAATATAAGGTTTTTTGAGATGTTAATATAACTTCCACCCTCCCAGCCTTCATCAGAGAATCTGCTGCCCCCCCCCCCCTAGAGAAGAAGCTACGTACGCCCATGGAAAAACTCATCATCATCAAGTATCTACACAGGGTGGGGGTTTACAGACCTACCCCTTCATAAATTTCCAGATTTTCCCTCTTTTTAGCAATAAAACCTATTTCTAGGGGGTTTGGACGAACTTAGCCCATGTCTAAACAGCCTCAATTACTGCATGCATGTCAGAGCCTCATCTATAAGTGCAAAAATCTGCATTTACCATAGTTACTCCTTCATGCTGATCCATAGTTATAGCGATAGGATCCTTTTTGGACCGAATTTTTATTTAATACACTTACACAGATATTAACAGTAATTTAGTTTCGATTCCTGGTCGAAAACTGAATTAAAATCGCAAAACATCGGTTTGATTTCCGATTGCGCATCATAACCAATCAAATCAAAATGGGCGGAGCTCAAAGTTTGATAACAGAAATTAACCAATCAGAGAATTCTATCAGTGAGTCGCGCTAACGCAATACTAAATGCTTTGGAAAAAAGTGAAATGTAAAGTATTTCGCTAAAAGTAGGCAAATTTTACCAAATCGGTACAAGATTATCAATAAATGTCAATGCACAATTTGTTTTTTATTTTTAACGCGTTGTGCCTTTTTAAATTGATACAGGGTTATCAAATGATCACATTCACGCACTTGCTGACATACGGAGGAGGCCTTCTGGCCTCCAACCCCCTCCCCCCACTATCTCAAGATCCATACATATTTTAAAGCATCGTCCTATAATTTCTTCCAAAGAATGTATATATTTTTTTTCTATCATATATTCTAATCCGAGACAAGTTAACCAATAGAGCTTAGAGGCGAAACTGGGCCAAAATTGCAATTTTCAAACCAGAAAAATTATAAGTTGAAATTTTGTTGCACAAACAATTTTTTATTCGCTTTAAAAGAATGAATTGAAAAGGAAGAAAACGACGGTTAAGGTAAAGCCTTTTTAAAGGAGTAAACATAAAGGAATTGTCACAAATACAGTATTAAATATCGAAAGATTCGACAGTGGGGTGTCATTTTACCAAATCCTAAGGGGAAGGGGTAATCTCATGTTTTTTTCTCTTGTCATAACAAATTTGAATTCAATGTTAAAATTCAAATTGATTGTTGAACAGTTGAATTATTTTGCATGAGCTTACTTTTTCTGTCCATTCTTAGTTTGAGTTCAATAAAAAAAAACATTTTTTTTTAACTGAAAGTAAAGAGCAACATTAAAACTTAAAATGGACTGGAATTGCCCCGTATATGAAAGGGGATGTTCCCTCTTCAACACCCTGCTCTTTCCGCTAAAGTTTGACTCTTTCTCTCAACTCTACTTTTTGTTAAAACAGTAAAAACTGTACGTAACAGACTTCTATATTCGTATGTTTTTATTACGTATATGAGAGGGTTCGCCCACTCGTCAATACCTCGCTCTTTACACTAAAGCTTAAATTTTGTCCCCTGAATCATAAAGGCCATAGAATAAATAGTTGAAATTACTAAAAATACTTTAGCGTAAAGAGTGAGGTATTAGGAGGAGGTGAACCCCTTATATGCGTAATATTTTCTGTTTGTTTTCAGTTTTAATGCTATTCCTTACTTTCAGTTGAAAAAACGTTTTCACATTTATTTGTTCATTGTTTTTTTTAATAATAGTAGAAAATACTGCGCCCCCTTCATGCCCCCCTTGTCAAATTCCTCCATGGAAAGTTTCCCCCACATAACCCCCTCTTCTCAAACTCTCCTTCAAACCAAAAGACCCCCTGGAAACGTCTGTACACTTCCCAATAACCATTACTATATGCAAACACTGGTCAAAGTTTGTAACTTGCAGCCCCTCCCACGGAGACTGTGGGGGAGTAAGTCGTCCCCAAAGACATAGTTATAAGGTTTTTCGACTATGCTGAATAAAATGGCTATCTCAGAATTTTGATCCGACGACTTTGGGGAAAAAAGCGTGGGAGTGGGCCTAGGTGCCCTCCAATTTTTTGATCACTTAAAAAGGGCACTAGAACTTTTCATTTCCTTTAGAATGAGCCATCTCGCAACATTCTAGGACCACTGGGTCAATACGATCACCCCTGAAAAAAAGAAAAAAAAAACACGCATCCGTGATTTGTCTTCTGGCAAAAAGTACAAAATTCCATATTTTTGTAGACAGGAGCTTGGAACTTGTACAGAAGGGTTCTCTGATATGCTAAATCAGATGGTGTGATTTTCGTTAAGATTCTATGACTTTTAGGGGTGTTTCCCCCTATTTTCTAAAACAGGGCAAATTTTCTCAGGCTCTTAACTTTTGATGGGTAAGACTAAACTTGATGAAACTTATATATTCAAAATCAGCATTAAAATACTATTCTTTTGATGTAACTATTGGTATCAAAATTCCGTTTTTAGAGTTTTGGTTACTTTTGAGCCGTGTCGCTCCTTACTACAGTTCGTTACCACGAACTATTTGAAATCGATGCTTGGCATATTCTCATTTTGAATCCATCTATAAAACTAGCATCAACATTTTATATATTTACGTGCTGTTATTATAAAGATTCAACTTTGTGTTTGGTGTGAACTCTATGCAAATGAACCAGAATGTTACGTTATTACAACTATAATCAATTATTAAAACTCTAATCTATAATCACTTGTGAACATGAATTACCCACGATAATTCATGTTCAAAATTAGTCAACTTGATATCTTTTTGCAGACTTCCTTTTTCAGGCAGGCCCATAGTTTCATGGGGACACCATGGGTGCCGGCATGGGAGGCAGGGGGCTATATCCCTGGAAATTTGGGACTATAAAGTAATTTTAAGGAAACCAAAGGAAAAAGAGAAGAATAGGGGAAAACCATGGACAAAATCTGTGATGCCCCATTGTTAGCTGCCTGCCAATAGATTTCTCTTTCAGGCAGGCCCATCATTTTATGGAGAAGCCATAGTAAGAATTGAATTCCATCCCTGTAGAGGTTTAGTGACACGGATGTCATATATACTCCATTAACAGATAACTTTCAGATTTTTCGCAAAAATCTTATTCTATACAACTTTCTGAGTTGATTTTAAATTCGGATTTTTTTGTGGGGGGGGGGGCTAATAGCGAAAATTATCTTGAAAAAGGCTAAATGATGATGCAAGGTGATTTAGAAAAAAAATACTGAATGAGTTAAGACTTCACCCAGAATTCCATAAATTGTTGAAAAAAGGCTAAATGACGATGCAAGATGATTTAGAAAAAAAAATACTGAATGAGTTAAGACTTCACCCAGAATTCCATAAATTGTTGAAACTCCATTGACGGAGATTTATCAATTGTTCTCAGCCGTCTTATTCGTTATTTTTGTGTTTTGGAGGAGGGTTGTGAGTATTGTGTTTGTGCGGGGTTTTATTTTTGGTGTCTGCGATTGGGTATGTCAAACTCCGTTCGTTTTCTTTTATTTTCTCTCTTTCTCTTCTTTTGTCTTTATTTCAACTGAATTGATTTTTGTTAATAGTTAAGATGTTCAGTCTCTTACAGGCTAAGGCTTCTGGGCATTGTCATTGATGAAAGGCTTTTTTTTAAATAAATATTATTAAAATGCGTAATATATATATATACTGTTATGCATACATCTTATTATTGCATAGATTGTTATCTTAAAATATATTGTATACTATATTATATATTTTGTTACGATGATATGTATAATTATTATTATACTTAATAATAATAATAGATAATAATAGTTGCACATCTTGTTAATAATACGGAAGACACTCAAGAATTACGCTTAGGTTAGATCTCAGAAAACCGGTTTCATAGCTACAAACACAAGTGACGGTTGATACAATGCCTTGGAGTTAGACAGAATGCATTGAAATTGTATAATTTGGGCTAAATATTTGCACATTTGAGGATGGGGGTTAGGTTAGCGGTGCTGTCCAAATACTTAACCAACACCCAACATCCCTCATAATGTGCAAATATATAGCCCAAACTACATTATTATAGAAACTAAAAGTTATATAAAGGTAATATTTCATTAGAATTAACCTAACTCAATTTCTTGGGTGTTTTCCGTACAAGAAACATAATGATACTCTATAAACAACAATAAATGATAATAATAATAATAGCATCGTCAATATTACAAAATAGCTAAAAAGAGGTAGCTCCTGTTTTTCAATGCAGTAAACCGGTCAGAAACCTTGCCTTGCTGAAAAAGTTTGCCTCCTCTTAATTACATGCGAAAACAAGTACATTGATGAGCCTGTTTGTCACACGGGCCGTGTGTAAACATGATATATTCAAATAGTTCTGATTATTCAACAATATCAAGTTCGTCACGACAGTCACTCGGGATGGTCTGAGTTATACCAAAATATTTGGGAGTTGGCTGAACTACTTGGCAGCCTAGAAATCTCAGATCAGACTCCATATATCGGACACGCGAATTGGTATTGAGTGAATAAGCGATTTTGCACCCCCAGCTAGACTGGATAATCTTAAACATTGGGTAGGAACAACACAGGTTGCATATTCTCTCTTCATAAAAAAAAAGAAAAAAAAAACATGCTTACAAGCTTTTTAGCTTACAAGCTATTAGATGAATTAATATATAAATAAAAATCCCACTGATTCTTGGTTCACCATAGCCAAACTACCGTAGATGTCAGTGTCTTCCGTAAAGAGTACAGGGGTATCACCGATGGATTGATGAACCAAAAAATACAAAAAAGAATGGCTTTGTCACTCAGGTTGTCACTGAGTGAATTGGTACCACGTTTTATTCAATTAGTGCCACTAACACCTCATTGGTTTATCAGTAGAAGCTCGCACTATTGCTTTTTTTACTGATTGAATTGATATATTTTGCCCACTGCTCAAAAAATCAAAATGAATTACGATCCAACTATTTTTAGAAAAATTAAATGAAACTAGCTTTTTTCAACTAAAAGTAAGAAGGAACATTAAAATTTAAAACGAAAAAAACTATTCTGCGTACGAGGGGGTTACACCATCCTCAACCCCACGCTAGTTACGCAAAAGTTTACGTAAAAGTAATCGTTCTATAGGAACTGGGACAGACAGTCAAGCTTTAGCGTAAACAGCCAGGTCTTAAGGATGGAGCAGACCCCCTCATATACGAAAAAAACTTCTGTCCGTTTCAAGATTTAATGTTACACCTTCTTCTCAGTTAAAGAAAGATTTTTCCTTAAACTGAATTTTGTACCATTTTTCAGATCACCCCAGGCCTAATCAAAATGTGATGTAGGCTACTGGCCCAATAGAACCCTGATTTCTTACTCTTAAGTTTTATATATCAATATACATCACTTACGCAATTTCGGAAGAAATCATTTAAGTCAACTTAGTTAAATAAAGCATCAAGATGCATGACCATGTAAACAATCTATCATCTATGAACTACGTGACTTTTCAAGAATGAATGCAGCACCGTGCAGCACTACTCCCCCATTAAATGGAGCTCAATACACTGTCCTCAATACAATGTCCACAAAATGACAGAAAACATCAATTTCCTGTAGTACAACCTTTTCAGTCATAGGCTGAGCAATAGCGCTATCAAACAGTTCGTGGTAACGAACTGTAGTAAGGAGCGACCCGGCTCAATAGTAAACGAAACTCTAAAAAACGGAATTTTGATGCTAAAAGATACATAAAAAGAATCGAATTTTTATGCTGATTCTAGATATATAAGTTTCATCAAATTTAATCTTTGTCATCAAAAGCTACGAGCCTGAGAAAATTTGCCTTATTTTGGAAAATAGGGCGAAAAACCCCCTAAAAGTCATAGAATCTTAACGATCGCGTCACAAAATCACACCATCGTGTTCAGCGTATAAGAGAACCCTATAGCAAAAATTTCAAGCTCCTATCTACACAAATGTGGAATTTCGTACTTTTTGCCAGAAAAAAGATCACGGGTACGTGTTTTTTTTTTTTTTTTTCTTTTCCCCAGGGGTCATTGTATTGACCAAGTGGTCCCAGAATCTCACAAGAAGGCTCATTCTAACGGAAATGAAAAGTTCTAGTGCCCTTTTTAGGTGACCAAAAAAATTGGAGGGCACCTAGGCCCCCTCCCACGCTAATTTTTTCCCAAAGTCAACGGATCCAAATTTTGAGATAGCCATTTTGTTCCGCATAGTCGAAAACCATATTACCTATGTCTTTGGAATGACTCACTCCCCCACAGTCCATGGGGGAGGGGCTGCAAGTTACAAACTTTGTCCAGTGTTTACATACAGTAATGGTCATTGGGAAGTGTACAGACGTTTTCAGGGGGATTTCTTTGGTTTGGGGTGGGGTTGAGGCGAGGAGGCTATGTGGAAGGATCTTCTCTTGGAGGAACATGTCATGGGGGAAGAGAAATTCAATGAAAAGGGCACGGGATTTTCTAGCATTACTATAAAACAAAACAATGAAAATACAAACACGAAAAAGTCTTTCAACTGAAAGTAAACAGTAGCATTAAAACTTAAAACTAACAGAGATTATTACGCATATAAGGGGTTCTAAAAATACTTTAGCATAAAGAGCGAGGTATTTAGGAGGAGATAAATACCTTGCTCTTTATGCTAGGTGTTTTTAGTAATTTCAACTATTTATTCCACGGCCTTTCTGATTCAGGGGTCATTCTTAAAGAATTGGGACAAAACTTAAGATTTAGTGTAAAAGGCAAGGTGTTAACGAGGGGACAAACCCCCTCATTAACATAATAAAAATATAAGAGCATAAAAGTTTGTTACGTAAGTTAATTCTTCAGTTACGTATATTTTTTACTAATAAAAACTTTCGTTAAAAATTAGAAGTTCTAGTTGCCTTTTTAAGTAACCGAAAAATTGGAGGGCAACTATTCCTCCTTCCCCACCGCTTATTTCTCAAAATCGTCTGATCAAAACTAAGAGAAAGCTGTTTAGCCAAAAAAAAATTAATATGCAAGTTTCATTTTACTTATTAATGTGCGGAGAGCCAAAATCAAAAATGCATTAATTCAAAAACGTTCAGAAATTAAATAAAAAACTAGTTTTTTAAACTGAAAGTAAGGAGCGATATTAAAACTTAAAACGGACAGAAATTACCCCGTATATGAAATGGGTTGTCCCCTCCGCAATCCCTTGCTCTTTACGCTAAAGTTTGATTCTTTGCCACAATTCTACTTTTTAAAACAATTAAAAACTGTGGGCATAATGTATTATTTGTTAATTTTTATTAATTTATCTCTGTTTTGGTTTTAGACCAGGGCACTTTGCATCGAAGGAGTTGTCATAGAAACTTTGAAAAGCATTCATTCGATTGGAAATTAGAAGTGCCCATATTAATAGTTGAAAGTAACTATTTTGAACTAACACCCTTCTCACGCCCACCATTTCTCCAAACACGTCCAATCAATATTTTGAGATAGCCGTTTTGTTCAAAATAGTTGAAAGGTCTGGAAATAATGTCTTTTAGGATGACAACCCACACACAGCCATCATGGCAGGGATTGTGAGTTAGGCCAGGTGGGCACATAAGGTTCATATAGGAAGGTTGATCACATAAGAGTCTGAGGGGGATCATTGGACAGGTAATCAGAAGTTGTACAACCCTTTTAAGATTCAAAGTGATCAGAGGGTGGATCCCACCCGCACCTCGCACTTTCCCAAAATGAATCTGATAGAAATTTTGAGATGACCATTTGTTGTTGTAAAAACTTCCAAAAAGGACCACTCGATTAGAAATTGAAAGAGCCTTTTTTAATAGTCAAAGTGATTGGATGGCAACAAGCCCCCCCCCCTCGAGCTCATTTGACTGCAAATCAGATGTTTTAGTTCCCTTTTTAAGAGTCAAAGTGATTGGGGGTGGCCGACCCTCCACCCTACGTTTTATTTTCCACAAATGAATCCGATAAAATTTTGAGATACCCATTTGTTCAAAAATAGTCCAAATATCATATAATAAGGCCTTTGGGGTGGACAGAACCCCCATAGTCTGGGGGCAAGGGTTATAAGTTATGCCCCAAGGGTACGTAAGGTTTTTATGGAACGGGTGGTCGTGTGAACTTTAGATGAGGCTCATTCGGTTTGAAATGTGTAGCTCTAGTTCTCTTTTCAAGGTCAAATACGATGGAGAGCAGCCAGCCCCCTCCCTGACATCATCTATTCCCAAAAAACATTTAATTGAAATTAAGAGATAGCCATTTTGCTACAAATAGTCCAAAAATCATTGAACAATGTCTTTAGGGTGGACACTATCAACCAGAACCCCCGGGCAAGGACTGAAAGTAATGCCCAGGGCATATATAGTTCTTATGAAACTTGCAGTTGCATAAACTTTGGATCGGGTGGAGCTCATTCGATTGGAAGTCGGAAGTTTTAGTGCCCTTTTTATGAGTCAAAAGTAAATGGAGGGACGTCAGCAACCCTCCCCCAAGCCTATCATTCTCCAAAACATATTCGATCAAAAGTTTAAGAGAGCTATTTTGTTCTGCATTGTTGAAAGGTCCATTATTGGCGGTGGACTCCACAGTCCAAAGGACAAGGAGAGTAAGTTAGGAAATTCGTTAATTTTTCACACATACTATATGTTATTGAGGTATGCAAAGGTATGCATGTTTAAACTTTGGTGAGCCTTTCAGAGAATTTTGAGGGTATTGTTGAACTACGTGTATACGGATTTTCAAAAGAGTTCAACCCAGGAATAACTGAGTATGCTAATTTGAAAAATTCAGGAAATGATAAGAGAGATGATCAAAAAGGCAATATTTGCATGCTATCAATACTACTACAACTACCACCACTACTACTATCACACTACTCCATTTATAGTATTAAGAGGAAATTTGAACTAAATCAAAAGACACTATGTGCATGTACATTGTCGAAATAGCGTTTCTCAAGAACTGGTTTGGGTGTTAAGTTGAGAATTTCAGGCTATACTTAAAGAGGAAGATCATCTCACCAAAAGACAAATTACTGCTAGTACGACTGTTACTGATATTACTTCTTCAATTGCAACTACTTGTAGGGCTAATAGCATTGAGAGGAAAAATTTTAAAAGTATATGAACACAGAGGTTATCAAAAGGACATATCAGCAATGGCAGAGCAATGGCTACGGCTACTACAATTAATTCTACAGCTATTACTGCTATTAAAACTAAGGCGAAAAATTTGGGATATATAGAAACTGTATGGAACTAAAACGAAGCACACTATGCCCACACAGGTTGTCAAGCGGACGCATCAGAAATGCTTGGGGAATTGTTTATGGTATATATTAAGCTGAAACCAAAGGCGCTATGAGCATACTGCTACTAATGCTGCTACAACTATTGCTACTGCGTAAACTAAGGGTATTAAGGTGAAGCGTTTAAGGAATATTTTGGCGGATGTTGAACTAAGTCCAAAAAAACTATGAGCATGCGGGCTTTTAACAAGGTGACAAAGCAATATCCGAAGAACATTTTATATTATTAATTTAGACCTTTAAGGGTAAGTTGTGGGGAATTGTGAACTAGCCAGAAGGCACTATATGTATACTTTTAATACTACCAGTACATTTAATGTAACTAATGACGCTAAAGGTGTTAGGATGAAATTTTTAGGGAACTTATAGGAGTTTTAATTAAAGGAAAAAACCATATACGTGCTGGTTTCAAAAGGGCAAATAAGCAATATCACAGGTAGCACAATCTATAATAGCGAAAAATTGAATTGAAACTTTTAAAGAAGTTAAGTCGATTCAAATTAAAAGTTCTGGTACCCTTTTTAAGAGTAAAAAGAAATTAGAGGCTAAGCAGCCTTTCCCTTAAGCCCATTCATGTTCCAGATGCATTCAGTCAAAATGTTGGAACATCCATTTTTTTCAGTATAATAGAACGGTCAAGCAACTATATCTTGGGGATATTAGGCATGTCAACCCCCCACAGTTATGCTATTGGACCATTATGCTTTCACTAGAACACACTTTGCGCTTTACTGAAAAAACAAAACAGGTTTGAAATGTTTTTACCTTTCTTACTTTCATAAATAAAAATTATCAAAACTTTAAAGAATAAATATCAGTATATGTCAATTAAACTGACAATTCAATGTCATTTGTTTTCTTTTTTTTTCAGTGAAGCACAAATTGTGTTCTAGTCTTGAGAAGCCCTACTCATGCCATCTTCTCAGACTCACAACTTTCAATGGCTAACTTTAAACTTAATGAATTCTACATCTTTGGAATCAACTTAAGAAAGTCAATTTTTTATCCATAATCATTATCAAAATTCCTGTTTTTAGAGTTTTGGTTACTCATGGTCCTAGTCGCTCTTTAAATAATGTACTTTAATGCGAGCTGATTTATTAAACAGAGAGTTTTTGCCTTTAGTGAATCAGATATGAGAGAATTTCATTTCGTTTCCATCATATAGATTATCATATAGATTATATAGATCCATCATATAGATTATTCCGTATCCCTTCAACAAATCCCAATACAGCCCTATCCCAATGAGCTATTGAAGTTGCAAGCCCCTTGTATCCAGTTAAACTTTTACGATAGACAGAACATTTTCTGGGAGCATTACATGCATATTTTTGCGGTGAAACCACTCAATTGGTGCTAGCACAGCCCTATACACATGGTGTTATCTCAGCTTCCGGTTATATTTCCAGGAAACATATGCCAGCAGTAAAACCTCGGTAAAATGAGCCTTTGGATACAAGCGGCCAGGCGTACGGTACCCATCTGGCAAGTATCACGTGATCATTAGTATAAATGTTTGATGTTCAGTTACTTAGTACCACAGTCCGACATAGATATTTGATTAGTTTAGAATGATTCAAGATCAAAAACGTTAAAATATTTTAAATATGAGTGATTTCACACTATTGCAAATTGAACGAGTTGACAGTGACGATATGAAGACAAGATCTCCCAATGCAGCAGCTGAAATTGGAAAGGATTGTCTACTAGCATTTGGGTGGGATGAGATGGGTAGGTATGCTATATCTCTGAGTAAATTTAAGTTAGAAGAAGAATTATATTTTGCAGCAAAAGTGAATATAATGCATATATCAAAACAAAAAAATGGATTGAATACAATCGTGAAGCACATTGAGGATAATGGATTGACTCCCTCATGAGAAAAGAATGAGAATGTATATTATTCTGTTATTAAATTTCTGTCAATAAAAATGTTTTACAATTATTTGATATTTGTTAGATATTTTAATTGATGGTTTACTCCTCTCTCTTTGTAGGGATCTAATAGGCGCTGAGAGTGTACACAAAGTAGAAACTTGGGTATATTAGTTTAGTCTATAATCGGCAGTGGGAGTGCCAAAAAATGGATGGATTTGAGAAACAGAAAATCATGTGAAATCTTGTGACATTGGAAAATTTTTTGAATCTAAATAATCAATTTCAGAAGTTAACAATGCAAAAGAAAATATTCTCTGAAAGAATGATTGAAACTATCATGGAAAATGATTCTCCTACTTTGGGTTATTGTATGAGACTTTTACATTGTTGGCCAAATGCCAACACGTTACTCAATTGATCGACATAATAATCGATATAAATTTATATTGTGGATTTCTTTTGAACACTATCTAAAAATATTCAAATCTCCAGGAAGACTTTTTGAGTCTCCGTTTTTTCGTGATAAAAGTCGAAAATTAAAAGAAAAACCCTGTTCAAACAGTTATAATTGATTTTAACGTCAATCGATTACTCCTTTCTCTCTCTCTCTCTCTCTCTCTCTCTCTCTGTCTGTCTCTCTCTCTCTCTCTCTCTCTCTCTCTCTCTCTCTCTCTCTCTCTCTCTCTCTCTCTCTCTCTCTCTCTCTCTCTCTCTCTCTCTCTCTCTAGAGGTAGAAAAAGAACAGCCCCGATGTTCGCAAATCAGTTTCTATTAGGTGATGTGAGAGTCAAGACAGATAAATTTTTTTTCTAAACTTTTCCGCAATGTTTATATACATTGGAGAGCTGGCTGCTATGTGAGAACTGCACAAGTGTTGATGACTGTAATGACAAGTGTAGATTATGCAATCTGTGTAAATTCCATAGAGGAGGCGCGGTACAAACTCACGATTTTAATTCTTGCCTTGAAGAGGCTCATGACTCTCACCCTAGAGTATATCTATGTTCCAATTTTCACTATGATAAGTGTAAGTAATGGGAAAATGCTTACCCTGCTATGATTGGAAAAACTTTAAACGTAATTTCATTTTATTTTTAAGGTATTGGTATTGTCGTGGATTTAAATTGCTTTGGGAAGAAGGATTTGGACCATGTTTCATTGTCGAAACATCAAGAGAGTATGGTTTCTACCTCATCGTTTTGAGAACAATGGTAGTTATGATTATAAACATACTGATTTTTATTTGGCTGTTACAGAAAGTGATTCTTCATATGAGAATATTGTGTGTGATATTACTTCAAATAAGCAAATTAAAACATATGAATTTTATAACATGAATCATAATAGTATAATTGACTTCACAAAGAGATATAATAAAATTGAAGTTACATTATATTGTGGAAAATATGATCCTGACTTTGCATATCAAGATCGGTATAAGTTGAATCTCAATGATCTGCTACCACTAATCGTTGTTGACCACAACCTAAATGACAAAGAAGAGGAAGAAATCTAAAAGATGAAAGACAAAGACTTTTGTTTTATTGTACATTTATGTTTTATTTATAAGAAAATTACAAGCATTATTAAAACCTTTTATTTTTAGGGAAGTCAATATTTTACAGGTAGGACAGGGTATTTTCTACTATGTAGTCATTCAACAGAGGGTTTCTACATAAATGTTGAGAAATTCGTTGCATGTGTAGGCAAGACATTGAAAAATAATATACATTAATGCATGAAAACAACAGCTTTTGGTTGATAAATCTTGTACTTGCTTCCGATTTTGAACAATAGATTTTCCACTTCTTTCAAGGAAATTTTTGATGTGAGAAGTGTAGAATGCATATGGTGGATCAAGAGGATCAAAAACTTCTATATTCTTCACTTTTTGAAAGATGTATAAACAATGCTCCGTCTGCACAGTCGATGGAAAACTATTAACAAGGATAACGGCATTGCTACCACTATGAATATGTTCAAGGAAATCCAAGGGCATTCACTAGGATTTGTATTTGGACATTTATAGATCCAAGTTAAAACCATCGATTATTGGATTTGTGTTCCTGGTGCCAAGTGTAAAAGAACACTATCGTCAAAGAGCACTAGCATTACCAATAAGTTTTAAATTGATGTAGTGAGATTAATCCTACACTCTCAGTCAGTGGTTCAGCAAAGGTACACTCTAAACGTAAAGCGCCCGTTCGGACAATAATCATATCTTGAGTTAATAGACAAATGAAATTCAATGAAAGCATGAGTTTTTGCGAACACTTTGTTTATTATACCATTTTCAAAAATCGAGAATCTCGATCCAGGGATTGCATTCTCAATTCATATAGGGTCCTATAGGATTTATAAAAGGATAAATTGCAGAGAGGAATTCCATTTACTTTACACACAAGAGAGGGAAGTCCGAACATTTCAAGTTCGTGTGGAGAACTTGTCCATGATTCTATGACACTGGCACCTTTTGCAAATGCAAAAGCAATATTTGAAGAAATTTCACCATTGATTAATGAAGAGTCGGTGAAGGTACTAGAACCTGTGATAATATGTCGTTGATCGGTGTTTGTTCGAATCACCTTAATTTTTCAATGCCAAAGCTACAGAACTCATAACCTGTTGTTTTCGTACATAAAGTATTTTCGAGTTGAGATTGACATTTGCATCGGGTGCTGCATCAAGTGTTTTTCTCAAGATGAAATTGGACGGGAGGGGTGGTAGCTTTATGTAAATTTTAACATAGGAAGGAATCCATTGGGATATATTAAATATTTAATGGTTTAATTTACCAGCTAAATGATACTCCTTGCTCACCGCCCAAGTAATTTCACCATCACTATCATAAATTCGATCTATAATCATAGCCTGTCGCCAACCCTCTCAATTTCTTATAGGTATTTGGAATCATTAACATAAAATGTATGTAGCTTGCATAGTTTGATAGATTGTTGCTAGAGCTCACATATGTTCCATTTATGCAGACGCATATTTGTGTAAACAAAATGTGTGGGATATTGTCTTCAAAGGATAATCCATTGGTAACGGTGGGAGTGTGATTGTCAGACTTTTTCCTCGCCACGACTTTTAAATCAATAAATGTGGATAAGAAATCTATGAAGTATTCTTAATTAGGATAAATTTGAAAATGTATGTTTTCAGAGAGTGGCTACTGTGGGTAGAATTGTTGATAGTAGCCATGTTTCACACTGACAACTACACCTTCTGCATTGAAAAGATTTTGAGATGATCTGACTGTGAGATGGGATTTCTTGTGGAGTAAATGTGTCATTTCAGTTAAGGAAAAGAAATCCTTTTTCGATGTAACAACTTTTTTCTTCGTTTCTTTATCTTCTTTGACAAGATTGATGTCTTTCGTTTCTGACCTGAGTAGAGACTGATGAAAGATGAGGTATTTCTCGACCTTGTTAAGCCTTTTTCACTTTGTCTTGATTTCAATCGCTCGCCAAGGGATCGTGCACTGGACCTGATATTTTGTGAGACAATTTCTTTAAAATCTTTGCCAGCCCTCCTTTCATGTAGTATAGAGGATGCAAAATCCACGGCAATCGGAGCAACAAAATTAGCCAGGGGTGCTAAAGAGCGAAACAGCTTAGTAAACCAACTGCCAAAACCATAGCCCAACATTGACGAACGAACTTTGTAATAGTCCATTCCATAGCCCAACTGTCGTGGTCTGAGACTAGTAACATAGCAAACAATAACTGGACAAACAAGTGTGTTTTTTCTATTTACCATCTCGTTGTTGAATCGATCGAAAATGACATGTAATTACAGCCAAACCTTTTTGTTATAGGTAAGGGATCACGTAATTTACTTCTTAATGTTAACTGGTAGAGTTCCAAATATGAAGTGTTTAAAGGAACATAATGAACATTCTTTATATTATTATACACTTGAAATGTTGATTCCACACACATACATCACATAGGTCACCCTCTCCTCTCAATGGATCTAGATTTATTGATTAAAAGTAATAGTTTCAATATTTTTCATTGGATTTTATATGTATTGGTCTTGATTTTTACGGATTGTTTTGGATTTCTACATATTGTTGGATTAAGGAAAAGGCTTATTCAAGGAAATGTTTTAAATTTTATTTCTTTTTTGACTATAAGGGGGTATTTTTTACGAAATTACTAGAGATAAGGAGAAGTGACAAGGTGGAACGCCAAGGAGCATAGCAATATAACAATGAAATGGCAAGTTCCCATTGTTTAAGCAAAAATAATGAATGATCTTATTTAGTCTATAAAATTTCTTTGTGGGGAAAAGATTGAAAATGCCTTAGTTGTGATAATGCGTGCCATAGGGTGCCATCGGGCAGGTACATTGTGCAACGCTGGCCTCATTTGCCATGAATCATCAGAAGAAACACTATTGGGAATGTTTCATCAAGTTTAAACGGTCGATTCTAATTTAAACGGAGATTTTTGCAGGAAAATGCCTGAAAAATGCTATTTGTGCGATAATGCACGCCAGAGGGTGCCATATGCCAGCCATTGAGTGTCACTGGTTACCAATAAATACCAATAAAGAATGAGCAAAATATGGAATTAAGTCACATGTCTTGTACTCCTCTTAAATTTACCCCTAATAAGTCACCTCCTCTCAATGGTTCTAGATTTATTGATTAAAAATAACAGTTTTCGCTCAGCATTATATTGTTTATGTTGTAAATATACCTATGGTAAATTTCTCAGGATTTATGCTGACAATTCTCGGTTCAACAAATTTCTAGTTGGAAATATCCTTTCCTACTTGTATAATATAAATTACATTACCATAAGAATAATATGGCTCAATAGCGTATGTACAAAGGTGGGCTCGCTCAAGATTGTCTCTAATATAACTGTAAAATTGTGTGTCGTCAAGAGGAAAAGATAGACTTTTGAGCTATATGAAGATGTACCATATTCTAGCCATAAGGATACTCTTATTTTTATTTCATCTTTGATAGCGCATTCAATTTCCGATAGAGTAGAAACATCCATTACTAATAATATACTAAGAACAGTCCACAATGCTACCACTCTGTTAGTGTCCCTAAACCATTACTTAACATGCAGGTGCGCTTAATAGATCAAAAGTCAATAACCTTGTTGGATTTTAGCGTGCTCTCAATTGGAAAGGATTGGAAACACGCGATGCATTTCATCGTTCTATAAAGTGTTCAGCGAATTCTCCGGGCGGGGGGAAACAGCTTGTCTCGTAGAATCTATTTCCCGAATCAAAACATTATGAACTGTTTGCTTGTCCAGCTGGTTAAGGCTCTGGTCTTGTCACTTGGGAAATCTCTGGTCTTAGATTTGATTCCCAAAGTGGACAAAACCTGGGGATTATAAAGGCTCCCCGAGGAAAAATCTTTAAAGAAATTTCTCGAACAAAAAAAGGAAGGAAAAGTCTTGAAGAAAATTAAATCTTGAAGGAAAACGATATCTTAAAGTATTACGTAACATACCTTGTGTCCTTCGTCCTCACGTGGGCAATCTCACCGGAGATTGCCCACTTGACTTGTGGGACCTGACTTCTAACAAGTCACGCGGAATATGCGTCATCCTTAAGATAAGTAGACAATCCCCTATTAGAAGAAAACATTTGCAAGTAACAAAACACGCCCGTATTATATAACAATCAGGTGTACTATACTAGCATATAACGTACCAACTAAAGAAAGCTTGAAGAAAACATTTGCATAAGTAAAAAAACAATACCCCATTATGTAACAATCAGGTTTACTATGCCATTACATAAGAAAACGAATGTACCATAGTACTGCGTAACCATACTGCGTAACAGTACTGCGTACTATACCAGTACATAACGTAACAACTAAAGAAAGCTTGAAGAAAACATTTGCATAAGTAAACAAACAATACCCTATTACGTAACAATCAGGTTTACTATACCATTACACAAGAAAACAGATGTATCATAGTACTGCGTAACCATACTGCGTAACAGTACTGCGTTCTATACCAGTACACAACGTAACAACTAAAGAAAGCTTAAAGAACACATTTGCATAAGTAAACAAACAATACCCTATTACGTAATAATCAGGTTTACTAAACCATTACTTAAGAAAATAGATGTACCATAGTACCGCGTAAGACCCAGGTGTGTAATTACGTCTTGAGGGGTTAGTGGTGCCTACGTTTGCATCTTGCTCGGTGGGCCCCGTTGGAGTTGCTTGCTAAGGCCCCCGGTGAAATTGGATATAGGGTCCCGCTGCAGTTGACAGCTAGGGCTCGTATCTTTAAGGCTCCCTACTGGTGGATCTTGAACTCTAACAAGTCCTATTACGTGGTAAACACTTAAATCCTAAAGAAAACATTTGCATAGCTGTACAAACAAGCCCCTGTTATTTAAAATCCACTTGCATCTTGAGGAAAACCTTTGTATAAATAAACAAACACCCCCTATATAGTAACAAGCGCCTGCATCTTGAAAAAAAATCTTTAAAAAAGTATCAGGATCGGGATTCGAAGGGATATATGTGCCGTCAGAATGGTGGGATATATTTGTTGTCGGAGTGGTGGGATATGTATGTCATCAGAATGGTGGGACATTTGTGGTGTCAAAGTCATTATGTGGATACTACTGAAAATGATATTTGATCCCTTTTGATTTCTGGAAATATTTCTGGTCTACGCTGTCTATTATGAAAATAAAGAGTAGTATTAAACCCCAAAATAAACAAAATTTATTCCGTATAGGACGGCAGCTGCCCTTTCCTTATCCCCAACCTCCCCTTCGGTTCTTTCCGCTTCTTTTTAAAATGAAGTTCTAGTTCTTTTTTAAATTCAAAGTACTTGGAAAAGCAACCAGCACTCCTTTCGTAGAATTGCTTTTACCGTTACGTCCTTTTTTTATATCTGGAAAGTGATCACACATTCGTGATCTTTCTTTGATAACAAAAAATCACACCAACAACTTGTAGATGAAAGATGAAACCTAACCTCTACAGTAGGGTTTGCTTTGTTACAGTATTGCTGTAGCCTCTACAGTATTGCTTTGTTAGGGAAGCGGGTAAATGCCTCAAAGGGTGCATTTTAATGCCCAAACATCCTAATTCTCATTGAGCTTTCAGGTAAATACAGAATTAGTTCTAAGGAAGGGGGCGGGGACTGGTAGTAGAGATTTTTAATCTCTCTCGATTTCTGGTCTACGCTGCTACTATGAACTAAAACGTAATATTAAACCTTAAAATTAGCAGAATTTATTCCGCATCGGTGGGGCTGCTCTTTTCTCATCCTCAACCTCTCCTGTTTGTATTGGAAACCTTGGAGGATGCTCATTCGTTCGGAAGTTTAATATTCTAGTACTTTTTGATAAAGTCGAGAGTAATTGAGGGCCAACCAGCCCTTATCCTAAAACTATTTTTGGTATCTGGTCCTTTTGTCACCCCCTAGGACATCTGATCGACATTTTGAGGTTGCTATTTTGTGCTTTTTCCGCGGCTGCTTTATTTTGCGTGTGGGGGAATTTTCGACGTGGAGATTTTCCACGGGGGAGAAACTGCTGGGAGAGGGGAAACACCAGCTACCGTTTTATTATTAGACCCCCCCCCTCAAAAAAAAGAAAAAAAGAAAAATTGTAACTATGTACTTTGTGGAAAAACCTTTGCGATTATTTAAGATCATAATCTTTTTAATACCTTAATAAGTACTAAAAAAAGTTAATGATTGACTTGTAAATTTTCATTGCATATATATTACGTGGTAATTCGTAGCCTATACTGTAAACCAACGCCAAAAAAGAAAAAAAAAATATCCCCTCATTATTGTAATCATCATAATGATTTTACTGTTACAGTATAATTATTAAAACCATGCCGAAAAAAACGGTTTCCGTCTATGTATGTTTTAAATAGATAGTGCTAAAATTAAGCATGTGAAAGAAAAAATATAAACAAAGGTTGAAAAAACGATATATGGCTTAATAACAGAGCTCATGGTACGATTCATGTCATGTTGGAGCGGTAAAATCCTGCTTGTATTCCTCATAGATTCGATAAAGATTATGTCTGATATCAGTAATCAAATACATTGTTGCAAATAGATAGATAGATAAATATATATTTATTGCAACAATACCCACTTAGGGGCCACGGCAAAAAACAACAAATAATACAAAATAATACCACACAATGCTAACTCACATAACAGGGTATATAATAGTAACTATGAAAAAGCATAAAAACTGCAAAAAGAAAACAAAAACAAAAAGGCACATAATACCATAATACTCGCATAATAACACAGAATGTCAAACAAATGATCAATATATTTTAAATGTTTTAAAGCTATATGGATCATGGCTATAAAAAAGAAAAAAGAAAATGCTTCAAGCACACCAGATAAAATAACTTTCAACATTCTTCTCTTGTCCCGCCTATCACTCACCCTCCAAAAATGTCTCTCAATGCTGTATGGCTACACAGGAGTACTTTTCCACATTCACAATATCCACTTTACACTTACTTTTAAAAATTTCAACCATCTAATCTTTCCCGTTTAAGCCAATACCAAAAGTTTCTACCCTCAAATCCTTTAACTCCTTACAATTGCTCATAAAGTGCTCTAAATCCTCATTTTCTCCACATAAAGGGCAAAAATACAGGCCCCTCTGTGACCTAAACCTCCCAAATATTTCCTTCTTTCACTGAAAGGCATAAAATTACCCCGTATTGAAAGGACCTACCTTATATCCTCCCCCTTCAAGTTCCACTTTAAAATAGTATTCCTCTCCCCATGCCTCCTTAACCTCTACGTACACATATAGAGACGCTACCGCGGTCCGACTTGCCTGCCATAACTGGATATCCTGCTCTTGCAGTACAATCTTTACCTCTTTTGCCACGGATCCTATTTCTCCTCGTATGCATACCTCCTGATTCCAAATTCCTGTTATCACACAACTATTCAAAATTTTCCTTATTTGATTTGGCCATGAATTATTTCTATTATCCTTTATCATTTCTCTGTATGCTACCTTAACTAATCTATCCTCAGGCAATGATTTTATCCTTTCCCAAAACTTAACCATTTTTACAAGTCTCTTATTCCAAAGGGTGTCGAGGCCTAAATCTCCTCTTATTACTAGACTATTAAACCTTTCATTTAAACCTAACAGTCTCTTAAAATACCTAAGCTGAATCCTTTCTAGCCCCATTCCTTTCTAACACCCCCACAATTCTGATCCATAATGTACTATTGAAATCAACCTTCCCTCAAAAATTTTCTTCTGCAGCTTGATATCATTTAGGCCTAATTTATTAATACTACTTGTAAGGAAGATACCTATTAGCCTTTTCCCTTTGATAACCATATCCTCTATATGCCTCTTCCATTTTCCATCAGCCATTAACTTAATTCTTAAATTATCAAATTCTTCAATTATTTCCATTTCTTCCTCTCTGTAGATAAATCTTAGCCCTGCCCCCCTATTTCCCTGCTAGTCTTAAACATCGTAATTATCGACATTTCTATATTAAAAACTAATCGTTTTCGTTAAAATACACTTGAAGTTTAGGAGTTTTTGAAGATTTTTCTTACTATCCGCAAGTAGCGCTGTCATCTACGAATAGTAATAGTAATAAATCATATTAGCTGTAAGCAACTTGACACATGATGGCTTTTTCTGCTTTATATATTCCTCGATATCATTAATATATAGAGAGAATATCCCAGGAGACAAAGTGCATCCTTATTTCACTCCTATCCTCCTTTGTACTACCCTCGATATACGTCTACCAACCCTCACAACTACCCTCACTGCCAAATACATTTTAACTATAATCATTACAAATGCTCTCAGCAGCCCTATGTCTAATAAACTTTTTATCAATAATTCCCTATCAATTCCATCAAACGCCCCTCTAAGGTTTAGAAAGGCTAAAAAAGCTCATCAATATGTCACCTTATTATGTGACATGCTGCTAATTGACTATATTCCAGTTATGCACTATCCATAACGATCCACCCCTTGTTTTCTTCTTCATCGATGCTATTTAAAAACAATGATTGTTAAGTCACATAGCGACACATATTTTATGAATAAAATTTAAAAGAAAGTCATCTTTTTTAGCGAAAAATGAATCTTCTTGTCAGTGTTTGTAGTAATGTGTGAGATTGTGTTTCATGCAACTACACTGCAACTGCTATGAGTTAATTTATACCAATTTTCCGACTAAAGCTGTAACAAAAGAAATAAGTTGTAACTGTAACGCTTCAAAATTTGCTGCTGGCGTCGCTTTGCAATGCTTTCCTGTAGTTAACTTTAAGTAATTTCGCTGAGAACTTAAAAAGGTATCTATGGTACCGATCGATAAACAAACCCAAGGGAGTAGCCTCACAATCAAATCCTTAGAGATTGAAAGAATGCTTTTATAAAATACTACTTATAGCTTTTTAAAAGAAGGTTTCAGTAAAGTTTTAGAAAGAGCTCTTGAACCCAATCGCTGGCGCTAACACTTCTATTTTAAATTTTGGGTCTTGAGGTGAACAGCGAATAAAGTAAGAATGCCAATAACACAGCATCAGGTACTTATATACACCTATACTAAACGATGAGCAACAAACATCAGAAGCTACAAACAAAACATATAAGAAGCCAGGTCATGACAATATCTAACGTCCCAGGTTCTCATGGTTACATTGAATTGATTACCCACCAGTGTGCCACCAACACGTTACAAGTTGACCAGATGTTTTTAGCTCATCCTATATAAGCTCATGGTCGTATCTGCTAAGCCGAATAAAATTAATTTAACGAAAATATCTCGACTACATTCCACAAGAAATCAGGTTAAATCCTTCAAAGGTAGTAAAGCTGAAACACTGTCAAGGAGAAAAAAAAGGATAAAAGAGGGACTTTGGTGTTAGTGGGTATTTTTTTTCTCTTGTTTTTTCTTGCAGCCCAAAGAATGAAGAACCAATTCCTAGGTTGGTTTCCAATCCTTTGTGGCGACCAAATTGGTACTGAAACCGAGACTGTAATACACGGACTATTTCTGACACTTGGTTTGTTCAGATTGACATCTGAGGAGGTTTGCTCAACAGCGACAGAAGCTTGCGATAGAACAAGTAGACTTAGTCACATGCCTAGGCTGAGGGAAAAACTTCGACCTATGAAAACATTATTGCAAACAATGACAAAAAGATTCATTTTTCGCTAAAAATGGCCTTTTTTTAATTCTATTCATAAATATGTGTGCTATGTGACTAAACAATCACTGTTTTTTTTTTGTTTGTTTTTTTAATAATGTCGGGGGAGAAGACAAAAGGAGTAAATCCATATGGATGCTGCATAGCTAGAATGCTAGAATATAGTCATTTAGCAGCATGTCACGGAATAAGGACACATATTTGCAAAAAAAGTATTTGATTACTGATATCAGACATAATCTTTATCAAATCTAGGAGGAATACAAGCATGATTTTACCGCTCCAACAGGACAACGAGCCGGCCCTGAAAATATCAAACAATCAAAAATTTAGCAGAAATTGTACCATGAACTCTATTATTAAGCCATATATCGTTTTTTTCAACCTTTGTTTATTTCTTTCTTTCACATGCTTAATTTTAGTACAATCTATTTAAAATATACATTAACGGAAACCATTTTTTCAGCATGGTTTTAATAATTATACTGTAACAGTAAGATCATTATGATGATTATAATAATGAGGGGATCATTTTTTTTCTTTTTTGGTGTTGATTTACAGAATTGACTATGAATTGCCACATGTAATATATGCAAGGAAAATTTACAAGTCAATTATTATCTTTTTTATATTAATTAAGGTATTAAAAAAATTATGATATTAAATAATCGCAAAGATTTTCCCACAAAAGTACACACATACAATTTTTTTCGGGGGGGGGGTCTAATAGTAAAACGGTAGCTGGTGTTTTCCCTTTCCCAGCAAATTATCCTCTGCGGAACCCCCCCCCCCATGGAAAATTCCCCCACACGAAAAATAAAGCAGCCACAGAAAAAGTACAACATATACACCTCAACATGTCGATCAGATGTCCTAATAGTTAACAAGAGGACCAGATATCAAAAATAATTTTATGATAAGGGCTGGTTCGTCTTCCATTACTTTCGACTTATCAAAAAGGACTAAAACATTAAATTTCCGATTGAGTGAGAGCCCAACTGTTGAGGTTAAAAGCCCTAATCTACAAATGTTGGTTGTATTTTTTATCAAAGATAAATCATCAATATGTGATCACTTTCCAAATATCAAAAAAGGTCCTAAAATCAAAACAGCTCTAAGAAAGTGGTAGTGGTTGGTTTTCTAAGAACTAAGAATTAAAAAAAAGACTAGAACTTCATTTAAAAAGGACTGGAAAGGATCGAAGGGGAGATTGAGAATCAGGAGGGGGCAGCTGCCCTCATATACGGAATAAATTTTGCTTATTTTGAGGTTTAAGGCCATGATTAAGTGACCTTGAAAACATCGTGGTTCAAAATTGAAGTTAGTGTAGCCTTCTGTCTCTCGATTCTCTAGAGATCGTCGATTGCCAAAAACCCTTCAAATAGCACTTATTCATTGGCGAAAATAACAGCTAGAAACTCTAAGTTTCAAATATTATCAAGTCTGTAAAGATCTAACAACCTCTTCTAGTAAATGATTAATGATTAGAATTGACCGAGGCCCTCCGCCTAAGAAGGTGGGATCGGGTTCAAACTCGAAAATGAACAACTAGAGGCACTAAGTGTCAAATATTATCAAGTCTGTAAAGATCTAACAACCTCTTCTATTAAATAATGATGACAGGAATACACCGAGGCCCTCCGTTTAAGAAGGTGGGATCGGGTTCAAATTCGAAAATGAACAACTAGAGACACTAAGTGTCAACTATTATCATGTCTGTAAAGATCTAACAACATCTTCTATTAAATAATGATGACAGGAATACACCGAGGCCCTCCGTCTAAGAAGGGGGGATTGGGTTCAAATTCGCAAATGAACAACTAGAGACACTAAGTGTCAAATATTATCAAGTCTGTAAAGATCTAACAACCTCTTCTAGCAAATGATAGATGACAAGAATTCACCGAGGCTAAGAATTCAATCCCGTCTAAGAAGGTGGGATTGGGTTCAAATTCGCAAATGAACAACTAGAGACTCTAAGTGTCAAATATTATCAAGTCTGTAAAGATCTAACAACCTCTTCTAGCAAATGATAGATGACAAGAATTCACCGAGGCCCTCCGTCTAAGAAGGTGGGATCGGGTTCAAATTCGAAAATGAACAACTAGAGACGTTAAGTGTCAACTATTATCAAGTCTGTAAAGATCTAACAACCTCTTCTTTTAAATAATGATGACAAGAATACACCGAGGCCCTCCGTCTAAGAAAAGGCGATTGGGTTCGAATTTGAAAATGAACAACTAGAGACACTAAGTTTCAAATATTATCAAGTCTTTAAAGATCTAACAACCTCTTCTAGTACATGATTGATGACAAGAATTCACCGAAGCCCTCCGTCTAAGAAGGTGGGATCGGATTCAAATTCGAAAATGAACAACTAGAGACACTAAGTGTCAAATATTATCAAGTCTGTAAAGATCTAACAACCTCTTCTAGCAAATGATAGATGACAAGAATTCACCGAGGCCCTCCGTCTAAGAAGGTGGGATCGGGTTCAAATTCGAAAATGAACAACTAGAGACACTAAGTTTCAAATATTATCAAGTCTGTAAAGATCTAACAACCTCTTCTAGTACATGAGTGATGACAAGAATTCACCGAAGCCCTCCGTCTAAGAAGGTGGGATCGGATTCAAATTCGAAAATGAACAACTAGAGACACTAAGTGTCAACTATTATCATGTCTGTAAAGATCTAACAAGCTCTTCCATTAAATAATGATGACAAGAATACACCGAGGCCCTCCGTCTAAGAAGGGGGGATTGGGTTCAAATTCGCAAATGAACTAACTAGAGAAACTATATGTCAAATATTATCAAGTCTGTAAAGATCTAACAACCTCTTCTAGCAAATGATAGATGACAAGAATTCACCGAGGCCCTCCGTCTAAGAAGGTGGAATTGGGTTCAAATTCGCAAATGAACAACTAGAGAAACTAAGTGTCAAATATTATCAAGTCTGTAAAGATCTAACAACCTCTTCTAGCAAATGATAGATGACAAGAATTCACCGAGGCCCTCCGTCTAAGAAGGTGGAATTGGGTTCAAATTCGCAAATGAACAACTAGAGACACTAAGTGTCAAATATTATCAAGTCTGTAAAGATCTATCAAGCTCTTCTAGCAAATGATAGATGACAAGAATTCACCGAGGCCCTCCGTCTAAGAAGGTGGGATCGGGTTCAAATTCGCAAATGAACAACTAGAGACACTAAGTGTCAAATATTATCAAGTCTGTAAAGATCTAACAACCTCTTCTAGCAAATGATAGATGACAAGAATTCACCGAGGCCCTCCGTCTAAGAAGGTGGGATCGGGTTCAAATTCGAAAATGAACAACTAGAGACACTAAGTGTCAACTATTATCAAGTCTGTAAAGATCTCCCTCACCTATTTCACTTTAAGGTAACGTCGGGTCAAGAGGAAAAAGTGGTGAAAGTAAAACCCTGGTTCTTGTCCCCGCGAAATTTGACTTGGAACCACAGCCTATTCTGGTATATTTTGTGGAAAAAAGAGCTCTTTTTATTCTTTAAGCAAGATTGGACATATTACGTATATACCCGAAAAGGGTCTCTGATTATAGAGATTAAAAATCATTCTGTGATTATGCCAATATGGTCTAACATTTCCACCATTTATAAAAGAAAAATGTTCTTACCGTGCTTCTCTAAAAATTACACAAAATTTCATAGTTCTTCTACGTAAACGACACTTTCTCACAACTGGTATTCGGAAGTTACTTTATTTTTCTGATGTTAATCATTGTTTCCTCTACTATGTTTTGCAGGGGCACCCCCTTTTGGTTTTCTAGTGAAGATGGCTACAGATGGTTTCACAAGAGATGGCTACTAATCTTTCTGTTTAGTTCCTTATAAGACCATAGTCTCTAGCGACTAGCTTAAACTCAGTGAAGAGTTTTATGTCTCGCACATACTGTTTTCCTTATTTCCGATAATGTCTTTTTTTTAAACACTTAAAGGCCATGTTGTTGTAAACTAGTGGTTTCATCTTAAGAAAAAAACACACAAACATCAACAAAAAAGAAACAGTATTTAATTTGAATCTGAAAAATCCTGGTTACAGCGATAGCTGCAACCATAGTTTAACCAAAAGTTTAAAATTGCGTTTTGAAGAAAATATGTCTAGTGAGTTTTTTTTTTTTTTTTTTTTTTTTTTTTAGCTAATTCAGGAACGGTAACTGTTATTTCGATTAATTTTAAAAGTAAAATTTTATTCTTAAACAAATTTACAGGAACTTCGAAAAGAGCCTGAAACCTCTAGGAAACGATGTTGGATGGTTGTAAAAAACAAACGTATCTGCAATATCTTCAGGGATGGCTAAGGGTAATAAGTTGAAGCTTTCAGAGAATTTCGAGTGGGATGTTGATTAAAGTCAAAAGGAAGTACTTAAATCCAGGTTGTCAAAAGGGCATATCTCCAATATCTCAGTTAAGTTATTTTCGAAATATTACTAGTGAATCAAAGTCTTGGGTTAATGTTTTGTATCCCACGCAGATTAATATGCGGTTACCTTTCCTTCTTACTGAAATCCAAAAAAAAATCCAAAAAAGTAACGAGCCATATTAAGATCTAAGACAAGCAGAAATAAAGTCGTAACAATTTAATCTTAAAATGAACAATAATAGGCACGTCAAATGTAGAACCTATAACTAACAGAAATTAAAATGAATAATCAATTCAAGCTTAAAACGAACAAAAATTGCCTCAAACAAGCAGAGGTGGCTTTAGGGGGTTGGACAGGGGCGCACTTGCTCCAGGCACGGAAATTTCAGGGGTGAAAAATTTCAAATAAATAATGTGACATTTGTAATTACTTCGTGATTCTTGAAATTTTATTTAGATAAATTAAAAAAAAAAATAAAGGGTACACATGGCAGTAAGCATAAACAAACTGAATCCGAAATTTCCATTTTTACCGCGTCTTTTCTCATATTAAATAAAAAAAAACAAGTTTTTTAACTGAAAGTGAGGAGCCACATTAAAACTTAAAACGAACAGAAATTACTCCGTATATGTAAGGGGATTTTCCTCCTCAACGTCCCGCTCTTCACGCTAAAGTTTGACTCTTTCTCTTAAATCTACTTCTTAAAACAGTAAAAAACTTTAGAGTTGAAATGATTCGTCCAAGGACGAGTGGAAGGGTGGAAAAGTGTGAATTCAAATGATCCTGATCTGCTTGCGCACAATAGAACTCCTCTAGTTATTCTATTTTTAGACCACTTCGTATCACAGCTGCAATGATGTTTTGGACTTCTTGACTTAACGCTCTTGCTCAGCAGGGTCGCCAGCGTAGAGGGAACTGGTTGACAACACCGTCAGTCTTCTCCAAGTAGCCCTGTCCAGTGCTAAGGATGGGGCCTCGTTTGGGTTGATGTTGCGATTGAGCAGGCGTTGGTTTATTACATCAGCCCATCTAGTGTGTGGCCTTCCTCGAGGGCGTTTCCAGCCATTTTCCGAGGGATTGAAGTCCGAGATAATCCTTTTGGGGGTACTTATCGGTGGACAGAGTAAGTGGCCGTACCACCTTAGAGAGCGGGCTTCTACCTGGGTAGAGAGGTTCGCCAGTTTGAAGGTCTTCAGGATCTCAGTATTGCGAATCTTGTCATAACATTTGAAGCTTTCAACTCGACGCAGGTGTCTAGCCTGAACAGCATCGACCATTCTTAGCTGTGTCTGGGCTATCCGCCATGTCTCAGATGAGTACAGCATGATGCTTGAGACTTTGGCGTTGTAAATTCGGGCTTTGGTATGGCGGTTAATTTGCGGTCTGTGGAAGACTGCTCCCAGGAGTCGTCTGAACACAGAGCTTGTCTTGGCTAATCTGACTGAGATTTCGGCATCAAGTTTGCCACTTGAGGATATAATTGATTCGAGACATGTGAACTGCCATACCACATGGACAGCTTGGCCGTTAATCACAACAATTGAGAGTGGTGCTGATGCGGTCTTTTCTATGGGCATGATCTTCATTTTCCTCCAGTTAATTTTCAGCCCAACTCTAGAGGCTGCGGATGAGAGCGTCTCGAGTTTAGACTTAAGTTGGTCGAGACTGTCACTAAAGACAGCTACATCGTTCGCGAAGGCAAAATCGGACAGAGTCCTCCCGGCATAACTGATGCCAAAAGGTTGGGCACGGTGCGTTTCATTCAGGATGTGGTCGATGACACAGTTAAACAGCTGAGGGGAAGCAGCACATTCTTGCCGTACTCCATTTTGTATTGGGAAGGAATAAGAAAGCTTTCCGTTAACCAGGATGGCGCTTTCTGCGTTGCTATAAAGTTATTTGAATAGGCTGACTATCTTTGCGGGTAGGGCCACAGCTTTCAGGATTAGCCAAAAGGACAGTCTGTCAACAGTGTCAAAGGTTGAACGAAAGTCAATGAAAGCTATGTGGACTTTTTTGTTGAATTCTACTGTCTTCTCAACGATCTGTCTAACCGTGTGAATCTGCTCAGTTGTCGATCTTCCTTGCATGAATCCGGCTTGTTGGGGGCGGCACAAAGTACGTAGGAAACTTGTTGCACGTTTCAGCAGTAGCATCGCAAACAGCTTTCCAGGAACAGACAGTAGGGTGATACCGCGGTAGTTGTTGTAGTCCGTCTTGCTGCCCTTGTGCTTAAACACTGGCACAAGGATTCCTTTCTTCCAGTCTGATAGTATAACTTCAGTGCGCCAGATTATGCTGAACACCATCTTAAGCCGGAGTATCATTGCAGGGCTGCCTGTTGTGAGTAGCTCAGACACGATGCCACAAGTGCCGGCTGCTTTTTTGTTCTTAAGTTTCTTTACGGCCGATCTGATCTCTTCAGGAGAAAATTCGTCACCGTCGGGGGCAGCGGTAGCCTCTGCAGCAGCAGCAACAAGCCCTGGGTCAATGGAATCGGGTGGATCTGAGTTGAGCAGTATGTCAAAGTGTTGCTTCCATAGACCAAGACATTGGGGACTTTTCAATTATGATAAACCAAATGGCTATCTCAAAATTTCATTCGTATATCTTTGGGGGGGAAAGAGTCATGGAAAGTGGGTTATTTGGCCTCCATTCACCAATACCTCCAATTTTGGACTTCACCAGACTTTTTGTCACATGTCAGCATCTTTGCCCCTTCTAATTGATCCTAAGACCATGAAATTGGAGTCTTTGCTTATTTATACGAGATAGACTGCCTGAAGCAAGAGGCTGAGCTTTGGCACAACAAATGGGAAAATGTTCTGATCACAAAAAGGCCTTCTTGTACTTTCTTCTATTCAAGAATGCGACTTTTCCTCCCTTATAAATACTCGTCTTCTTTTTGCTGCTCTTGCAGCGTTGCCTGTAACCACTGCTACTCCAGGAAGAAGCTTCTCCATACTTAGAAAGCTAAAATCCTAGAAAATTCAACGGAACAAGAAACGCTGAGTGGTTTAGTCCAGATCGCCATCCATGAGAACACTAATATCTGCCATGAAAAGGTAATAGACATTTCTCAGGGAAGAAAAACTATCGTTTAGATTTTGTTTTGCAAACACTTACTAAACTTAACCCAACCTCTCGTTTAATTCTACGAATCTATAATGTATATCAATAAATGGCTTACTTATGTGACACTTAAAAAACAAAAGCAGAAAATAAAACCCCTTAAAGATCCAACAGTATTCCTAATGGCCACGTCTTCGTTAACAAGGGGCAAAGTAACGGGATATCGAGTTAAGAGCTCGGGATTAACCATATTTAAGACCACTAGACAAAGTCCTTGGAAGGATATTCTTTTGGGCTCCCTCCCCGAACAAAAATTCTGGATACAGCTTTACTGAGATTACAATGAATCTTTGGGGATTTTTTTATGTGGTTGTTAATAAAACCACACCGTTCAAAAGACATATTATTTTTAATAAAACTCAAATGACTTTCAGGCTGTTTAGATGTTTGAGAGAGAGGGGGAAGTAACACCAACACCAACCTTGGTCAACCCTATCAAATTATTCCTTTTTTGTGTTGATAATATGATAATAAAAACATACTGCTCAAAATACAAATCGTTTTCAGCAACGCGCAAATGACGCTATAGCCTTTAGAAGATTATGGGGATGGGAGCCAGGGGCGGATCCAGGATTTTTTTTTCAGGGGGTACAGAATATTTTACTCCGATAAACTTGCGAACAAAGAAATGCCAGCAATTTAAAGGAAACCTCAACGATTATACACCGTAAGTAGGCTGTGGAAATGGTCGTAAATTTAATCTAAAATCTGCTGAGGGTTGAAGTTCTAATAAATCTGTTGAAATTAAAATGATGGAAAAATATTGATACAAAAAACAGCAAGTTATAGAAACCACCCCGCCATAAAAAAATGAAAAGCTATTCACCCTCTACGAAAAATATGATATTTAACACGGCAACATGTTATTATCCCCAAACCCAACACTACGTTGGGGGGCACCCCCTGCGCCCCCCACCTGGATCCACCACTGGTGGGAGCCCTACTCCTGCGAGTGTAATTTTTTGTAAAGTTTTTCACTTTGACCTTTAGAGAGTATAGGGGGGGGGGGGTGGATACTTCGCTTTTATTCGTGGTAGTTTCTGATCGCTTTAGGTTTGAAGTGATTATTAGTTATTTGTAATTTCTAGTCGTTTTTAGATTCATTTATTGCTAAAATTAGCCTTGTAAAACGAGTGCATGTTATCTTTTTGATATGATTACTGCTATTACTGCTACCAACTCACTGCAGTATCAAGTTGTCCAAGGCCAACACAGCTTCGCATTATCTTCCTCTATCCCAATCTTTTCAAAGCCTCCCTCTTTAAACGTTCCCAAAAATTTGCAATTTCATTTAAATTAATCCCATGAAGACTATGTTAATAATGAATTATGTTAATAATAAGCTTTGGACTCTCATTGGGATTGCTGATTCGAATTTTAGTTCCCACTTCCTTTTCATAAGTTGCTTTATTAAGATGTGCCAATTCTGTGAATTTCACATTAGGATTTGTCCATATTTCCCCGTACGTATCTCTTTTGGGAGGCGTAGGGCAATTTCATTTCTCATCTTGTTGGTATTCAATGTGTCTCCTACGGGTTGGAGACATACTTACATTGTTCCTTAATCATAGGTTTTTAACTCGGCATCTAACCACACATTTTCCATTTCACAAATCTTGCTTTCTTCGATTGGGAGAAATTCACAGTATTTTTACTCCAGAGTCGGGTACAGCGTCTCTACTCTTCATTAATATTTGCTATAGCACAAATTCGATCAAAGTCGAAGCAGGTGTTCTACCCACCAAAGACCTGGATATGCCTTTCACTTTGTGACCTGGAAACTAATTCGGTAGTTTTGGTTCCAATGAAAGATTTCTACTCTTTGGTTTCCATAAATACCGTAGATTTGATCAAGCGATTGGTCCGGGGGACACCGGTGGTTCGTAGAATACCTGAAGATTTGACAGTATGAGGTCTATTGTGCTTCGATTTTCATGGGTAGGAACATTCACATCTTGTTTAAGATCTAATACATCATAGAGCAACTTTTTTTCGGTTATGACTTTTCTCCAGTTGTGCTTCGAAGCGTTCTACACGAATTAAAGCTTCTTAATTTCTATATTTCCCTCCTTTAGGGTTTAGACTTTTTATTTTTGGCAAAAAAACGAAACAAAATAAATGTATTTAAAAAGTCTGCAGATTTACTTAAAAAATATACACCTGTATTTACATTATCTATTCACGCGTGGTTGGCAACTGGAGATACAGTTTACTCAACGCTGATTTAAGTACTCTAATTAGTGGAATAGAGTACTGTAATAATAAATACTGTAATTAAAATATCAAGATACTTTTCTTTCAGCTATTTACTAGCCAAGTGCAATTCATAGTACACTGCACCATGTACATATAATCTATCATTATTATTCCTTTTAAATGGCTTCAAATTGCTAAAAATTGCTATTTGCGTGGTATTACGGGCTGGCTCTTCGGAATTTAGTGATCTTGCTGAAAAATTTTATTGATCTCATTGCGGTTATAAAATAACTTTTAAAAAAGATAATTTTCTGCTTGCAATACGTGGAATTTTCTCCTGGATTTCAAAAGAAAGATTTCGCAATCTAAGACTAAAAAATAGAAAAATAAATAAAAGTGAAAATCGACAAATATACCACCTAAATAAATGTACAGATTGATCAAAAGATACAGAAAATCAAAAAAGGCGTAAATCTAGCAAAATTTGAAACCAAATTAGGCACTAACAATGGTGCATAAACATACTTGATTAATGATTTTATTTGATCCATTTCGCGATACAAACTCTCCCCTTCCACATTTTCAAAGAAGGAGTCTAGTTAAAAACCTACTGACAAGACCCACAGAGGGGATGGGGAGGCTTTAGGTCCAGCTCCCTGAAACATCATAAGTTTTCTAAAGCGGTAATGTAATTCACCTTCTTTTCTACGGTTTTACAACCCGACCAGCCTTCCCAAATAAAATCATGCATACATGCCTGTCAACTTTTTATGGCACTTGGTATTAACCAAGTGACATATAGCAATCGCAAATTCTGTCGGTCTGTCTGTCTTTCGGTCCCGGTTTTGCTACTTTAGGCACTTCCAGGTAAGCTAGGACGATGAAATTTGGCAGGCGTATCAGGGACCGGACCAGATTAAATTAGAAATAGTCGTTTTCCCGATTTGACTATCTGGGGGGAGTGGGGGGCCGGTTAATTCGGAAAAAATAGAATAAATGAAGTATTTTTAACTTACGAATGGTTGATCAGATCTTAATAAAATTTGATGTTTGGAAGGATATCGTGTCTCAAAGCTCTTATTTTAAATCCCGACCGGATCTAGTAACATTGTGGGGGAGGGGGAAACCTAAAATCTGGGAAAAACACTTAGAGTGGGAGGGATCGGGATGAAACTTGGTGGAAAAAACAAACACAAGTGCTAGATACATGATTGACATAAACGGAACAGATCTGCTCTCTTTGGGGTAGTTGTGGAGGGGAGGGTTAATTCTGAAAAATTAGAAAAAATGAGATATTTTTAACTTGCAAACAGGTGATCGGATCTCAATGAAATTTGATATTTAGTAGGATATCGTATCTCAAAGCTCTTATTTTAAATCCCGACCGGATCTGGTGACATTGGGGGGGGACCTAAAATCATTGAAACGCTTAGAGTGGAGGGATCGGGATGAAACTTGGAGGGAGAAATAAGCAGAAGTCTTAGCTACGTGATTGACATAATTGGAACGGAACCGCTCTATTTGGTGGAATTTGGGGGGGAGAGGGTTAATTCTGAAAATTAGAAAAAAATAACGTATTTTTAACTTACGAAAGAGTGATCGGATCTTCACGAAACTTCGTATTCAGAAGGACCTCGTAACTCAGATCTCTTATTTTAAATATCAACCGGATCCAGCGTCATTGGTGGGGGGCAGTTGGGGGAGAGGACCGGACACCTTAGAAAATACTTAAAGCGGAGAGATCAGGATGAAACTCGATGGGAAGAATAAAAACAAGTCTAAGATACGTGACTGACATAACCGGATCGAATCCGCTCTCTTTGGTGGAGTTGGGGGGAGGTAATAGGGAAAAATGAGGTATTTGTAACTCACGAACGGGTGATCAGATCTTAATGAAATTTGATATTTAGAAGGATCTTGTGCTTTAAAGTTCTTGTTTTAAATTCCGACCAGATCCTGTGACATTGAGGGGAGTTGGAGGGGGAAACCGAAATTCTTGGAAAACGTGAAAATTGGGGTATTTTTATCTTATGAATAGGTGATCGGATCTTAATGAAACTTGATATATAGAAGGATCTTATGCCTCAGATACTCCATTTTCGACTTGACTTGGATCGGGGACATAGGGGGTTGGAGGAGGGAAACAGAAATTTTGGAAAACGCTTAGAGTGGAGAGATCGGGATGAAACTTGATGGGAAGAATAAGCACAATTTCTAGATACGTGATTAGCATAATTGGAACGGATCCATTCTCTTTGGAGGAGCTCGAGGGTGTTAATTTGGAAAAATTAGAAAAATTGAGGTATTTTTAACTTAAGAATGGGTGACCAGATCTTAACGAAATTTGATATTTAGATGGAATTCATGTCTCAGAGCTCTTATTTCAAGTCCCGACCAGATCTGTTGACATTGGGGGAGTTGGAGGGGGAAACTGGAAATTTTGGAAAACGCTTAGAGTGGAGGAATCTGGATGAAACTTGGTGGATAGAATAAGCAAATGTCATAGATACTTGATTGACGTAACCGTACTGGATTCGCTCTCTTTGGGGGAGTTGAGGGGAGGGGTTCAGTGCTTTGGCGAGTTTGGTGCTTCTGGACGTGCTAGGACGATGAAAATTGGTAGGCGTGTCAGAGAGCAGCACAAATTGACTTGATAAAGTCGTTTTCCCAGATTAGACCATCTGGGGGCTAAAGGGAGAGGAAAAATTAGAAAAAATGAGGTATTTATAACTTACGAGTGGGTGATCAGATCTTAATGAATTTTAATACTTAGAAGGACATCGTGACTCAGAGCTCTTATTTTAAATCCCGACCGGCATTAAGCCTCTGATTTTCCTTTTAAATCAATCTATTGATTCTTAGAATTTTGACAGAGCTCATACCATATGAACTCATGGCTCTTAGCTCTTCTGGCCTCGTCACAAGTGCCATATGAGCTCTTAGCTCTTGTTGAAATACTACTTCTAGCTTGAAAACAGCTGATAGTCAAATTGGCGGATTGCAGGGATGGCAAATTAGTTGATCTCTGTCAGTCGATTTATCAATGGATAATTTAGGCCATCCAATAGTGTTTAACCACAGAAAAGTAAAAAGTAAAAACTTTTACTTACTTACGTGTTCTAGCAATCACACCTAAGAAGTGAAGTTAGGTTAATTTTGATGAAATATATCAAAATATAATGAAATTTGTTATTTACATGTTATAGCGACGACACCAAAGAAATGAAGTTAGGTTAACCCTAATGAAACATACAAAAGTATGGTGAAAATAGTACTTTTGTAACAAAAGTATGGAAATTACAACAGAGAATTATGGAAAGCAGACGGCCAAGAACGCATTCTATTAAATATTTAATTAAAATACATTTGAAGAGTATTTTATCTCACTAAGGCTAAGCTAATTATCTCCGAATGCAGAGAGAAAAACCTCTTTTACTCAGATCAAGAACAGCAATACTGTCGCTATAATACGTACGCACCAAAAGCTTTTTCCATGTCCTTTAGCAACAGTTAGACGGTTATGTCACAACACACATTTGTTCTCAAGGCAGTTAAATATTTTAACTTGCAAGATGAAAAAAAAGAGGAATCAATCACCATGCATGTACACCGGAGGTGTTCTATAGACCGGTTCCTCTCCCCCTGCGTTTGAAATTTGTTCTCACTTTTCCTTTTATTTTTCCATATAACTCATGTGTTTATTTTTATTCTTCAAGATATATTACCCCCCCCCCTCACTTCCCAATATGAGCAGAAAAACAGCAGGTAGGAAAGTCCCATACTATTAAGATTTAGAAGCTCTTGGTAACTTCGAGGCGCATGATGGAAGGTGAGAAAAATCCTAGCTTGAACCAAGGGCATCTATTCGTTGTGATTTCTTTAAGGAAAAAGCTTGCGATCTCAGGAAAAGTACTCGTATATAGGAGAGCGCTTAGTTCAAACAATAAGATTGAACTAAAATACGCAAAATCTTTCCAGTTAAGAATGGTGGTAACAGTTCCCAAACCTTTATCCATGCTTTCGGTCTCATATCACGGCAAAACTGTACTTTCCTGTGCCCCTACGCCTGTGCCTCTGTGCATCTATGTCCATTTCCTATGCCTCTACGTCGCATTTACCAAAATCAGGTTTGGATTTCAAATTTAATAAGTATACATTATTCCTTTTCCTCGACGAAATGTAGAATTTACTGAAGTCTGATATGTGTCATAAGCAGCGCAATTACACTGCCTCAATAAAGAGAGATGTGGCTTCAATGTTCTATTTTTTTTTCCTTTGCCCCAGGCTTCTTTGTAGCCTAAGGAGCAGTGGTCATGAAAATTTCGGATGGGGATCATTTGACGGGAAATTGAAAGTTATAATGTACTTTTAAGAGTAAAAATGATTGGAGGGCAGCCACCTCTTTCCAAAGCCCTTCTCAGCGGCCCCCTTGACCCCTAACAAAATCCAATCAAAATTTCGAGATACCCATTTTGTTTATGACCGTCAATAGGTTCATTAGCTGTGCATACAGGTATGACGTGACCCCATAGCCCCTGGGACAAGGGCAGTGAACTATGCAAGCTGCAGATTGTTTACAGATAGGTTTTATTCTAAGGAAGCAGGGTATGTTGGTCCTGGGTGCCCCAAAAGGCTAAGGGTGTTAAAATGAAACTTTCAGGGAGGGTGTGGAACTACATCAAAGAGGATGTTGAACTAAATCAAAAGACTACATCTTTATTGCCCAAAAAACACACAAGGGTTCAATATGGAAAAGATGAGAAGACAAAAAAAAGAAAGAAGAAGACACTGGCAAAGAAATGTGTACTACAGAGAATAGATTCAAACACTTCTTCTAACACATAGCAGGATGGAGGCTGTTTGTCTAATCAAGCTTAGAAAAATAGCGACCGCGACGCTCCTCAGCCACGGTTACTGGCACAGTTAACCCGTAGGCTGACACTAGTCTTTTGTTTCTAGCCCATAAGGGTATACACAGGAGAAATTTCGCGAAACGAAAATATAGAGATCTAATAGTTTTCTTATCAGTAGCTGTAAACATTCCAAAATGAGGCATCGCAAAATCATTGCACACACGACATGAATACGCTTGCTGTAGCTAGCTTTACGGTAAACTATCACACTAAACACTTTTCTAAGTTTCTAACTTAGATGAGAGATAAGGAGAGCCCTTGTCGTTTTACACTATCCCCAATCTGGAGACCAAGATCCAACATCACCGACAGATTTGCTTTTAAGCACAGAAAAATTTCTCTCCACAGACGATGCATCGAGGTTGTCAAAAGGGTGTAACTATAATAATTCATGAACGGCTAAGGGCATTAAGTTGAAACTTTCAGGTATGTTGAACCAAAAAAAATACCAAATGTACATCCAAGTTGTTAAAAGGGCGTATCCAAAACATCTTAGGCGCGGCTAATGGTGCTAAATTAAAACTTTCCGGGCATGTTGTTGGGGGGAGGGGGGCTAATGAACTAGATGAAAGTAAAATGTGTGCATCTAGGTTGTCAAAACGGCGTATAGACTATATCTCAGGTAGCAAGGCTAACGGTAGAAATTAACAGCTTAAGAGACCCAACTAAAAGTTTGAGGAATATAGGACAGATGATCAAGTACATTTTAAATTTTGACTTGGAGGAACCCAAAAGGGGTTTATCAAGGGAAAAAAATCTTAAAAAAAATGTGGTTGTACTAATGCTTTGTGCGAAATATATATGTATATATATATATATATATATATATATATATATATATATATATATATATATATATATATATATCTATATATATAAAAATAAGTTGTCTGTGGATCTGTGGATCGTGGATCAGGTGACGTCACCTGAAAAAACTGGATCAGGTGACGTCAAAACTGAAAAAACTAAAAAAAGGCAAAAACTACAAAAAAAACTAAAAACTAATAAAAAAATAAAAAAGCTAAAAAACTAAAAAAACTAAAAAAAGGCAAAAACTACAAAAAAACTAAAAACTAATAAAAAAGCTAAAAAACTAAAAAAACTAAAAAAAGGCAAAAACTACAAAAAAAACTAAAAACTAATAAAAAAATAAAAAAGCTAAAAAACTAAAAAAACTAAAAAAACTAAAAAAAGGTAAAAAACTAAAAAAACTAACTACAAAAAAAACTAAAAACTAATAAAAAAAATAAAAAAGCTAAAAAACTAAAAAAACTAAAAAAAGGCAAAAACTACAAAAAAAACTAAAAACTAATAAAAAAGCTAAAAAACTAAAAAAACTAAAAAAAGGCAAAAACTACAAAAAAAACTAAAAACTAATAAAAAAATAAAATAGCTAAAAAACTAAAAAAACTAAAAAAAAGGTAAAAAACTAAAAAAACTAAAAACTAAAAAAAACTAAAAAAAAAGAAAAAAACTGAAAAATAAGCTAAAATAAAGGTAAAAACCAATAAAAAACTAAAAAAAAAACTGAAAAACTAAAAAAAGGCAAAAACTACAAAAAAAACTAAAAACTAATAAAAAAAGTAAAAAAGCTAAAAAACTAAAAAAACTAAAAAAAACTAAAAAAAGGTAAAAAACTAAAAAAATAAAAAAAATAAAAAAAAACTAAAAAAAAGGAAACTAAAAAAAATAAAAAAGCTAAAAAACTAAAAAAACTAAAAAAACTAAAAAAAGGTAAAAAACTAAAAAAACTAACTACAAAAAAAACTAAAAACTAATAAAAAAAATAAAAAAGCTAAAAAACTAAAAAAACTAAAATAACTAAAAAAAGGTAAAAAACTAAAAAAACTAAAAACTAAAAAAAACTAAAAAAAGGAAAAAACTGAAAAATAAGCTAAAATAAAGGTAAAAACCAATAAAAAACTAAAAAAAAAAACGGAAAAAACTAAAAAAAGGCAAAAACTACAAAAAAAACTAAAAACCAATAAAAAAAGTAAAAAAGCTAAAAAACTAAAAAAACTAAAAAAACTAAAAAAAGGTAAAAAACTAAAAAAAATAAAAAATAAAAAAAAACTAAAAAAAAGGAAAAAACTGAAAAATAAGCTAAAATAAAGGTAAAAACCAATAAAAAACTAAAAAGAAAAAAAGGAAAAAACTAAAAAAAATTTTCATCTAAAAAACTAAAAAAAACTAAAAAAGGTAAAAACTAAAAGAACTAAAAAAGAAAAAAATAAATGACGACACTCAAAGAGAAAGCGACCAGGACAAAAGGAATGTTCGATTAGCAATCAACAAAGCACCGGGACACAGGGAGTATAAATGACGACCAGGACATAAGTAAAAAAAAAAACTAACAAAACTAAAAAGAAGGTAAAAACTACAAAAAAACTAAAAAGAAAAAAAACCTAAAAACTAATAAAAAAATTAAAAAATCTAAAAATCTAAATAAACTAAAAAAGAAAAAAAAAGGAAAAAAAAAAAGGAGAAAAACAAAACTAAAAAACGAATGTATATACAGACCGGGACACCGGGATACAAATGACGACCGGGACACAGGGAATATAAATGACGACCGGGACACAGGGACACAACTACAACGGGGACACCGGGGGAAACAGGGGGATATAAATGACGACCGGGACACCGGGACAGGGAATGGTCGATTAGCAATCACCATCAACAAAGCTCAAGGGCAATCATTAGAATCATGAGGTATAGATCTGAATACAGATTGTTTTCCCATGGACCATTATATGTTGCATGTTCAAGAGTCGGTAAACCTGACAATCTATTTATATGCAAAGACAATGGGACAGCAAAGAATGTTGTATATTCGCAAGTTTTACGTAGTTAAAACCATATATATATATATATATACATATATATATATATATATATATATATATATATATATATATATATATATATATATATATATATATATATATATCTATCTATATTCACAGGTGGGACATAGGGACACAACTACAATGGCGCGTAACTATTATGGCGCGTAACGACTTACGCGCGCGGGGGGGCTTGGGGGGGGGGGGCGAAGCGCCCCCACCAACTAGGTGTTGGGGTGGCGCGAAGCGCCACCCCAACAGCTAGTATATATATATATATATATATATATATATATATATATATATATATATATATATATATATATATATATATATATATATATATATATATATATATATATATATATATATATATATATATGTATATATATGTGTGTGTGTGTTTGTGTGTGTGTATGTATATATATTACGATGATGATCTACTTAAAATTTCAGGGCATGAAGACACATCAATTAAAATTTCATAACTAAGGGATCTCAATCAAAAACAAATCTGGTTGATTTGATTCTTGACGGCCTATCTTTATTGTTGAAACAACAAAACAAAAGTTTGTTCAATAAATGAGCTAAAAATGTGTTTACTTAAATAAACAAGGAGTTAAAACAAGATATAATACAATAAGATTCTTAAGATAAAACGGTCGATCAATGTCTATATTCAAGATTGTATCAGGACGGGGTTAGTATGGCCTCGGTTCTATAGAAAGCCGCAAATAAAGCAAAATTTTCACTCCATTTACTTAAATAGCTTCCCCTTTTCAGATCCACCCAAAATTATATAGTAAAACTAAAAAATTTTCATCAACATTTTTTCATTTTTTCAATCAATTTTTCATATCATTTTTTTACATTATTTTTTTTTCACAAATTTGCGTCCTAAATTCTGCAAGCGCAAATTCAACCGTGAACTAAGTCTGCATATGGCCCAGAGGTGAAAATTAATAGTGCTAACAAAATTGCTGAAAATACCAATTTGATATGGAAGCTACGTCCAAGTCCTTCTAGTATTCTGAGCTCTGGAGTTATTCCTGTATCTGAGTGGGTTATTCATTTTTCTGAGCAATTAAAGTGCCCTGATAATAACGCTGAAGTTGAATTTGATAAAGAGATTGAAAGTATTTTACAGACAAAGCTGAAAACGGGCAGGGTTGTAGTCTCGTCTGGTATGATTAAAAATATAGTAAGAAAACTGAAGAAAAAACCATCGTCTGGATACGATGGGCTTTGTGCCCGACATTTGGAATTAGATAATGCCTTGTTATTTGAGCATTTAGCTTTGTTATTTCAGATGATATTTTGATTGGGGGTTGTGCCTGATAATCTTTGTATTGGGGTAATTAAACCAATTTTAAAAAATGGTAAATCAAGTTTTAGTTGTAATTCGTATCGTTCTATTACGGTGTCGAGCGTATTATCAAAAATTTTTGAGCTGTTGATTATTCATGATGTTCAGAGGATTTGTAAGATCCCCCCTTCCAGTTCGGTTTTCAGCGGGGGCTTGGGTGCTTCCAGGCATTGAGATCCCATTGTTCGGTATTGGTAGATTCTGTTGGGATTAAATAAAAAAACTAGTTTTTTTAACTGAAAGTAAGGAGCGACATTAAAACTTAAAACGAACAGAAATTACTCAGTATATGAAGAGAGTTGTCCCCACCGCCATCCCTCGTTCTTTACGCTAAAGTTTTTAATTGTTTTAAAAAGTAGAACTGTGGCAAAGAGTCAAACTTTAGTGTAAAGAGCGAGGGATTGCGGAGGGGACAACCCATTTTATATACTGAGTAATTTCTGTTCGTTTTAAGTTTTAATGTCGCTCCTTACTTTCAGTTAAAAAAACTAATTTTTTTATTTAATTCTGAACGTTTTTGAATTAATGCATGTTTGATTTTGCTCTCCGCACATAAATTATTAAAATGAAATTTGCGTATTCATTCTTTTTTTGGCTAAATGGCTTTCTCTTAGTTTTAATCAGACGATTTTGAGAAATAAGGGGTGGGGAAGGAGGCCTAGTTGCCCTCCAATTTTTCGGTTACTTAAAAAGGCAACTAGAACTTTTAATTTTTAAAGAACAGTTTTATTAGTAAAAAATATAGGTAACTTAAGAATTAACTTACGTAACAAACTTTTATATTCTCATATTTTTATTTTATATATATATATATATATATATATATATATATATATATATATATATATATATATATATATATATCATGAAAAGAGAAATCACCAATGCGACAGCACAAAAAAAAAAAAAAAAAAAAAAAAAAAAAAAAAAAAAAAAAAAAAAAAGAGACAGAAGGAGAAAAGGAAGACTGTTTTCCTAAATTAGTGATTAATATAGACCAGCACTTGAATGAGGCCTTAACCCTACTCATCCATACAATCACATAGGTAAAACAGCATAGCCACACACAATCAACCATAAAGAATAATCCATGGACAGGCAGTCATGTCGTCAATAAGTATAAGTCGTCATTTACCAAACAATAGAAAAAATAATAACATAGACAAATAATTCAGAGGCAACACCCAACATAAGGGCTCATCAGGAGAATACACTGGCCTATATAGGGTTTCGCCACTCTAAATTCTCTACCCAGCACAGTGTTGTGGCTACCACAGAATATCCATGGCATCCCCACGTCAGGTATCACCCCCAAAATACATGTCCATGAAAAAAAAAACAGCAAATGTAAAACAACCAAGTAAAACCAAAACAAGCTTATCCTGTTAATATATCCCTCCTTTTAGCAACAATAGGTAAACTAAATATTATAAATTTTACCAAATCACAAATATTAACACATTGCAAAAAACCTGGATGAACTAAACAATTATAGAATTCATCTTTACCATGTGGCTAATTTTTTAGAAAATCCGCACAATTAGAAACACAATTCAAAATAAATGGCGCTGTGACAACATTTCTCGAACCTCCGAAATTAGTTAAAAATTTCTTTAAGTATTTCTAGATAATTCTTCTGATATTTATTTAAAAGTTCGTTATAATGAAAACTAAATTTTTTAAATTGCCAAGTTAATTTATTTGCAGAAAAACCTTTTGATATCAATTTTTGGCTTAAGATTTTACATCTATTTTTAAAATCAATATAATTACTACAAATCCTTGCATAACGAAGTAACTGTGAGAAAAACGCTGAATATGTGATATTTGAGTGTATATTACTTTCAGGGAATGGGAAACTAATCACTTCAAAATCAAAATCATCCGTTTTATTATACATTTTAAAACTTAATTTATTATTATCACAAATATTAATATTTAAATCTAAGAAATGATCTTCATGACCAGCGCCATGACTAGGCTCAAGAATAAGCTCTGATGGATATATATCTTTAGAAATATCAACGAAATCCTTACAATTTAAGACCAAAATATCATCTAAATATCTTTTATTATTTGACAAAGCATGTTTTAAATTAATTGGATTATACTTATCCATCATATATTTATATTCTAGTTGACTTAAAAACAAGTCAGCTATAAATGGGCTGGCATTCCCCCCCCCCATGGGAATTCCCATAATTTGCTTGTACAAATCACCCCCAAATCTTATATAAGTATTATATAAAACAAATTCCAATAACTCAAAAATCATATCCAAGCTGTAACACCTCAAGTTAACTGTAGTATTAAAGCAGTTTGTCCATATAGCTTTTTTATTATAACTGTCTATTTTTAAGAACCTTTTACTAGATAAGAGGAAAGATTTCTTGATAACAGTTTTTAAATTATCTAACACTACATTAAGTGATAAATTAGTATACATTGTCGCAAAATCGAAAGACTCAATTCTTTTAGCTGAAACCATTGTTAAAGAATCTATCACCTGCAGTGAATTATTAACACTCCAATATGAATTAAAATTCGAAAATTTTTTAATACCAGAACAATAGGTTTTAAGTTTATTTACAATTTCCTTTAAAATTAAAGAGAGGTCAGTAGCAGCAATGCGGGTTGGACATTTAGCTGCTCCAGCAATAAACCGTGGTTTAGGCGGATTCTTATGAAATTTTACAGTCCAATATAGGAAAGGGAACTTTTTATCATTGTCATTTATTTTAATATTAAAATTAAAAAAAAAATATTTCTTCAGTCTTTCCAATTAAATTCTCATCCTCTATATTTACCTTTTCGTAAACATTAGTTGTGCATAACTTCCTTTTTAAGATATCACAATACAGCTTCTGACAAATTATGGCAAAATTATTATTAGCTTTATCCACTGGCACAATTACAAATTCATTCTTTAGATTAAAAATTGCTTGTTTAATCTTCGCATTGTAAAATAATGATTTAGTGTTACTATTTTTTAAGTTAGAATACATTTTATTTCTTACTCTACTAATAATTAAATTCTTCCAAATTTGAAAACTCTCTTTATTTTTATTCTCTTTCTTACACCACTTATCAATAAATAAATCAAAATCATTTTCCAAGCCATCAAGGACACTCGATGGTTTCAGATGATGAGAAAGACGGAAATTAGCCCCTTTATTCATTATAATTTGAAGATCATCTTGCTTTATTATTGACAAGTCCCCTGTTATAACATGTTTGTAAGTAGGATTTACAAATGGGCCAAGTTTATATATATATATATATATATATATATATATATATATATATATATATATATATATATATATATATATATAATATATATATATATATATATATATATATATATATATATATATATATATATATATATATATAAATATATATATAAATATATATATATATATGAGGGGGTTTGTTCCCTCGCTCTTTACGCTAAATCTTAAGTTTGTTCCGATTCTTTAAGAACGACCCCTGAATCAGAAAGGCCGTAGAATAAATAGTTGAAATTACTAAAATACTTTAGTAAAATGAGCGAGGTATTTATCTCCTCCTAAATACCTCGCTCTTTATGCTAAAATATTTTTAAAACCCTCATATGCGTGATAATCTCTGTTCGTTTTAAGTTTTAATGCTACTCCTTACTTTCAATTGAAAAAGCTTTTTCATGTTTATTTTTTCATTGTTTTTAATATAGTAATGCTAGAAAATCCCGCGCCCTTTTCATTGAATTTCTCTTCCCCAATCACATATTCCTTCAAGGAAAGATCCTCTCACATAGCCCCCTCCCCTCAAACCCACCCCAAACTAAAAGATCCCCCTGAAAACGTCTGTAAACTTCCCAATAACCATTACTGTATGCAAACACTGGTCAAAGTTTGTAACTTGCAGCCCCTCCCCCAGGAACTGTGGGGGAGTAAGCCATCCCCAAAGACATAGTTATTATGATTTTCGACCATGCGGAATAAAATGGCTATATCAAAATTTTGATCCGTTGACTTTGGGAAAATGGGCGTGGGACGGGGCCTAGGTGCCCTCCAATTTTTTTGGTCACTTAAAAAGGGCACTAAACTTTCATTTCCGTTAGAATGAACCGTCTTGCAACATTCTAGGACCACTTGGTCGATAAGATGACCCCTGAGAAAAAAAAAAAAAAAATAAATAAATAAACAAGCACCCGTGATCCGTCTCCTGGCAAAAAATACGGAATTCCGAATTTTTGTAGATAGGAGCTTGAAATTTTTGCTGTAGGATTTTCTGATACGCTGAATTCGATGGTGTGATTTTCGTTAAGATCGTATGACTTTTAGGGGGTGTTACCCCCTATTTTCCAAAATAAGGCAAATTTTCTCAGGCTCGTAACTTTTGATGACAAAGACTAAATTTGATAAAACTTATATATTTAAAATCAGCATGAAAATCCGATTCTTTTGGTGTATCTTTTAGCATCAAAATTCCGTTTTTTAGAGTTTCGTTTACTATTGAGCCGGGTCGCTCCTTACTACAGTCCGTTACCACGAACTGTTTGAAAGGAGAAATTTTGGTTGTTAGTGCGTATGATATTACTAATGCATTTGGTTTATTGATTCATTCACAGGCAATGTTGGAGCTGATCAGGCGTGGGGTTGCAATTGATTTTGTCGGTCCGCAGTTTTATATGTATCGCCCCCTAAGGTGCGCCTAAAAATTGAGGGGTCAATCTTCCTGTTTGATATCCCTGTGTACATAGGTATTAAACAGGGCGCAATTACGTCACCGATGGTGTACAATAATGCTACACTGCCAGCTCAGGATAGCATACCGATTTCGTGTGTTGTAATAGCGACTAACGCGTCAGTGTTATGTTATGCAGATGACTTGCTAAACTTGAGTCGGTCAGTGTCTAGTCTAGAGGAGAGTTTTAATATGATTTCGAGTGAATTTAGAAAGATTGTTTTGAATCTTAACACTGGGAAATCCCAAGTTCTTCTGTTTAATTGCCCGTCTGAGCTGGGTTCAACTTCAGTGAATCTTGGTGGAGTATCCGTTGCCCCGTCTCAAGAGCTTACTTACCTAGGTCTACCTATTGGAGATTCAATATCTTCAACAAGAAAGTTATTGGTGGCTAGAACTGAAAAGAAAATCCGGGCTGCTTATGCTTCTTTAGTGCTGTCGCAAACAAATATGACAAAAAAGCTCCTCGCAAAAATGTATAATGCTGTTGTTCTTCCCCATGTTTTGTACTTAGCTCCGTCCACAGTTATTCTGAATGAAAGTGATAAGAAGCAGATTAGAAAGCTATTTTTTTGTTATGCGAAGTTTCTTCTGAGTGTTCCGATATGGTCCCGTAACACCGTACTGAAACAATATTACGGAGTTCTCGACCCGATCGTACAGCTGGATAATTTATATGTAAACTTGTCGTCAAAAGAGGTTTGCCACCCTTGGAGTGGTTTACTTTTTTGAAAAGTCTAGTTTATTCGTGTTTTTATTTTGTATATATTTGTTCCTATTTTTGAATGTGTCTTTCTTTTTCTTTTTTCTTCTTTTTGATACTCCATTGCCATGCCTTTGTGTTATTGATGGGTTATAAAATACATTTATTCATTCATTCATTCATAATTAGAAAGCCTAAATCTTAATTTTTAAGCAGAAAAACAGACATAGACTTTACAAAATTTCTGTTTATTAACCAATAAAAAAAATGTCAATTAAAAACGAACAGATATTGATTTTAAAAAATGTAATAAGATTTTTGTCAATGAAGATGAGTGCATCTTTATTTTTGTAGAATCTGGCAATTATTGCTATCTTTGAGTAATACTTCTCTTATACTTCCCACAAAGTTACACAATCAAATCGATTGCGGTAGTTCAAACGGTCTTGTACAGCATTTGTTAGCTAAACTAACATTAACAGTTCACACAGGTAAAATAAGACGAGTTGAACCGTCCAATCCATTCTCTTTTATTTCATTCTGGAATATTTTTAATAAGGAATATTTTTATGGAATTTTTTAATAAGGATTTAAAGACACCTTTTTTGACCTAAATGACCCCACTAAATATTAGAAATAGCAAAATTTGAGCTTTATAAAAATGATTTAACCGTATTTTAGGGGCCTAAGAATCTTTCCTGCACAAACAAGTGGTAGCTAATAAGTAACTGTCAAAAACACTTGTATATATAGATACATATTATTTTCTCTCTCTCTAAAAAAAAAAAAAAAAAAAAAAAAAAAAAAAAAAAAAAAAAAAAAAAAAAAAAAAAAAAAAAAAAAAAAAAAAAAAAAAAAAAAAGGTCCCCTCGAGGTTCGTGCAACAAGGAATTTCCCATCTCCCCCTTCCTTTGTCGTGACCATATGCGACAACTATACATGTTCTTCATTAAATAAAAAAAAAAACAAGTTTAAACGATAAGATTCAAAACAAGCAGAAATTATTCTGTATATAAGGGGAGATGCCCCCTCCTCAATGCCCCGCTCTTTATGCTAAAGTTTGACTTTTTCTCTAAATTCTTTGAGAATGGCTCCTTAAACACAAGTGTCATTGAATTAGAATCAGAAGCTTTTTTTAATATAATAAAAAACTTTATTGGGAAGAATGGGGTATTGGAGAGGGGTATTCCCCCTCAAATGCGGAGTTATTTCTATTCGTTTTAATGTTGTTCCTTACTTTCAGTGGAAGAAACATATTTTTTAAATTTAATTTTCGGATGCTTTCAAACGATTCCAGGAAATCCAACTCCCTCCCACGAAAAATCCTTTTCTTCAGAAAATTCACCCCGGACAATTCCATCCTTGCTGCAAACTCCCCCTGAAAACTTCCTTGCGAACGATTCCTCCTAGGGATTCTTTCATCAAAAAAAAATTGTCTTTATCTAGTTACTGATCGTATTTCAGACCATGGCAGAATCCCCCCCCATGTGAAAAATGTCCCCAGGAAATCCTCCTTCCCCCCATTGAGAAATTTCTTTAGCGGAAAATTTCCCCATAAAGAGTTTCTCCTGATGGTATCTCCCCCATGGAGAATCTCTCTCGAGGAAAATCCCCCTCCGGGTAAAAATCCCACAGAGAATCTCCATATGTTAAAAGGAGTCGCCAACAAGATAGTATGACAAAAAAACGAATTTCGTAGGTAAATTCCGGTAAGTTCCCTCGTGTAGAATTTCCCCAGGAAAAATCGTCCACAGACACTTCCCCTCCAATGGAATAATTCCCCTGTAGAAAATCCATCCCCAGAAAATCTACCCCCCTCCCCCCAAAAAAAATGTCTTCATACTTCCCAATAGCAAATACTATGCGTAAACAGTGGGCAAATTTCATAACTTGCAGCCCTTCCCCAGGGAATAATGACGAGGTCATGTCATCCCCAAAGGCATAATTTATGGGCCTTTCGACTATGCTGGAAAAGTTGGCTATCTAAAAAGTTGGATCAGACAACTTTAGGGGAAAAGGAGCGTTGGAGGGGGGCTAACTGTCCTCCATTTTTTGGGTACTTATAAAGGTCGCTAGAACTTTTAATTAAAAATAGACATTCATATTTTTATTAACTTTAAAGATAAATATTCGCAGTGTAAGTTTCCACTTAACCAATCCAGACGATCGTACTTCCTTTTCACAGTCCATGGTAATGTAAGGTTATAAACATTATGGAATATTTTTTATATTTAAAAAACATATAAATATATTTATACTATATATTAACATATTACTTTAAGATATAATAATTAAGTCAGTATAGTATAATATGTAAGTAGAGAATAATACAATATACTAACAATAAAACAATAATAATAACACAAAAGTAATACAACATGTAATATAATAATATATATATTTGATAATATAAATATAAAAATGGAAATATTTTTGGTATTTCGGGTTACTAAATTGGAGGAAAAACTAGCTTTTTGTTCCTTTTGTATTTAAAAGTTGATCAATTCAGTAAAACAAAATAGGAAAAATGGTTAAATTAAGCTATTCATCATCCACAGGATCTGGAGGATCTATGGTTTTCACATCTTCATCTTCACCAAATTGAAGACAACGAATGTCAATCTGAAATACAAATTTTACTAAATTACATATTTGAATGCAGTCAAATCTGCAATCTCTTAGAAGACTTGATATCGTCCACTTAATCGGAATATTGGAATTAATCATGATTTGGCAATTCCTTGTGAGCCATTGACGTATTCCAAATATTTTTCATGGTCACATTTATGCTGGCGCTTTAGAAGTCCTTTTCAGAGAAGTGGAAACATATCCTTGTTTCCACGCCTTCCAGATCCGCTACACTCAGCAAAAGATCACGAAGGCTGCTAAACTTATCAACGACACAAGATCAGAGAGACGACTACCTTAAAAGACGGCGAGGTCTTAAGCCAAAGTAAGTCTCATTGAAAAATAATAAAATACTATTCTTGATGACACTCACAAATTCAACGATTTGTAAATAAATATCTGTATTTTGTCGAAAAGATACTTATTTGATACTAGCCTATGGTTAAATATACATATCTTATTTATAAATGTCATAACAATACAAAGGACTACCAAATTCAATTTTTGCAATAAACAATAAAACAGGTAACACAAACAAACTAAATCCTTTAAAGATGGCTCTAAAAACAAAAACAGGTGTCGCGACCAGAAGTCCACAAATATACCTTTTGTAACTTACTTACTTACTTAGGTCCCAACCATCCTCGTTGGACGTTTTCGAACCACTCCTCCTGATAGCTCATGCGTAAGAGCTATTCCATCAGGTGCAGTACAAGATAACTGACCTAAATTAACGTTGTCAAAATCGAATTTCTCTATCCATTACTTTCGTGTTCTGCCTCATGGATGTAGGCCATGGAGAGATCATCCTAGTGCGATTTTCAGGAGGCGGTTCGGCCCCATTCGCTTGACATAGCCGAACCAAACGCAATTGCAGTTTTTTGATGTTACTGAGAATGGTTTGACTGTAGCCTTTGACATACTTTCGTATTAGTAGGCTTAAAAATACTCTGAAATTACAGTTCAACATCTCTGGGCAACCTTCCTCTTAAGGGAGAAAGACATCAAAATTCTACACCACGTTAAACTGACATAGACTACTCAATGTTTTTAATTGTATTTATAAGTCATTTCATTTGGTAGATTTTGTCTTAATTGTTGGTGAATATTTCGGATTCCAACTAGCCTAAATATGATTTGGTACTGGTGTCGACTAAATTAGCAATGTTTTACCATATTTAAGAATTTTATTAGGAGAAAGAAAATAGGAAGTCATATGTAAATGCCCCTTCAAGTAGTTTAAGACGTACTTCCAGTTAAATGTGGTGTCAATCAAGTGTAAACGTGTCATCAACCAAAGGCCGAGGTCAATTACTATGTAAAATAAATATCCTACAATATTTAGTAGCATAAAACTTACAAAAGTCAAAGCTTCAGTAATGCTCGTTTCATCCGTTATATTTAAGGGCATGAAATGAACAAATCCGTAATCATCAACAATCTTGGCAATTTTTTTCATAAGCTTTGTGTGCTTCTCCATCCAGGGATTTGGGTCAATCAGCTCTGATAGACCACGCTCACTTGGGTCAAGAAACCTGAAAATATATATCCCATTAGTTATCATACGATGTAAAGCATAAATGCACAGATACCTTTTCTAATTCTTTCCTCCGAAACTGTCAGAATACCACTCCTAAAAAAATTTCAGACTCTCTTCTCAAAAAAAGAACATTTGCCACTGACTCCTAAAGGAAACCGTACAAAACTGGAAGTTTGCACCAACTCGTTCCAAAAGACAGGAAAAAAAAATATTACATTCCCCTCTGGGATAAATTACCTATTTTCGGACCATTGGAATGCATTTCTCACTTTTCAAAGTACAATTTTAGTATGAACAGCCCAGTATATGATATATTATCAGTGTCCAGCTACAGAAATATTGCAGGATATTTCGGTTTGGAAGCCTGATTTTCCATTTTATATTAAGATCCCGTGGTAGAGGCGATAACCCTTTTCTTAACCTAAAACGGCTACCCAGTTTCCTGTAATTGCCTCACACTGCATGGCGTTTGCTTAACGTGCATCACTCCATTCCTGGCGTTCGAGATTGGGCAACATGTTTGGTTCCACGAGGGTTTGCCCGCAGTTGATCAACTATCATAAATCAGTCTCAATTCTACCGTCTTCTTTATTTGCCCAACCCATCAAGTGGCTCCATTTCGAACTTAATGGTAAATATCCAGGGTTTTCTTTTACTGCCAACTCGCTTCCTCCACGGCGATACTGGGAGACACTATAGACAATTGCTTGAACATAGCGTCGTCTGTGTGTCGCAGTACGTGGAAGCCACCAAAGGTGTCTGTTGGTAATGACACTTGATATGGACGGCCGGTTTCAAGCTTTGTTGCGAATGGCATATTCGGTAATTCATTTACACGGACTGACCTTTAGAATATACTTAAGGCATTTGCAACAACAACAAAAAAAAAATCCTCTTCTTGGGCAACCATCTGGTTCCATAGAGAGTGATTTAGCTGGGTGGAGACTCCAGTTGTTGAAGCAATTCTCGATTTAATTTCTAATGTGCGTCATCCTATTGAGTCTACCAGAGAGCCTCGGTACTTGAACTCAGGAATCTCCTCTATGGGTGACTGTTCTATTAAAATTGGGGGGGGGGGGTCTTGAGCTGATATACCAGACACCATGACTTTTGCCTTCAAGTAGCTTATCTTTAGGCCGACCAGAGAGGATTCTTCAGCTACCTTCGATAGCATGGATTGGGCTTCTGAACGAGATTCAGCTAATAAGCAAATATCATCGGCGTAGTCCAGATTGATAATCACATAGTAGCTACTTACTTCAACGCCTGAAAAGGTCGCCTTTGCTCTGGTCCTAAGTCAATTATAAAATTAAGTATAAAGGGAGACCATATACATTCCTGTCGGACACCAAACTCAACTTGGAACATCGAGGAGAGCTCCCCATCGATGTGAATTTGGGTTGCATGGGCTTGTAGTATGCTTGGATAAGTCTGACTATCTTGCATGGTACTCCATCCTCTGCCACGGCCTTCCAGACTCCATTCCTTAGAACAAAATAAGAAGCTGTAATAAAATCTATGAATAGAGACACTGTCGGTTTCTGGTGTTTTGCCCTGTGTTCAAGGGTTTGTCCTATGACGAATAGTTGGTTGATGGTTCCAATGCCTGGGCGGAATCCCAGTTGATTGGGCCCTGTCTTCAAGTTGCGCTGGATACAAATATTTTGGCAGCAGTGCAGATGAGAGAGATCCCGTGATAATTGCTGCATTGTATTTTGTCTTCAGTCTTCTTTTAAAGACCGGAAGGATGGTAATTTTCCCAACCCCGTGGAACCATCTCTTCTTCCCATATACGACAGGCTAGTTTATGCAGCCTGCTCACAAGTGCTGTCCCTCCATGCTTCAAAAATTCAGCCGGAATAGCATAACGACCAGGGGCTTTATTGCTTTTTGATTGCTTGTCGAAACTCATTTAACGTGGGGGGAGCCAGGTTCATGTCTTTCTAAATACTGCTGGGTGAGTTTGGTTCCTGCAGGTCATCAGGGCTGCAACTTGGATTATGGCAACGTTGATTATAATCCTTTGCTGTATAGAGTTGGTGCTGGTGAAGTAGTTTGTCAAAGTACTCCTTCCAGCCATTTATTATTTGAGAATTATTTGAGAGTAATTTGCCATTTTCATCTTTGACGGACGTACTTATGTGATTTACCCCTGATTGGTTTTAGGAGCTGGCACATCTTCCTGGTGTCGGATCTGGAGGCAGCAGCTTCCATGTCTTCAGCAATTTTCTCCCAGCATAAAGAAAGTAAACGATCAAAATTGGGTTTATTATCTTCAGTACTGTCCCAGTACTCGCTCTTATCGTTCTTAGCCGACTGGTGGCATTTTTTCTCAGGCACTTGAACAACTCGGATTTTCTGTCTGATATCTGTTGCTTGTGCTCAGCCAGCTGAACTGTGTGTGTTGACATCCCTCTTTTGGATAGTCTTTTGCGGCATCCTATCGTAGCTTCTGCAGTCTGGTGGATTGTATTGCGTATGTTCAGCCACTCTTCATCCAAGCTTTGGGTTTGCTTGTCGGTCGCTTGCAGTTTGAGAGCTTCAAAGCGATTAGGCATCTCTAAGGAAAATGCCTGTCGTATATATTAGGATCATCGAAGCGATTGGTGTCAAATCTTTGTGGCGGTTTTCTCTTGGGGCGTGCTGCTAGTCCCAACTTTAGATCTAACTTGACTAGAAGATGATTCGATCCATGTTCCAAGCCAACATCTGCTCCAGTGTAAGATCTACTATTCGTAGCCATTGATTTCCAACGGCGGGACATGAGGATGTAATCTATCTGGCTTTTCGCTCTACCACCTCTTGAATGCCATGTGGCTCTATGGCTCGAATTGTGGTTGAATAAAGTATTAGTAATGCCCAAATCATTCGTCATGGCAAAATGAAGAAGTCTTGATCCCATGTTATGTGTAGCTCCAAGAGTTAGAAATTGCTAAAGAAAAAGATCTGCTTCGCTCTCTGGTTGGAGCAAAAACTACAATAACTGATATGTTTAAATAGGTGGCCTTTGAATCGCTCTCTTGCTATATATATATATATATATATATATATATATATATATATATATATATATATATATATATATATATATATATATATATATATATATATATATATATATATATATATATATATATATATATATATATATATACAACGAAAAGAGAAATCATTAATGCAACAACACAAACACATTAAAAAAAAAAAAAAAGATAGAAGGAGAAAGGTAAAACTGTTTTCCTGAATTAGTGATTAATATAGACCAGCACTTGAATGAGGCCTTAACCCTACTCATCCATACAACCACATAGGTCAAACAGCATAGCCATACACAATCAACCATAAAGAATAATCCATGGACAGGCAGTCATGTCGTCAATAAACATAAGTCGTCATTTACCAAACAATAAAAACAGTAAAGACAAATAATTCAGAGGCAACAACCCAACACAAGGGCTCATCAGGAGAATACACACTTTCCTATAGGGTTTCGGCACTTTAAATTCTCTACCCAGTCAAGTGTTATGCCTACCACAGAATATCCATGGCATCACCGTGTCAAGTATCACCCCCAAAATACATACATATATATATATATATATATATATATATATGCCACAACTATATTAGTATCTACATGCTAAAAAATCAGGTAAAAAATTAGTATTAAAGAAAACAGCCTAGAAAACAAAATAATGAATTTTTTTAAAATCTAAATTTCATTTAAAAAATCTAAGACGTTAAAATTTTCAGAAGTAATTAGATAATTAGATCATGTGAAAATGATCGTTATTATTCAGTTTTGAACATACTCCATAATTACGGTAATTCCCCCAAAATATATACATATATATATATATATATATATATATATATATATATATATATATATATATATATATATATATATATATATATAAAATAAGTTGTCTGTGGATCTGTGGATCAGGTTGACGTCATGACGTCAAAAACTACAAAAAAACTAAAAACTAATAAAAAAAATAAAAAAGCTAAAAAACTAAAAAAACTAAAAAACTAAAAAACTAAAAAAAATAAAAACTAAAAAAAAACTTAAAAAAAAGGAAAAAACTGAAAAATAGAAGAGAAAAAGAAAACTAATAAAATTAAGAATAAAAATAAAAAAAATAAAAAAGATAAAAACTAAAAAAAGAAAAAGAAAACTGAAAAAAGAAAAAATGTAAAAAACTAAAAAATACTAAAAAGAAAAAACACTCAAAGAGAAATTACAGACCGGGACACTCAAAGAGAAATTACAGACTGGGATACCGGGACACAAATGAAGACCGGGACACAGGGAATATATCTTCTATCTATCTATATATATAAAAATAAGTTGTCTGTCTGTCTGTGGATCTGTGGATCAGGTTGACGTCATGACGTCAAAAACTACAAAAAAACTAAAAACTAATAAAAAAAATAAAAAAGCTAAAAAACTAAAAAAACTAAAAAACTAAAAAAATAAAAAAAACTAAAAAAAAACTTAAAAAAAGGAAAAAACTGAAAAATAGAAGAGAAAAAGAAAACTAATAAAATTAAGAATAAAAATAAAAAAAAATAAAAAAGATAAAAACTAAAAAAAAAAGTAAGAAGAAAAAACGAAAAAAAATTAAAAAAGCTAAAAAAAAGGTAAAAACCAATTAAAAACTAAAAAGAAAAAAAGGAAAAACCGCGCAGTTAGATGAAGATCCACCTGGACAGCGAGAGTCAAAACATATCAAAACTGAAAATGATAGCGATGATGATTGGGTTTGGGATTTTGACTTGGATAAGGTCATCAATGCCTACCAGATTTTAGTTAAAAAAAAACAAAGGTTCGGCGATATGTATTTCATAGTGAAGCTGAAAAAAAAAAAAAAAAAAAGAAAACTGAAAAAAGAAAAAATGTAAAAAACATGACGACAGGGACACAGGGAATATAAATGACGACCAGGACACGCTGAAAAATAAAAAAGAAAAAGAAAACTGAAAAAAGAAAAAATGTAAAAAACTAAAAAATACTAAAAAGAAAAAACACTCAAAGAGAAATTACAGACCGGGACACTCAAAGAGAAATTACAGACTGGGATACCGGGACACAAATGACGACCGGGACACAGGGAATATAAATGACGACCAGGACACAGGTATTTAAGAATATCGTTCAAACACAAATTTTTAATTATAAAAAGACCGTTGAAAGAGAAATTTCTAATTTTAAAATGACTGAAGAACCTACAATGGCAACACCTGAGGAAGCTGCTCAAAACAAATGTATTCAAGCCGAAGTAGCTGAGTTGGTAAAGCGTTATGTTTCAGGTTCTAGGTCCGAGAGGCTCCAGGTTTGAACCTTGGTTTTAGCATTAATACAAAAGAAGAAAAAAACTAAAAAAGGTAAAAACTACAAAAAAACTAAAAAGAAAATATATATATATTTATATTTTATATATATATTTTCTATATATTGTCTGTCTGTGTAACGATGACTCTGGTCAAACATTTTCAGATCAATTGCTGGCAATTGGAAACGAAAAGCTCCCAGTAGTGGGAAAGCCAAGAATGTTGTATATTCGCAATTTTTACGTAGTTTGAAACACATATATAAATCTATCTATATTCACAGGTGGGACACAGGGACACAACTACAATGGCGCGTAACTAATATGGCGCGTAACGACTTACGCGCGCGGGGGGGCTTGGGGGGGCGCGAAGCGCCCCACCAACTAGGTGTTGGGGTGGCGCGAAGCGCCACCCCAACAGCTAGTATATATATATATATATATATATATATATATATATATATATATATATATATATATATATATATATATCTACTAGCTGTTGGGGTGGCGCTTCGCGCCACCCCAACACCTAGTTGGTGGGGCGCTTCGCGCCCCCCCCCAAGCCCCCCCGCGCGCGTAAGTCGTTACGCGCCATAATAGTTACGCGCCATTGTAGTTGTGTCCCTATGTCCCACCTGTGAATATAGATAGATATATATATATATATGGTTTTAACTACGTAAAACTTGCGAATATACAACATTCTTTGCTGTCCCATTGTCTTTGCATATAAATAGATTGTCAGGTTTACCGACTCTTGAACATGCAACATATAATGGTCCATGGGAAAACAATCTGTATTCAGATCTATACCTCATGATTCTAATGATTGCCCTTGAGCTTTGTTGATGGTGATTGCTAATCGACCATTCCCTGTCCCGGTGTCCCGGTCGTCATTTACATCCCCCTGTTTCCTCCGGTGTCCCCGTTGTAGTTGTGTCCCTGTGTCCCGGTCGTCATTTATATTCCCTGTGTCCCGGTCGTCATTTGTATCCCGGTGTCCCGGTCTGTATATACATTCGTTTTTTAGTTTTGTTTTTCTCCTTTATTTTTTTCCTTTTTTTTTCTTTTTTAGCTTATTTAGATTTTTAGATTTTTTAGTTTTTTTATTAGTTTTTAATTTTTTTTTCTTTTTAGTTTTTTTGTCCCGGTCGTCATTTATATCCCCCTGTTTCCCCCGGTGTCCCCGTTGTAGTTGTGTCCCTGTGTCCCGGTCGTCATTTATATTCCCTGTGTCCCGGTCGTCATTTGTATCCCGGTGTACCGGTCTGTATATACATTCGTTTTTTAGTTTTGTTTTTCTCCTTTATTTTTTTCCTTTTTTTTTCTTTTTTAGTTTATTTAGATTTTTAGATTTTTTAGTTTTTTTATTAGTTTTTAGTTTTTTTTTCTTTTTAGTTTTTTTGTAGTTTTTACCTTCTTTTTAGTTTTGTTAATTTTTTTTTTACTTATGTCCTGGTCGTCATTTATACTCCCTATGTCCCGGTGCTTTGTTGATTGCTAATCGAACATTCCTTTTGTCCTGGTCGCTTTCTCTTTGAGTGTCGTCATTTATTTTTTTCTTTTTTAGTTCTTTTAGTTTTTACCTTTTTTAGTTTTTTTTAGTTTTTTAGATGAAAATTTTTTTTAGTTTTTTCCTTTTTTTCTTTTTAGTTTTTATTGGTTTTTACCTTTATGTTAGCTTATTTTTCAGTTTTTTCCTTTTTTTTTAGTTTTTTTTTATTTTTTATTTTTTTTAGTTTTTTACCTTTTTTTAGTTTTTTTAGTTTTTTTAGTTTTTTTAGTTTTTTAGCTTTTTTACTTTTTTTATTAGTTTTTAGTTTTTTTGTAGTTTTTGCCTTTTTTTAGTTTTTTCAGTTTTTTTTTTAGTTTTTTATTGGTTTTTACCTTTATTTTAGCTTATTTTTCAGTTTTTTCCTTTTTTTTAGTTTTTTTTAGTTTTTAGTTTTTTTAGTTTTTTACCTTTTTTTAGTTTTTTTAGTTTTTTTAGTTTTTTAGCTTTTTTATTTTTTTTATTAGTTTTTAGTTTTTTTTTGTAGTTTTTGCCTTTTTTTTAGTTTTTTTAGTTTTTTAGCTTTTTTATTAGTTTTTAGTTTTTTTTGTAGTTTTTGCCTTTTTTTAGTTTGACAACTTATTTTTATATATATAGATAGTTTTTTTTTTTACTTATGTCCTGGTCGTCATTTATACTCCCTGTGTCCCGGTGCTTTGTTGATTGCTAATCGAACATTCCTTTTGTCCTGGTCGCTTTCTCTTTGAGTGTCGTCATTTATTAGTTTTTTCCTTTTTTTCTTTTTAGTTTTTTATTGGTTTTTACCTTTATTTTAGCTTATTTTTCAGTTTTTTCCTTTTTTTTAGTTTTTTTTTATTTTTTATTTTTTTTAGTTTTTTACCTTTTTTTAGTTTTTTTAGTTTTTTTAGTTTTTTAGCTTTTTTACTTTTTTTTATTAGTTTTTAGTTTTTTTTGTAGTTTTTGCCTTTTTTTAGTTTTTTCAGTTTTTTTTTTTAGTTTTTTATTGGTTTTTACCTTTATAGTTTTTTTAGTTTTTTAGCTTTTTTATTTTTTTTATTAGTTTTTAGTTTTTTTTGTAGTTTTTGCCTTTTTTTAGTTTTTTCAGTTTTGACGTCACCTAATCCAGTTTTTTCAGGTGACGTCACCTGACACATCCATCCATCCATCCACAGACAACTTATTTTTATATATATAGATATATATAAAAATAAGTTGTCTGTGGATCTGTGGATCGTGGATCAGGTGACGTCACCTGAAAAAACTGGATCAGGTGACGTCAAAACTGAAAAAACTAAAAAAAGGCAAAAACTACAAAAAAAACTAAAAACTAATAAAAAAAATAAAATAGCTAAAAAACTAAAAAAACTAAAAAAAGGCAAAAACTACAAAAAAAACTAAAAACTAATAAAAAAGCTAAAAAACTAAAAAAAACTAAAAAAAAGGCAAAAACTACAAAAAAAACTAAAAACTAATAAAAAAATAAAAAAGCTAAAAAACTAAAAAAACTAAAAAAAGGCAAAAACTACAAAAAAACTAAAAACTAATAAAAAAGCTAAAAAACTAAAAAAACTAAAAAAAGGCAAAAACTACAAAAAAAACTAAAAACTAATAAAAAAAATAAAAAAGCTAAAAAACTAAAAAAACTAAAAAAAACTAAAAAAAGGTAAAAAACTAAAAAAACTAAAAAAAACTATAAAAAGGAAAAAACTGAAAAATAAGCTAAAATAAAGGTAAAAACCAATAAAAAACTAAAAAAAAAACTGAAAAAACTAAAAAAAGGCAAAAACTACAAAAAAAACTAAAAACTAATAAAAAAGTAAAAAAGCTAAAAAACTAAAAAAACTAAAAAAACTAAAAAAACTAAAAAATAAAAAAAACTAAAAAAAAGGAAAAAACTGAAAAATAAGCTAAAATAAAGGTAAAAACCAATAAAAAACTAAAAAGAAAAAAAGGAAAAAACTAAAAAAAATTTTCATCTAAAAAACTAAAAAAAACTAAAAAAGGTAAAAACTAAAAGAACTAAAAAAGAAAAAAATAAATGACGACACTCAAAGAGAAAGCGACCAGGACAAAAGGAATGTTCGCTTAGCAATCAACAAAGCACCGGGACACAGGGAGTATAAATGACGACCAGGACATAAGTAAAAAAAAAAACTAACAAAACTAAAAAGAAGGTAAAAACTACAAAAAAACTAAAAAGAAAAAAAACTAAAAACTAATAAAAAAACTACAAAATCTAAAAATCTAAATAAACTAAAAAAGAAAAAAAAAAGGAAAAAAATAAAGGAGAAAAACAAAACTAAAAAACGAATGTATATACAGACCGGGACACCGGGATACAAATGACGACCGGGACACAGGGAATATAAATGACGACCGGGACACAGGGACACAACTACAACGGGGACATCGGGGGAAACAGGGGGATATAAATGACGACCGGGACACCGGGACAGGGAATGGTCGATTAGCAATCACCGTCAACAAAGCTCAAGGGCAATCATTAGAATCATGAGGTATAGATCTGAATACAGATTGTTTTCCCATGGACCATTATATGTTGCATGTTCAAGAGTCGGTAAACCTGACAATCTATTTATATGCAAAGACAATGGGACAGCAAAGAATGTTGTATATTCGCAAGTTTTACGTAGTTAAAACCATATATATATATATATATATATATATATATATATATATATATATATATATATATATATATATATATATATATATCTATATTCACAGGTGGGACATAGGGACACAACTACAATGGCGCGTAACTATTATGGCGCGTAACGACTTACGCGCGCGGGGGGGGCTTGGGGGGGGCGCGAAGCGCCCCCACCAACTAGGTGTTGGGGTGGCGCGAAGCGCCACCCCAACAGCTAGTATATATATATATATGAGTGTGTCTGTATATATATGGATATTTTTTTTTATTTTTCGCCCTGCTCTCCAGGGCTACAATTCTTTCTCCAGTTAGTTAATGGCATCATTCTCCAAAGAAGCAACTGTTGAAAAGGTACGTGTGTGATATTATCTAATAAAAAGATATGTCTGTTATTTATTAAGATGCAATTTTGCCAAAAGTTAGATTATATTTTTATAAAAACGTTGGTATTAGTCACTTACCAAAAATACGTACATACAAAATTAGCTTTCAAATGAGCCCTTAAACATCCCTCTATATTCCAATGCCCAACTAGCGGCGACGAAAAAAAAGGGACATGCCTGTGCTTTTGCTGCAGATAAGTGCTTTTCCTTGTCACTCAGAAGGGGGGCTGAGGTGATTCTAATAGTGCGGTTTTCATTTCGATCCGACACCATTTTCGATTGATTTCAGGCTATTTGTCAAAATTTTTATTTTTATTCAACTAACTTTTGCCATCAAGATTAGTCAAAACAAATGTTATAATTCCTGAATCAGCTTGAAACTGCCATTATTCCTCACTTAACAGGCATTCGTTAAAATGCGTTTTCAAATTTTTGATTACTATGCGCTAAATTTTTTTCTTTACCAGGTTGCTTCTGAAGCCATAACTATATTAGTATCTACATGCTAAAAAATCAGGTAAAAAATTAGTATTAAAGAAAACAGCCTAGAAAACAAAAGAATGAATTTTTTAAAAACCTAAATTTCATTTAAAAAATCTAAGACGTTAAAAATTTCAGAAGTTAGATAATTAGATTATGTGAAAATGATTGTTATTACTCAGTTTGAACATACTCCATAATTACGGTAATTCCTTCACAAATTATGTGTTTTATGTTACTATTTTATTTCATGTTTCATTAAATTCATTTGTCAAAACTGAGGAAGACCATCGGAGCTTTTACAAACTTTATTTTGATACATTATTTTAAACTCACGCTAACAAAGGCAATGTAAAGCATGTGTTCCTCCAGAAACTCTTGATTATGAAAGCATATACTTACCACAAAAATGAGCTACTAAATTGCACTCATATCGAGGGATAGAGGATGTCTCATCTTCATTACGGTTTAGATGATTACCAACCCAGCCAACACACAAGGTTTCAATAATAATAGAATAAAAAAGTTATATATAAAAATAGCTAAGGAGTAATTTGAAAACCTAACTGTTCCACTTTATTCCTTGATGATGCTGACAGTAAATCAATTTTGGATAGGATGCTGACGTGAGGAACGTCCAAATTCATCATCACACTTAAAGTTGTGAGCATTCCAGCAATATATGAAGGAATATCCACTACAAAATGAGAATCCATGACATAGACGATACATACTTGGAATTTCCATTGCTGAAAAATAAACGAATAAAACAGTTGGTCAAATGAAGCATGGCTGAAAAATAAGGAACACAACATGGGCTACAAGAGAACATGGTATTAAATGGGAGAATAAACATCCCCAGGACTTATATTATGCAGATGATTGGAATGCCCTATATAAAAAATATTAGCGAAATGAATAAATTTTTGGATGTTTTGAGGGTTCAGGGTGCGATAATAATTTGAAGATTAATATAAAGAAGACTAAGTCACTTAGATCAGGAATAAATGAGAATGAAGACAAAATGTTAGGTGCGAGATTATTTGATCAAGTGGATAGCTGCACTTCCCTGGGTGGTATTGTTAGCAACGATCGTGGATGCAGCGCAGACATACAAAGTAGAATAGTCAAGACACAGGTTCTTTTTTCGTAGTAGCAGAAAGTTTGAAGGAACAGGAAGACAATGTCTTCGAACTAAGATTAGAACTTTAGAAGCCACTGCAATCACAGATAGTTAAGTATGGCTCTGAACCGTGGGCACTCTGAAAGACAGAGGAGCATTTGTTAGATATATGAAAGGCTGAGCAAGATATGCTGGATGCTTTCCAGAGGATGTGTCTAAGAATAGATCAAAGGTACTCTTTTGACTGACCGTCTGTCAAACAATGAGCTGTAAGAAAAATTTAGTTCTGTCCCACTTTCTAGGGATATACTAAAAGAAAGATCAAGATAGCTTTTTCAAGTTTTATCGGTAACTGATGACAGATTGCCAAAGTGGTACTGTTTGTCCCTCCGACTGGGGCTAAGTGACAAGCAGGTTGTGCTCGAGTGGGGTAGGAAGACTTCATAAGAAACGATTTAATGAAAATTAGGAGATATTATCGGCTCAACTGTTATGGCTCTTTTTTCAACAACTTCGAATACAAATGAGGGAAAACTAGCAATGGAGCAGCCATTAGTGTGCACAGCAGAAAACCTGCATCAAGGACGTGATAAAAAGCTTCAAAACACTAAAATCTAAAAAAAGCTAAAAAAAAATAGAAATAAAGCTGTGTGGCCAAAATATTAATAAGAGATTTTTTTTTAATCACAGTGCTCTCCATACTACACAAAGAAGAAGAGATTAAACTAACAGCTGGTTGAAAAAAAAATATGATAAAGCCTTTTTTGAGATCCTAATCGTACCCACTTATTTAGTTTATTATTGGCAAGAAAATTTCGCTCCAGTAAATAGAATTCAAAAATTATTAAAACTCGAAGGACAATAGGAGACTCAAACCTCAGGAGGAAATTACCTTAAACTATTAATCAGGCATATCTTACCGTAAATAAAGCCAACTTCTTCTCTTATATTAGGTATTCTTTTTTTCTTAGTTAGTATCAATTCTTCCCCTTAATATTGTTTTTCTATATTTTTTTTTAAGTCTCAGTTCATAAATATAAACTTATCTTCTTTTTACCTGTTCTTCAACTTTGTCTTTATTTAAATATTTTCTTTAATGTCAAGTAGGATTACATCATTTGTAGATAAATTGTCAATTTGTTCAGGTATTTTGATTTCAAATATTTTATCTTACGTGTTCACCCGGGGACAAGAATAACACAGATGAATCTTTACAGACGTATTCAGACAAGTATATACAAGCACCAGATCTTTGAGAGGAGTTTTCTAGAGAGTGGGGCCATCCCTAGACTAATTCTAAGGGATTCCAACCCCAACCATGTGTGCAGGTACGTAAAGGAAATCCTTAAAAACCTTTTTCCAGTGTCTACGTGCAATTCCGCGGTTTTCTTTTTCTTTTTAACTATCCTTTCCTTAAGCAAGAGAAGTTATCCAGTCTTACTTTAATTACATATTTTGCATTCTTTAGTGATCTAAAATAGCTGGTATGCTAATTCTGAATTCTATTTAATTTTTTTCCTATGCTTCGAAGCTTAAAAGTAACTGGGTCAGGTAAAAGCAATCTACAATTTAGTACATTGAATAACTTTTCATTTCTTACAGTGATGTTAAACTATCTGTAAAAATAATCCTAAACTAAATGCTTATGATCAGTTCTTTGCTTGAACAGCAGAAACCTTGGTTACTAAATTAGATTAATTCTGTTTCTAGAGCAAGGTGTTTAACAGTGTTGACACACACACAAAAAAAATGGTGGGACAGGCTATATTTGTGAATTGCATCAATAAGCAATTTCAAATGTCGTTATGTTCATACACAGGGGCGTAGTTCCAGCGTTTGGGGGAGGGGTTAAGTTTTCATCCGCAGAGTCAAACAATATGTGCTATATAATAATTTCCCCCCAAATTATTGGGGTGGGAAACTGTCCCCCCTCGAAACGACGCCACAGTTCACATAGGATTGTGCCTTCCCTGACTGTTGTTAAGAAAACAAGAGCCATGACCTCATATGGCAATTGTGACGAGGTCGGAATCTAAAACTCTCAAACCGGAACCCTCCCCCTCCGCCAAAGAGATCAGATCCGGTCCGGTTATGTCAATCATGTATCTAGAAGTTGTGCTTATTCTCGAACTCACCAAAGCACTATAAATCCCCCCAACTCCCTCAAAGAGATCGAATCCAATCCCTCCACTCTAAGCGGTTTCCAAGATTTCCGTCCCCCCCGCACCCTCCAATCTCCCGTATCCGATTTGAATTAAAAATGGAGCATCTGAGACACGAGGTCTTTCTATATATCAAGATCCATAAGATTTGATCACCCACTCGTAAGATACATATAACTCAATTTTCACGATTTCCCTCCCTCCAGCCCCCCCCCCCCCTCAGATGGCTGAATCGGGGAAAAGGCTGTTATTAGGTCAATTTATGCAGGTCCCTGACACCCCAGATGGTCTCCCCAGATGGCGGGGAAGCTATTTCTAATTTAAACTGGTTTGGTCCCAGATACAACTCCCAACTTTCATCGTCCTAGCTCATCTGGAAGTGCCCGAACTAGCAAAACCCATACCAACAGACCGACAGAAATTGCGATTGCTATATGGCACTAGGCCGACGGCCAAGTGCCATAAAAATTAAACACAATTTATATGGTTGCAATTGTTATGTAGAAAAACCCTGACCTTGGACTCTATAAATTGCTTGACAACGCACTTCTTAATCTGGAAACTAAATTGCCTTGGTAAGCAAATATTGCTTACCAAGCAATCTGTCTTAACATCTGTGTGAGCCTAGAGTTATTGTTTGCTTCAGATCAGGGGCATAGCTCCAGCATTTTTATCAGGAGGGGGAAGGGGTCTCCATCCGGAGAGTAGAGAACATGGTCTATATATTAGTTTTTCTCCAAATTGTTGGGGAGGAGGGCACTACCCCTTGCCACCCCCCCCAAAAAAAATGAACAAAAATGACGCCACTGCTTCAGGTTGACAAATTGCAGCTCCTGTTTTACAGACAGACGAAATAGAACTAAACGAACTTGGATTTGACTAAAAAACGATTGATTCCAAGAATTGCGCCATACAAGTTTGGAGTGTTACCTGCAGTAGCCGTACAAAATCTTTCATAACAGTCAAATGAGTGTACAATTCAATTTGTCCAGGACAATCAAATACTATATAATCATCTTCACCAGGGCAGTTGACTAGGTCATTCAACCATTCTTGATTTTCTACCATGTATTGCATACAAAAAACGAGGCCCCCATTGGGCCCCAGCTTTAAATCTTCATCTTCCATAACATCATCAACAGATATCAAGTCTCTTATATCACCAGAGGCACTGTAGTCAAAATATTCAGCAGCAGGATCCAGATTAACGACTTCAATTGTTCGATTTGCAGCTTCCCCATGCTTTTGAATGGTTGAGCAGTATGTACTCTAGAATAAAATATCATTTTATTACCTAAACAGTAATTGTTTTCATGTATGCCCTGAATAGGTACCGCAAATAACATTGTCTGGGTGATAAGCCATATCTAATTATTAATTTTGTAGCTTCACTGTGCTTTTATACAGTCAAAGAATGTGTTCTAATAAGCTTCACCTAATAAACCTTAAGGGTATTAACATTATTTTGTATTAGATAAGCAGGAGCTGCCTTACTCTTTAGGTGAAACTGCGAAAAAGTCAAGAGCAGGGGTATTAGACTTAAAATGAACGATTTGGTAACATTGAGGTGGCCCGCACAAATGTTTTGCCACTTGACTACCATATTATATCATTTGCATATTATGTCTTTGTATCTGACAAAAAAAGTGCAAAGAGCAGGCAGTTAAGGATTGTACTTTGGGGCAGGTCTTTTGTTGCTGGGGTTTTGCATTCACAGCCAGGTTGGACAGTGACTGACTGATTATCTGTGCAACTTTTTATAAATACTATCGGGATTGGTGGCATGCCTACATTTAAGTGCTTAAGAAGCAAAAGTTAACTAGACACATTACCGTCAGTAACCACAAAAACTCGAAAGGCAGCAACAAGGATTTTGTTACAGTGAAGTCTTTCATTAGTGAGTATTGAATAAGCAGACAAATAAACCTGTTGAGAAGTGATACTTTCTGAAGCTTAGGTATAAAGAACCAGATTGTTTCTTTCCACAGACCAGAGGATTTAGTTATAGATTATTATTGCCATAATCTTACCTAGGACTAGAGCAATCATGAAATGACTGTAAGAGGTTGGATTGTCTTTGAGTATATTTGTTTTTAGTATGAGGTTTAGTAAAAAACATTTCGACATCCCAGGGACAACCAGTTTTTTCATTTAGAATTTACGCAAACTAGGGGATTTGTTTGAATGTGGGTGGGAGGTGGTTTAAAAGGGAGGGATCTATTTTATCATAACTTAATGAACTGGCTATTATGATAAAGATGACCTCATTTAACTCATACATAGTAAATGATAGATAGATAGTTTTCTTCATCAAAACTGCTATTTTACCACCTTTTATCTCATTAGACCAAACCTTTATCAAAACCGAGTATGGGTGGAACATGCATGTAGTTTAGAGCCGATTTTTGGCAACTTTGAAAACTCAAGGTGTGGTATATAGTCGTGTCATTTGTAAACATTGTTGACACTGGATAGTTTTGTTTGTGTGGTTAATAGGCTTTTTTGACCAATAAAAAAGCTATGTTGTAGAGCCATATTTTAAGATCTGTTTAGGTTTTCGCATTGTCTTTGAATGTTGGATACAGAGATGAGATTTCCATTCCTGGACAAACCAACAAGTGCTCAGAGGCAGGGAGAGATTTTTTGGAGCAGACCTACACAGGCATTCAATCGGAATGTCCAGGAAACTTATTGGGCTTAGCAATTTCGGTAACATAGATTCCTAGAGAAATGGACCCATTTCAATTGCTGTTCATGGGAAAGATTGGTTTTATGATTTCGAAGACTGACATTCATATGAAGTCATGTTTTTATTATTATTTCATAAGGGTGCCTATAAGTTATTATAAGATGTATAAGGACAGAAGATCGGGTTTCACTCATGTGAAAGAGCAGAAGGATTTCTTTTAATTGTTGGAACGTTTTTATTTTCCTTAAAGTTCTAAGCAAAACCTCCTGGAAATCTTTTTGAAATCCTCCAGGAAATCAGAGGTGGTTTGATTAGCAATTATAGCATCCTATAACAACATCTTTCGATTTTTTGATGACCTGAAAACAGACTTCGAGTAATATCAGTAAGAAGTAAAGAACGGTTCAATCTGCATTGAGGTTACAGTTGGTAGATGGGGTCTTTAGAAGGGATGGAGGAGGTTGAAGCAAGCTGCTGTCCTTTTTCAAGGGGCAATTTTGGAAGAGCTTTTAGCATTTTCTAAGATTAGTAGGCATTCTTCAATCCATTGAATGCAATTATAATGAATAACACCGCAAGTAATTTCAGAATCTGAAGGTTTAATTAATTTTTTTTCAAACGCAAAGCAATTTAATAGTAACTTCCATTAACAGGTCATTTCCGACACAATAATAAGCAAAACACAAGACTGTGCATGGCATATTGCTAGTACATTTTGTTTCAAACTAAACCAACCAATGTTGTGTCATCTGTATGTAAAGATATTTTCATTTTAACAGAGCTTCAGACATCGTTGATCTAACAAAAAAAGAATGAGTTCCAGGATTATTCCTTGAAGGACACATCAGCCCTTTGAACACTAGCTTGAGCACACAATAGGGGCTTCCAGATTGATCAGATAAATACACTCTTTTCACACAGTTCGAAAGAAAAGAGTAAATCCGATATTGAATACAGATTATTATACTTTATTATACTGATGCAATTCAGCTTCTCAATCAGTTTCCAATGAGCGAACTTAACTGAAAGTTTTGCCAATGCTCAAAATGGCTATATCTCACCAATTGCAAATGTCTATCAGATCAGTGTTGACTGATTAAGTTTGTCTAAACCCACGTAGATATGGGTAGAGAGGCTTATTTATGTCCAAGTGGCCTCTGCTATACCCTTATGTAGCTTTCAACAAAGAAAGGTTTTGCACTACAACGTTCTTATTGAAGATTAGTACTTCTTGATGCATCCTCTGTCATGTCTTTTCAAGACTGGGGTTATATTTCCTTTAAATCAAAATTTTGGAAGTACACCATACTTCAGAATCCTTTAAAGATATGAGCCAATAGAGGAGCAATTTCGTCAGAATAAAATTCATCATTGAAGAAATTAACAGAAGATAGCTTTTCAATCTCTTCTGCTGCTTGCTCATTTAAATTATATTGATGCTTTGTCTATGTGAGATTGTAACTCCAATTGAAATGTAACTCCATAAATTTTCATGATTTGCTTTTACATTCATTGTGACTTGGCACCCATAGTGTGCTTTAATTTTTGCATTCCCAGGTGCAAGGAATTCAACCTGTTTTTTAATTGTGATTGGTAGAATTCACCTTGAGAACTAAAGTACTTTTTCCAGTAGCTTATCTTATTATTCATAAGATATTTTATTTTTGCAGTGAAGAAGAAAATAAACAGGAGGAATAGGGACTGTTTAATCTAAAATGGGGAAGCAGGCTTTCTCACTATGTTGACTTGAGCATTTTTAAAAGCCTGGCAAACTTCATTGATGGAATAATTATTAACAAACCAATCAAAATCTAATAGATCCTTCTCACTGAAACATAATCCTTGTAAACTTTTTTTTAACTACACTTTGGGACTGTCTCTTTAAGGCAAATGAAAAAGTAGAAATCACCACCCAGTTCTATTGGTGGATGTTTAACAGCAAAATACTCACTATATAGGATACTCGTGACAATAAGGCTTGGTTAAAAGGGTTTTTGTTTATTTCAAATCTTTTTGATGATTCAACAAGTTGATATATAAGAAAAAAACAATAAATGTCTGCAGTTAATTTTTTTTTTATTCTCCTACTTGGCTGGATCCATTGTGGACACAAGAAATATTCTGAAATTTATTACTCCTATAGAAAAATATCTAACATTTACAATTATACAAAAAACTTCAGAAATGCACCAACAGTGTCACTGAATTAATGTATCTAAAAACAAGTCATAAGACTACCTTTCCACAACCAGCAGGTCCAATAACAATTTGTGCATATTTCATTATGATCCAGATATAATCCTACAAACAAGAGAAGAAGCATTCAATATTAAGTTGGAACTTTCAGAGAATGCTTAAAAGAGAAGATCATCTCACAAAAAGGCTATATGTGCACACTACTGCTAATACTACTGTCACTGCTACATTCACTACTTCAAGTACTTTTATTGCAACTACTTGTAAGGCTAAGAGCATTGACACAAATTACAAGAATCATATGAAGATACAGGTTATCAAAAGGACATATCAGCAATGTAATAGCAATGGGTAATTGTATTAGGTTGAAGCTTCCAGGACTTGATAAGAAGGATGTTCTTCTGACCAAAAAGCAAAATGTTAATACTATTGCTGCAAGTAGTAGCCTACTACCACTGTTCAATACCATTACTACTTATATCCATACTACATTGTGACTACTATTACAGCTGTACCTAAGGGTATAGAGGTGATTTATTCATGGAATTTTGAGGGAGGAAGTTGAACTGAATCACAACCAAGGCTGTATCAAAAGGGAGGGGGGTAGAGGGTTTGAACTCCCCTTGAAATGTTTGTCCAACTTGTAAATATGTAACATAAATGGATCTAAAACAATTACATTAGGTTGGTTGGAGGACCATGCATAGCTATGTTGGCCTCAGGTGGCTTGGTGCTGCAGTGAGTTATTATTATTATTAGTAGTAGTAGTAGAAAACAAAATACATTTTAAATGTTTTCACTTTTTTTTACTTCCACAAATAAAGAATTATCAAAACTTTAAGGAAGAATATCAGTATATGTCAATTAAACTGACAATCCATGGTTATTTGTTTTGGTTTCCATATTTTTATACTCCTTTCATATTTTTAATTTATACTTTTTTTTTAACATAATAGTCATTACCATAACAATGCACCCCCCCCCCCCTGATGAACCCTTATATAGCCCTTAATAATTTATTTCTTTGTTATTGTTTCTATATTTTGATACATTGTGTAACATTTAGCTCTTGAGTAGACTCAAAGATATCAAATTTACCCTGACTGATTCATTGAACATTGGATAAAAAGACTAATATAAATGATTTCAAAATAGTACAGCAAATGGAGACTAATAATAAGACTTTTACTTTATTAACAGATTTCTTTCAGAAGAGCAATAGCTGTATAGCATTAACCAGGCACCTTGTCTAGACTTGAAGAACTCAAAAGTTTGTCTTCCTAAAGGTTGAAATTTATCTTCTCCTAGGCATTGGTGTATAATAAGGAATTTCGAGAAGGAAACACTACAAGATCTTGAAAATAATTTTAATAGTCCCAAAGTACTTACCAAGCCTATATCATTCCTAAAAACAGTTCACTTTGTCTTCCCCAACCCTCCTAATATACAATTATAGCCTAGCCAAATTATATGTTTTCTTTCCATTTTTCAGTTTCTTGATGACATAACTCTTTTGTTTAAATAGATATAACAGCAAAGAAGCAATGTTTGTGAAATTAAGAAATAGAAAAAATGCATGGGAAATATACAATTAGGCTACACATTTACATATCAGGGGGGGGGGGGTTAGGGATAAAATAAAGTGAACTGCTTTTAGGAATGATATATGTATCTTTGGCTTTCTTCAGGTTGTTTTCAGAATTATAAGGTATAGTGTTTCTGTCTCAACAACCTCAATTGTATACTAATATCTGCTATTGAGGGAATTATTTACCAAAATATTATTTGTAATAATTTAAAAATGTGAACAACAATGGATAGAAACATGATAATCAAATTAATACAAGCACCATGATCAATTTACAGTAAGAATTTATTGTTTTTCCATTTTCTTTTATTTTTTTATATATTTTTTTACCTTTATGTGGGACCAACAGGGGTGGGACCAACAGGGGTGGAGTATATTTTTTGTCAGAAAAGTGACCATATAATTTGGAAAGAGCATGGATAAAGGTCAAGAATAGGAGCTCTAAAGAAGGAGATGAGCCAGAACAAAAAGAGAGACATTCTGAGATTGCTAAATTTCTTCTTGTTTTAATAAGGTTGTTCCCATTTTTGAAAATTCATCATTGGCCTCTCTTTCTCATTTAGCCCTAGGACATAAAAGAGAACCAAAATAAAAAGTAGGCCCAATGAAATTTTTAATAATGTGCAGAATATTTACAATAATCATATTATAGTGTTCTTTTCTATTATTATTCACATTTTTGATTCATCTTATTTTTTGACCCAATATCCATCATAGTGACTCAGGGTGAAGTGGATATCTCCAAGTCCACACAGAGAAATATATTACAAATAAATATACAACAACAAAAAATATTATCCTATTGGGTCTAAAGGCTGTATACATCCCTTAGGGGGGATTGTTGAGGTTACTATCATGTTCAAAAGAGGCATAAAATAAGATGGTTTATGGTATATTTAGATTTATTGGAATTTTGTATATAGATTAGGCTATGGCTATAGCCCATAGAGGGAGGGCTGAGGATGAAATGTCAGGCAAACAAACAAAACCTTGAAAAATAGCACTTTTAAAATGTCCTTTCTTTTTTTCTAGCATGTTTCTTTCTGGAGAGCCACTACTATTAACCTTGATCAGAATAGCCTATGAAACAGAGGCAAATTCTGACCAAAATCTTGGGGGGGGGGCTATATGACAAGGGTACCAATAATTGACCAAATTTATTTTAAAACAAAATGAAAAAAGAAAAAAAAACAGGGAACAAGGGTGCCCCCCTGGATCTGCTGATGGTATGAAACAGGGAATCTAGTGGTAGGCTACTTTTCTTTTTGGTTTTAAACGGCTTTGTGAATTAATCCTGTTAATTGATACCAATAGGCTCAAACGAGGCAAATGTTGGCCCACTATGATTCCTTTGAAGGGTCTGGTTTCCTAAACTAGTACCAAGCTGTTTGCTATTGCAAAACAGGCTTATAGTGGGCTTTATAGCCTACTTTTATTGATATAGGGGATGTAAAGCGCTTTTAGTAAAGACATTACAGTATATTTATGATAGATTTAAAGTGATTTTTAGCGTTTTCTTTGCAGAGCCTATTTCTCAGCTCTTAAGCACTGTAATTTCTAAGCTAGACAGACTACCACGCTTTAAAGATTAGAAATTAAGATCGAAAAGTTAAAAGCAGAATCACAAATAAATGAAAAATGAGATAATCAATTGAGAAGTCACTTAAAGAAAATATTGTTAAATATAAGCCTAGGTTTAAATTTCACTTTAATTCAGTTTGTAGCTTCAATGACAATATTTAGTATGGTGACAATTGATTAGTGATTTGGAAAGATTAATTTTACGGAACCCAAAAACATTTGAACTATCAACATGAGGCTGAGAGTTCTTAATGTGAAAAGTATCAGATCTGTGCATGTATGTTGGCTGGAGTTACTCATTTTTAGCCTGTTTGGTTTGGATAAAATAATGAATAATTTTTTGGAAGTGTCACTGTAAAAATATATTTTTCAAAACTTCGGTAAGGCTATTAGGCCTATTCAGAGAACATTTCTGACATTGGATTTTCAGAGTTGCTAGTAGTATATACCAGCATCACCCCAAATCCTATCTACGGTAAAATTCTAGTTTAGTGACTTTTTTCTATCTTGGAAAGGGGTTAGATTAGGAAAGTGAAACTTTTGGGGATGGGTCTACAGGCTAAAATGTATCCCAGGTGGTATTTTAAAGTACCCATCACCACTCCTTCTGCCTCTATAGGGTCCTGAAATTTGCCTACATGACAGGTCTATACCTATTGAAATTTTGACAAAACAACATTATACCTTAATTTTAGTTTTAAGTTTCTTTTTCTTAGGTTTTAGTTTTGAAAATTTAATTCCTATAATTTTGTTAGCAGAATTTTAAGTCATAGGCCTATCAGTTTTTTTGCCAAATATAGTAAATGTGTTTGCAGTTCTTTGAAACCTTGTAAATAGGGATTGAGCAAAGTTATCAAAGTGAAAACAGTTTCCTTGTAGGCCCACTTCATTTAAGTACAAGATATGTTTTGCAAGGTTTTCACTTTTATAAAACAAAGATTTAAAAGATCAGTTCCCTCTAGAGGGTGAAGGAGTAGGCTACTTAATCTTCCCAGAACATACCTTTAGTCTATAGATCTATCCCTTGAAGTTTCATTTTCCTAACCTAACCCTTCCTAAGATAGTGAAAAGTAGCTTGTCTAGAATTTTACTGCTTAGCTTTGTAAATAGCCTAGATCAGGTATATATCTGTCTGAGTACTAAAGTAGATTTACTCTTACTTAGAAGAAACACTATAAAATTCTTAGAACAACTTTAAAAACTTCTAAAGTAATTACTTTAAAAAGAAATACATAGAGAATATGTAATTTAGGCTGTATATTTGCACAATAAGGGGACAGGAAAGTAAAGTGCTTTTAGGAATGATACAAGTATGTATTTTGACAATTACCTTAAAATGCATTTGCCAGCAAGATAAGTTGGTAGATCCTCCTGTAGTTCTTGCTGGTGGTCAGTGATGTAATTATGTTGGCTTAGTCTCCCAGTCCAGCCTCCACTCAGCCCTCTCCCAGTCCCTGTTGACTCCAGCCTTGAAGGAGTGGGGAGTCTCAGCTTGGATGGTAGACTCAGATAGGCTATTCCAGAGGGGGACCACCCAAATGGAAAAGAAGCCATGTTGTTCCCTTCTCCAACATCCAGGCAGGTGAAGCTTTAGACTGTGACCTCTTGAATTATTAGCCAGGGAGGGGGTGAAGATCTGGTTCAGGTGACTGGATTTGAAAATTTTGCATGCCATGATCACATCTCCTCTATATCTTTGATATGCAAGGGTTGGAAGTCTCAGAGACCTTAGGCAATCCTGGTAAGGGGCATTATTTAAGCCACAGACCAGTTTGGTTGCTCTCCTTTGGACACTTTCAAGGGCTCTTGTGTCCATTTTATTTTGGGGAAAGGCCAAACTCAAGGTGGGGACAGACAAGGGATTTATAAAGTTTTTTAACCACACATGACTTTCTAGTTACAAAAGAGTGCTTAATGAGTCCAAGAGCTCAATTAGCTTTTGCAACCTGAGTGTGGCTGTGGAATTTTAAATCTTTGTCCACAATGATGCCTAAGTCTCTCTCCTTGGCAACTGCTTCCAACCAATCACACCCTATATGGTAGGGATGGTGGGGGTTGTTGTGCCCTAAGTGCAGTACCTTGCATTTACTTGCATTGAATTGTAGGGCCCAAGTTGATGACCAGGAGGATAGCCTGTCAAGGTCTATCTGAATGCAGGCTCTTTCTTCTTCAGTTTCAGCAGGCCCAATGAGCTTACAGTTGTCAGCATATAATGTTAAAAGGTTGCATAGATAGGTTGTACAGTTGTTAATATATATGCTGAACAACATTGACCCAAGGATGGTTCCCTGTTGAACACTGCTTATAACCAGGGAAGTGGAGGAGAAAACTGGATTGCCATTATTGTAGTATTTGTGTTGGATTGAACAAAGTCTATTTATTCAAAACCCAAGCACCTATAAAAAATGACAACAATAAGCTGGGGGTAAATAAACAATGTGCACACTAAGCAATTTGTAAGCAAGCATTATTGCATCTTACCTTAAATTACCTTAAATCGCAGCTTGGAGCGATATAAGGATTATCCATCCTTGTGATGCTCCATGAGAAAAAAAAAAAGAATTCGTTTGGTGTAGATTGTGGCTGTTAGATTAGACTCTTGTGGAGGACTCTGCAGCTTCCCAATTGTAAAGGAACTCCTGGCAGAGCCATTCCCTATCAAGGTGGGACTTGAACATGTCAATTGAAGTAGCAGAAACTGTTTCTTCAGAGATCTAGTTCCACATATTGATGATTCTTTGGCTTAAGAAGTGGCTTCTATGTCTACTCATGGAACGCTGAATGGAGAGCTTCAAAGAATGTCCTCTAGTACCAGAATGCAAGGGCTGTGCAAAGAGACTGGGAAGGGTATTTTTAGAGAGGATTTTTTTGGTTAAAATAATGTCACCCCTTTTCCGTCGGTATGTCAGCGTTGGCAGCTTCAAACGACGTAGTCTTTCTTTGTATGGAAATTTATTCATGTTGGTAACCATCTTAGTGGCACAACACTGGACATCCTCAAGCAACTTCCTATCTTTTTTGAAGAAAGGGGCTGCCAATGACATTCCAACCTCCAGGCGTGGACATACAAGCGCCTTATATAACCTCTTAAGAACTCTAGGGTGTTGGCTGGAGATGGTTCTTTTTATGATACCGAGGGTTTTATTTGCAGAAGATGAAACAGACTTAGCATGGCTGCTAAACTTTAATTGGTGATCTACAATAACTCCAAGATCTCTTTCATCGGAAACAGCAGAAAGGAAGTTGTCTTGAAGGAAATACTTATGATGCTTGTTATTTTTGCCAAAATGAATTACATGGCATTTGTCAACATTGAAAGTCAGAAGCAACATGTTAGCCCATCTTTCTAGACTATCAAGTTCTTTTTGAATTGATTGCTGGTCAGAGGGAGTAGCCGCTTTTCCAACTAGTTTTGAGTCATCAGTGTAAAGGGTAATAAGATTTGAAAGAAGGGTGGGTAATTCGTTAACATAGAAGTTGAAAAGTGTTGGTCCAAGAATAGTGCCCTGGGGCACGCCACTTAATACAGTTGTGGGAAAAGAGAAATGAGGAGTTCCTTGCAAATCAAAAACTCTGACACTCTGTGATCTTTCAGAAAGGAAGCCCATAATCCACTGTACAACACCTTCGTTGACACCTGCAGCCTTCAATTTGATTGTGAGGAATTCATGACAAACTTTGTCAAATGCTTTGGACAGATCAAGAAGAATCATGTTGACAGGAAAACCCTCATCAAGCAGTGTAGTCACTAATTCATATGTTTGGATAAGGCTAGTGTCCACATATCTACCAGATCTGAAACCATGTTGTGATGTGGAAAGGATATTATTGACCTCAAGATGTTCAATTAGAGCTTTATTAACAAATCTCTCAAGCACCTTAACATTCGCAGAGGTGATGCTTATGGGACGGTAATTCTCTGCTGAGTCTCTTCATCCCTTTTTATGGATTGGGGTTATATAAGATTTTTTCCAATCATGCGGTAGTTCCCCATTTTGAAGAGATAACCGGAACAACATGCATAGGGGGTAGCTGAGAGCTTTTCGGCACTCCCTAAGAAGACGTGGATGAACACCGTCTGGTCCCTTTGACTTATTTACATCAAGCTTCTCAAGGCTATTGAAAACCATTAATTCACCTACTGACAGATCAGGCATAGGGAAAAGCACTTCATACAATGGAGGATCTGGTGAGGAGGTGCCTGAATTTTGGGTAAAGGCAGAAGCAAATTGTGCATTTAGAATGTCAGCCTTATCTATTGGAGATGAGTGTAATACACTGTGGTCAACAAGGTCAGGAATAGTATGATGATTTGGGTTTTTAGAAGAGACATGTCTCCAAAAAGATTTTGGGTTTAACTTGATCTCAGAAGCCAAATTTTCCTCGTAGGCAGATTTCAGTTTTTTTACAGAATCTGTCACACAATTCCGTACTGCCTTATAAAATGACAGTGTCTCCTGGTTCCTCTTCTTCATATACCGTTTCCAAGCTCTAGGTTTATGGTTAATCAGCTTCTTAACTTCCTTAGTGAGGAAGGGAAGTGTTTTGGGCTGTTTCCTAAAAATAACCCTGGAATGTTTCTTTTCAAGAGCAAGAAGAGTTTTTTTGAAATTTAGCCACGACTCATTGATGTCACTGGTGATAAGCATTGACCAGTTTGCAGATGAAAGTTCCTGCTGTATTGCCTCATAGTCGGTGAAAGTCTGAGGACGAAATTTAGGTTGAGGACGACTATTTAGGGACAACACAGACAGAATAACCAGGTGGTCACTACTAGCAATTGGCAGTAAATAATCATTACGAATGAGGGAATCAGTATCACGCTAAATGACAAGGTCTAACAGCGAGGGATTCTGATCAGCTCTATAGCGTGTAGGCTTATCAATAGTCTGATGAAGAAAATTATTTGATATGCAAGATAAAAAAGGTGAGTCTCTACTATTAGATGAAATATGTCCAGTTCCTTCAACCCACTCAATTGCAGGAAAATTAAAATCTCCAGTGATTATTAACTCAAATGAGCTAGGAAGGGAAATTGAAGATGTCATTTCATCAATGATAGTTTTGAGGGCCAATTCACTATCTTCAAGGGAAGGAGCACTTGGACTTCGATAAACGCACCCAAGACGCAAATTTTTATTAGCAATGGAGATATCAAGCCATACACTTTCTATCAAAGATATATCAAGCATAGTAGGATTTACAACACTAACCTGGATACCATCTCTTACATAAACACCAACTCCTCTTCGACAATTTGAGTGCTCCAAGTTGCTAAATAGTTGATATCCCGAGATCTGTAGGGATGTTTCAGTAACTGCCAAAAAACTATGTTTCGGTAACAATTCAACAAAACTCGCAATATCTGCTGCTTCCTCCCTAAGAAGCACTCCGGATTCTAGAAGCTTATTTGTCAGACAGGCAACATTGCTTGAAAGAACATGGAAAGTATTTTCAGAAAGGGGCTTCTGACTCGGGAAATTTGGCTGTTGAGACTCAGAGGTAATATCAGATATAATACTTGAAAAACTTGAATCTGCTGAATTCTGACATGACATGAGCAAATTATTAGATATAACATTTGAATTAATATTAGCAGAAATAGCTCTTAAATTGACATGGGAAACATTTGGAGAAGGATTGGATGAAGCTTCACAAGAAATATCAACTGACGATTTATCAAAACGAAGCACTGGGGAAACAAAACTATTTACATGAGGATGCGATGATATAACTAGGTTTCCATCGTGGATTGCTTTGGAGGGGACCGGGGTGGCGCTTCCCAACTGCGATGAGCAGCCTCATTTTTTGGAACAATTTGGCCCTTGAAGATCATGAGGTTGGGCTCACCTGAGCTTATTCTTCTTTTCAACTCCTCAACTAAAGCCTTCCTCCTGTTTCTCTCTGTCTTGGATGCGTCACCACGAAATTGTATATCCTCGTGGAGCTCGCGGGAGTGGTTGATGATTGACCTTTTGATGTCCAGGCTTGGGATAGTAAAAAGGACAGGAGGAGGGCATGCAGATGGCAGAGAGTTAGTAGGGATCGGAAGTCTTCCCACATTATTGATGTGAACGTCTCTGAGTTTATACTTTTGATCAATATAAGACTTGATGAATAGTTGGTCATTGGGTTGTGGAGGGATCCCAAACACAACAATGTTAAGGGCTCTACGTTGTCTGTCCCTTTCTTCAGAAAAGTGGCGCTGGATCTCACTATCAAGATGCTGGGTAAGATTGGCTTTGATGCTTGTTGTCTCTTGAAGAACTACCGTCTGGACTTTGGAACGCATTTCAGAGAATGAGCATTTTCCGGACATCCGGGTTTCCAGTGCTGACACTTGTGATCTTATCTCACTGACAGTTTGTGAGATTTCAGCTTTTAATGATGTTTCCAAGTCTTTTAAAGATGCTTGGACAATTTCTTGAAAGGCCGCTTGAGATGGGATTTTATCAATGATCTCATTTTTCATGCTATTTATTGTAGCTTTTACGATATTCTCAACACTAGGATTTTGAGTATTAACAGATGTTGATCCGTATTTACATGCTGGGCACTTGATACAAATATCTACACGTCGGGAGATTTTCGTGATAAGCAGATATTCAGGTTCAGGCATGTCTAGACACTTGGTACATATCCACTTGTCACACCCATCACAAAGAATGGCATAAGAATCATTTTCTAATGCAATATTGCAGGCAAGACAATTGTCGGATCCTTTTTTCGGACTTATATGAGTCCTTTTTGGTCTTCTACTTGATGTGGCCTTAATTTCGCTAGGTGGCGGCATGATATGAGAAAAAAGCGCTGGAAAAAAATGCGGAGGAAAAAAACTTTCAGCCAACAGATATCAATTTATCACGGGGTTTTCAGAACTTGGGGGACCTGTGGGAAGCGCGGATACTCAAATCGCCTATCCCCAGCAGTTTAAGGATGGATATCCCGCCGGTACCAATACGGCTCTTCGTGTTTGTTATCGCTCTCTTCTGCACAGGTTTCCCCAAATGCAGAAGATAAACAATTCAGCTTACGTAATCTGTAGCTTTATCAAAAAAACAGATACTTCGCAAATTTAGACTGGCAACACTGTATATGTAAATAATTAAGAATGGGAAGATGTGCAATTCCCTGGAGAATTAAAATAAAATGAATTGCCCAAAAGTCTAAATATATCAATCACAGCACTGAGGTAGGTCCCTTAAATCATCACCTAGGGTAACACAAGACCAGGGAAAATGCAAAAAACAAAGAAAAACAGTTTTATCTCACAGTTTAATACATATATATCCAGGGTTCAAATTTATGCAGCCACATGGATTTGTTATTGTTGATGTTATTCCTTCTTCTTTCCTTCTTCCTTCTTCTTTTGAAGATAGTGCTTGCAAGGTCACATGTTGGGTCGCGTTGGGGGCTTTACAACATGCCCGCTTCTGGTGCGTTGTGGTGTGAGGTTGGTGGTCGCTAGCTGCAAGTATATGGTGCCCCTGACAGGTGATGTGTTTACCGCAGTAGGCTCAGCTGAGGTAGGCTTTGCTGACGTAAGTTCCACCGGGGATGATCCAGTGACTGTTGAAGGGGGTGGTAGAGCTTGGGTTTTCTCACTTTTGCTGGTGACGTTTTCTGTTATCAGCTCACTTTCAATGTGGGGTGTTTGGGGATCGTTGGCACTGTGGCTGGCCATGCCAGTAGTGTATGGGTGGTGGTGCAGGGTTGGTTGTCTGGATATGTGAATCCTGTTCCTTCTTAGTCTTGAGCCATCAGTTGTTTTGACAATGTAGGACCGTGGGTTGCTATGGCGTGCGGTTTTCTTTCACTTGGTCCATGTGTCATTTGGTTTTCGTTGGACAAAAACAGTGTCTCCAACCTCAATTTTGGGAAGGGGCTTTGCAGAGAGCTTTGATGTCTCTCTGCATCTGGAAGTTGGTGTCTGGGAGGTGTAGTCGATAGAGCGCATCAGCTACAGGTATGTCGGAACCTGGGCTGTAGATGACTTCCAAGTCATATGGCAGAGTTTGGATCATCATTCTCTGCAGCCGTGTTGGCGCTTGGTGTAGAGGTTTTGACAGGATGGTTTCCAGTGGTCTATGGTCAGTGGTGACTGTTACCTTCCACCCGTAGATGTAATGATGGAAATTTTTCAATCCATACACAATTGCATACATTTCTTTTTCGAGTTGCGAGTAGTTTTGTTCAGTCTTGCTGAGAGCTCTAGATGCGTAGCCACAAATGTTTCCATTGGTTGAGATCTCTTCCCCTAGTCTGTGCTTCGATGCATCAACTTTCAAGTCAACTGTTCAACTTTCATCAAGTCAGGCGACTGCTGTGGTCAAAGAAGTCTAGATTGTCAGTGATTGACTGCTTGATGGCGCTGAAGCATTCTTTGTGATGTAGTTTTCACTTGAACTGTACTTCTTGTATGAGGTCTCGTAGGGTCTTGTTTCTGGATGAGAGACTAGGGATGTATCAGGATAGGAAGTTAAGCATGCCCAGAAGGGTTTGGAGTTCTTCCTTGGTTGTTGGACTTGGCATTTTTTTGATGGTGTTGAGTTTTTCGGGGTCTGGTTTGATTCCTTCTTTGCTGATGATTCCAAATGTGCATTTTTCCCGATTGAATCTCACTCCTTTCTCCCTGGCGCGCTTAAGGACTGCATGGAGCCTATTGTCATGCTCTTCTTGACTTTTTCTGTATACAAGGATGTCATCGATGAGGATGCAGATGCCTTCCAACCCTTTGAATATCTCGTCCATTTGACGCTGGAATTCATCCTGTGCTGACACAAGACCAAATGGGTATCTTTTCCATCTGTATCTTCCAAAGACGGTGCTAAACGTCGTGTAGAATGATGACCGTTCGCTTAGCGGCAGTATCCAGTAGCCCGACTGGACGTCAAGCTTGCTTACGGTTGATATGCCGTGTAAGTCCTCTGTTGCATCTTCAAACGTGGGGATTGGGTAATGACGTCATCGGATTGCTTTGTTTAGATCCACAGGGTCTATACATAGGCGGACGCTCCCGTCCTTCTTTTCGACCATGACCATGGCGTTTACCCAGACAGTTGGCTCACTGACTTTTCCAATTATGTTTATGGCTTCTAGTCTGTCCAGCTCGTCCTTAAGTTTCTGTTTCATTGCTAAAGGTACTTTTCTCGCAGGGTAAACCGTAGGGACAGCATTTTCTTTTAGGTGGATCTCACATTTGTTTTCCAGGTTCCCGATTCCTTCAAAAGTGTCCTTGTACTCATTTACCAATTTGGAGTAAGCACTAGTCGTCCCGCCTTCTTTTTGGATGTTTAATATCAACTTGATCAGCTGAAGATCTTTGCAGGTTTTTAGACCCATGATTGGAGTTGTGTTGGACCTGACAATGTAGAATGCATGTGACTGTGTCTTTCCATCTTTGTATTGGCAGGTCAGGTGACTGATTCCCGCATAGGGGATAGCTGATCCACAGTAGCTTTTCAGTTTGTGGTTGCCCTTTATCAGGCCGGGTTTTATTGGCAATTTATTGTAATACTGGACTGGTAGCACGTTCACCTGTGCTCCTGTGTCGATTTTGAATTTTATACACATTTGCCCCTCAATGGATAATTCAGCAAACGTTTCATCTTCTCTAGTGCTGTTCTGTATTGTGTACAGGAACACTTAGTGTGTGTCATCTGCTGTTTCAGATATTGCTTCACTGTCCTCCACAGTATGTACAGCTTTCTTTTCTGCACTTCTGCAAACCTTTGCAAAGTGGTTTGGCTTCCTGCATTTCGAGCAAGTCCTTTGCTGGGCAAATATAGTTCTGTGAGTATGTTCCCCCGCAGAAGTAGCATTCTGGTTTCTTGGACTTGGGGTGTGGCCGACTTTTGGCAATGGAATTGATTTCCTGCTTGATTTCTCTGCCTTCGAAGGTTTTCAGCTGTGCTTGGGTTGTTTCGAATGCTCTACAAATGGTTACTGTTTGGTTCAGGGATAGGGTGTCTCCTACCGAGAGGAGTTTCTCACGTATTTTGGAATTGGCCACTCCGCCCACTATCCCGTCTCTTAGCATTTCGTCTTTGTCCGCGTAACCGCATGGTTTCACTAGGATTTTCAAATCGGTAATGTATTTGTCTATGCTTTCCTGCTTTTGGTCATGCTTTTGGTAGATGTATCGTGAGAAGACTTGATTTTTCTTTGGGGCTGCATATTCTCTGAATTTTGTGAAGTGTGTATCAACGTCTTCTTTTTCAGCCTCAGTTAGGTCAAATGTGCTGAAAATTTCTCTCCCTTGTTCGCCTGCCCAGATGAGAAGATATGCACATCGCTGTTTTGCTGTCTTTCTGGCAAGTGGTCCAATGAACATTAACATGGTTTTCAAATTTCGTCCATTCGGATTCTAGATTATCCGAGCTCCAGTTGATTCTAGGCGTTTCTGCATCCATCCCACTTCTGACACCATGTAGTATTTGCATCGGATTGAACGAAGTCTATTTATTCAAAACCCAAGCACCTATAAAAAATAACAACAAGAAGCTGGGGGTAAATAAACAATGTGCACACTAAGCAATTTGTAAGCAAGCATTACTGCAATTATCAGTGTAGATCATGACACGTTGAGATCTTCCAGTTAGGAATGCTCCAATCCAATAAATCACATCCTCATGCACCTGGTAAGCTTTAAGCTTTAGCATCAGGTATGAGTGTTCAACTTTGTCAAAGGCTTTGGCTTGGTCAAGTAAGATAATGTTGACCGGTTTACTTATATCCAAATTTTTAGTTGCATGATCATATGACTGAATAAAGTTGGTGTCGATTGACCTGCCCCTGAAAAATCCATGTTGTCTATCGCTAATAAGAGTATTTTCTTCTAAATAGTTTATTAGAGCATGGTTAATGATACCTTCCATGATCTTGCAAATGGCTGAGGTTAGGCTTACTGGTCAATAATTTCCTGGGTTATCCTTATCACCTTTCTTAAAAATTGGTATAATATTTGCTGTTCTCCAGTCGTTTGGTAACTGACTTTTTGGCCAGGGACATGTTGAATATTCTGGCAAGGGGGAGGGAAATGTGAGCAGCAGATTCTATCAAAAGCCAAGAGTGGAGGTTATTAGGTCCAGCAGCTTTGTTGGAGTTTAAACTTCTTAGTATTTTAATACATCTTCTTGAGTAATTATTACAGGAGGCATTGGGTTATGTACTGTTACAGGAGGTATGGTTGGGAGTGTAATAACAGGTGGCTTAGAGGTGAAGTTTGTGCAAAAGTAGGCATTCATGCAATCAACAATTTCTTTTGGGTCGGTAGTACTGGAGCCATCTGATTTTTTTAGCTTGTTGGTGCGTCAACAGGAAGGGTTGTTGGCTGTAAATGCGTTTTTAAATCTTGATATGTTACTTTCTATCTTGTAAAAAAAAAAATAGAAGTTAAATAATGAATGTGCTTGTTTTACAGACCTTTCACCCTCGAAGAGCTGTTGTTTATGTACCAGCCAGTGATAAAAGGAAAATAATCAAAAGTCAAACTCTCAATGCAGACACAATTGTTTTAGACTGTGAAGATGGAGTTTCCATTAATAAGAAGGTAAGGAAGTTTATTCATAGTATTACTGTTAAGTTTGTCTTTCAAAATAGTTCAGTTCAATTTTACTAGAAATCAAAGAGATAAAACATTGCCCTAACATAATGAAAATCATGCCTACCAACCAATCTCTTTGAAATATATCGTCAAGACTAGAAGCCTACTGGAGAAACATATGAATATAAGAATATTTATAAAAAATAATTTTCATGGTCCACTGAAATTGATGTTAGCAAGTACCAAAAGTAAGAATACCAAAATCAAATATCCCAATTAACCTTAAAGAAAAAAGTAACTTTATAATGCTAGAAAATGTTAATTATGGATGACTTAAAATACAAAGAAACCGGATCAAATATATATTTAATTGGACATATAAGAGCATAACAAGTATTTCAGCTTTAAAACAAGGTGCATCAATCAATCAGAAAATAAAATCAATAATAAAATCCATAAAATCAATCAGCCTATGATTTCTTAATCCAGTCCCTCTTCTGTTATAAGATCCCTCCTCTCAGGTACCTTATTTGACATTTATCTATTCACGAGTTAATGAATGGGGAAGGAGGGGTACAACAACAAATGAATTTTGAGAAGATTAAAACACTTAAATTGAATGTTAAAGAGAGGCTTTCAAAATTACAGCCATTTTCAGATTTAATTGTGCCAGCTTGAATCTAATTTTTACAGACAAATAAGGCTCCCCTTTTATATGCCTCCAGATGCTTCTTATTGGTCGAGCATGTATTCAATTGTTTCTGTGTAAATATAAACTAGTTTGCAAGTACCAAAAGTAAGAATGCCAAACCTGTAATACTGCTTTTGTTAAAATTAAAATGCTAAAATAGGAATCTGCTAGAAAGACATCGCAGGGGCTCAAATTGACGAAAATGTAGGGACTAAAAATTTTTTTTCGATTTTTTCATGGAAAATAAAGCATTATCAAAATCTTCAGTATTTCTGTTTGTTTTTTTTTGTCAATTTTCTAACAAAAACACCAAGAAAAGGTATTATTCGTAGACTTCCTGTCCTAGTTTATTCTCCTGACAAAATGGTGTCAATGTGCTCAAGGCATCGATGGGGGGCTCAGAATTATCTCCTCCGATACTTTTGGGAGGTGAGGCACAGACACAATAAAATGTTTTGCTGTGATTTGAAGAATTTAAGGAATTGCCTTAAGGTTTCTGCAATGATTCTACTACGACAATAGATTTGGTAGTTTTTGTAAAACTTCTGCAAGTGTACTTTTAGATCAATGATAAGTTAACTATACCAAAGCCAATGTGATTAATTTTTAACTATTGTAAGATCAAAATCACAAGCACAGGGGTCAGAAAGGATTGGGTATATAAGCTGTGACGTCCCCTCTGAATTTTCATCGTTTGAATTCGATACCCCTGCATAAGTGTATTAGTCTCTTTGGTTTCTTTAGTTATGTCTTTTGGGCAAAAATTTATTTCAGAGACACATTCACTGCCTTGTAGTAGCCCATAGTTAAACCAAATTCACTTATTTTGGGAAACTAATCAAAAAATTTAATCATAGAACAATGATTTTTCTATCGCGGTAAGTCAATAGTTTTCCCTTGGTTTATCTCCTTAATCTTTCAGTGCTTAGTAAAGGTAGCTTCTTTTCGTTCATAATGGTTGAAAAATCATCACTCATATGAATGCTATTTTCGCTATCAAGAGAAAATTGCTGCAAAAGGTCAGTGCGCCTAATAACAAACAGGGTAGCACAAGGCAATGAAGATGTGTGTATGTAAAATAAGGTAATGAAGATATGTGTATGCAATGAGGAGAACAAAAGTATGTGTGGGAATCAAGTTTGTAGCTGCTAAACTTCGAATTTATACTCACTTCATGAAACCTTATTGACAATTTAATTGATACCATTGATGTTTGAAGCTTCAGAAACAGTTCTATCAGCTTTGGATTCAGTGCATAAAGGAACTTAGCTCATAGTGTCAGTTTTCATAAGCGAAATATTGTTGTCAACATTTAATTTGAGACAGGCATTACAAACCTATTTACAAAAAGTGTCACAGTCCAGTGCATTTGGATTTCAGCAACTCTCCAGTACATTATGAAACACAGGGATCTTCATTTTCCCTGAGCATACGCATATTTGTATTCTAGTTTTGGGTGGTATATTGCTTCTTAACTATTAAGTTAACTTTAATAGTAATGTAAAACTAATCTTATTCAAGTTTATGACCTTATATGAAGCCTAATAACTCATTTTTGGAAGCTCCAGAAGTTGGCATCTAGACAATAACTGCATTATGGGGTGGGGGAACTCACAAGGTTGGTTCTAAGGACCTCCCTTCTTGAAAGATTGTATCTTAGGAATGTGTTTTTTCTAATCTTAATTTTTACCTCTTTGTCGAAATGTCCTCTTAAAGATGAACTTTTATGAACATATGCGCTAGGTAGTATCCCAAAAATGGATTCGTTTGGTCGGCACTCTAAACTTTTGTAAAGTTTACCATTGCAAAAAGTGTAGCTACGGGAGCATTCCCAGGAAGAAAAAATATTACATCATCTGTACAATCATTTTTACTACCTATTGTGGAAGTTGTATTATAACTTGAAGTTTTTCAATCAAAGTTATTTAGTTAGTCAATAAGAGATAAATTGGTGTTTCCACATGACCCACTGCAGATAAATGAGATCCAAAGAAAAGGAGATAAAGTGTTAGATGTACTCTTTGTTTTTGAGCTTGACATTAATCGTGAGTTTCGTCATTCTTGAAAATTAAAGCTTAACATCAGTTGCTTTTATTGTTGTCTGGGTTTTCAGCTGTGGAACCAGACGCTTGCTGCTGTTAGATGTTTTCATGGTAAGTTCTGATACACTGGTAAAAGGATCTTAACTGGTAAACGGTTCCTGGATTTGAAAAAATACCGTTCATATTTTTTCACCTAAAAACGAATTTAGGTAATTATTCCCGCCCCCTGTATCTACGTTCAGTGGTAGTTGTAAACCACCCAAGAATATTATAACTTGCTTCTGCGGTGTCAGTGTGTTTGTGATGGCTGTGTCTGCGTTTATCATGGCCCCCAGTCTTTTTTAAATATCGTATGTAGTGTGAACGCCACGTCGTTTTTGTCTCAGCCATTCTTACCGGCTTAGAAACCATATTAAAAATTTTTCTCACCATCTCATAAAGCACAATTTAAAGCATTCAACTGATTTTGTCTTTTTTACCATCCCTGTCCCGTTTAGTTTTCTGTCATTTCTGTCAATGATTTCTTTTGACGTTAATGGTAAGTTCAGATCCACAGGAAAAATGGGATTACAGCCTATATAATTAAACCAAGGCCAATATTAGCGTTGGTCTTGGTTGATCATTAGATTCTACATAGTTCTGATTCTGACTTTTTCCCATTCCATAACTGTAGTTTTAACCTTACACTCTATTTCCACGACGAATTATTTTTTTAATTCAGAAACTTATTATATGTGCGTTTGAAATTTATCTTTAAGAGTTTATTTTCAGGATGAAGCAAGGCAGAATATTTATGAGTTGTTTCAAAATTGGCCTGATTTCGGAAATAGTGAAGTTGCTGTTAGAGTAAACTCTGTTCAAAGTAAAATTTACAAGGAGGATCTAAAGGCTGTTCTTGGAGCAAAAAATTTACCGACAACGCTGTTCCTTCCCAAGCTTGACACAAAAGAGGAATTTCGCGAGGTATGCTTGTGAAAAATTCGAATATGCCTTATAGGAATTGTTTTAGTCTAGTACAGTAAAGAAATTTACTTCCGTAAAACGAATAGTTACTTCCGTAAAAGGAAAAATAAATAAGTTGTTTTAGTACAGTCATTTTGTTTTTGTTGGTTAGATTTTACTGGTTATCCTCAGCCATAAATTTTCGTTGTTTCAACCATAAGAAAAGCTGATTTGAATAATAAAAGGCTGAAAAAAAAGATTAAAAGAAAATTGACAAATTTGGAAGCGAAATTTCCAAGAGTTGAAAATTGATTACTAAAAACTTTAAAAAGTATTGACCATATTAATGAAAGGGCGATAATTAAAAACTTAAAAAAAGTAAAGAAGCTGATCAATTTTGCTAAGATTAATAAAGCAAGGAAAAGGTTAAAAAAGATTGGTGAACTGATGAAAACATTTAAAGTCACAAAATGGGTTATTCCAGTATAGCATAGAAAATTAATGGCCCGAATTACATATTTTGTCTTTATTCTGGACACATCTATGATTACTGATATTTTTGTTCTGAGTCTGAATATATTTGCATGTAGTTTTCCGTATCTCACTTAGAGATTCGGTATATTAAATTTACGTAAATTTATTATAAGGCACAAAATGAAGATAGGCCATTTATTGTTGCTCCTTGCTCAAGCTCAACATCAGTGAAAACCCTAAATATTAAATGGATTAAGAACTCACAAAAGAATGTCATCTACCATCGTAACTCAGTACTAAAACTATATAGTTGCAAACTAGATATAATTGAAGAATAAGTTGAAGGAATAAATTAAATACACTGTTAAGTAAGGGTATTTTTCCAACCACTATATCTTTTTTAATCGAAATTAACTCTTCGAAAGTATGTGTATCCAACCCAAGGGTGTTTTTAGAATTTTTGTTTGTTTTTTTTGGGGGGGGGGGGCTACGAAAAAAAAAACTTGAAAAAACGCAATAAAAATTTGTTTATATAAATTTTTGTTACGTTTTTGCGAGCCGGAAATTTTTTTTAGAGGGGGGTTCAAACCCCGTACCCTCGTCCCACCCCCGGATACGACTGTGAACGTGCACATGTTTCATATCTTTGTTCCAAATACCAGTTCCAGATTGAGGCTGCTCAAAGCAAATTTAAAAAAAAAGTTTAGGATATAGATATAGTTTTTGAAAAAGAAACAGAAATTTCATAAGTTGTTGTATGCATGTTTATCTTAGCAAATCAGTTATAAAAAGGATCGCATCTTTGTGTGATAACAGTAACAAACCGATCTTGAAAATCTCCTCTGGATTCTTAGTGGAATTTTTTTTTCAGCCATGCCCAACTGAACCAACCAATGACCTACTGAATCACCGTGGCCATAAACCAACTGAAATTATTTTTTCTGTTGTAGTTTACTGAGGAGCTTTTGACAATTATCAAAGAACGACCAGAGAAGAACCATAAATTTAATTTATTATCATATGTGGAATCTGCAAGATGTCTACTCAATTTACATGAGCTAGTTCGGTATGTCCTTGATGCTTCTACCACTAGTGAAAATTTATTGATGCAGGGACTTGTCTTTGGTTCTGATGACTTCTGTGCTGATATAGGTAATGACGTGTAATTTAATTAAAGGAAAAGTTTGAGTTAGTTTCATCAAAGAGTTTATTGAGAATCTTGTACAATATTTTGATAAGTTACATGAGTCTTATGCAAAGGAAATTACATTTGAATTTATTTTTATTGTTAAACAAAATGAGAATATATAACTCCGAAGACCACACTGTCTTCATAACTGTTAAACAAAATGAGAATATATAACTCCGAAGACCACACTATGACGAACATATGACAGTTCAAATTAGGGATGAAACCTTTTTATTGACAGTGAAACAAATATAAACATTTTTAACTGGATATTTCGAACACATATACAGTGTCCATCATCAGCAGTAAAACTAAACGACATTAATAAAAGAAACAAAATTTATACCCTATAAACTAATTACATATACTTTATTGCTCTTATTTTTTCCAATGCAACAGCGGAAGCAAATCTCCTTGACCTTTTCGGTTCGTTAGATTTATCTGACATATCAGGTGGACAGAGGTCAAATCTTTGAGGTGAGATGAGATGTACTTTATTTACTACTACTACTACTACTAATAACTCACTGCAGCACCAAGCCGCCTGAGCCCAACACAGCTACGCACGCTCCTCCTCCAACCTAATCTATTTAAAGCCTCCCTCTTTACACCCTCCCAGGAAGTTCCCTTTAAATCTTTATTTGTGACATCCTCCCAACCCAGACAACGACGATCTGCTTTCCGTGTAGCCCCAGACGGTTGGCCAAAAAGGACAATCTTCGGTAATCTGTCATCGTTCATCTGTAGAACGTGGCCTAGCCATCTCAACCTTTCTTTCACTGTAGCCCTAGAAAGCGGGATTGAACCATATTTTTCGTACAACCTACTGTTTGAAATACGGTCAGTCAGCCGGGTACCCAGAACAATCCGTAGGCAATTTCTCTGGAAAACGTCTAGTAAATTTTCATCTGACCTCAGTAAATTATCATAAATTGAATTCAATCCAAATTCACCTGTATCTCTGTTTATGGAATCATTCTTGAATAGAGTATTTTTTTTTTAGTTTCGATCGGTTCCCTGAAAATTTGCTTTAAACCTTGGTCCCTAGAAATCAAAGAAACATTTTCAAACAAAATCAAATGATTTGTATAGTCATAAATATGTTCCGATAGACCCGACGTGAAATCTTCAGGTTTGGAATTTTGCTTTAAGGATGATGAAATAGAATTATGAAGTAGTAGTAATCTCATTTTTAAATTCTGGTTAGTTTGTCCCACATAAGAGCTTCCACAATTACATGGGATTTTATAAATCCCACTTTCTTGCTCTGCGGAAGTTCGATCCTTTCCAGAATTTAAAAAACTAGCCAAAGTATTACTACCTCTTATAAGCTTATAAGCTACTTTTAAACCATTCTTTTCTAAAAATCTTTTAAGTTTTTCACTCAGCCGTGGAACATATGGTAAAGAACAAAAAAAAACTTTCTTTTCTGTTATTTCTAGGGTATTGTTAGAAAATTCTAGAAATTTTTTCCTTCTTTTCGAAAAAGTCTGACAATTAACCAACCTGGGTAATGGTTACTTATTAAAATTTCTTTTAACAACAATAATTCCTCCTCAATAAATTTTGAAGAGCAAGTCGCTCTTGAAGAATCTTTGAGGGGGCTATGGAAGAAGGGAGCCTCTAGGTCCGTGCCTCTTCCCCCGAAAAATTGGGATTTTTCGCAATTTTTCTATAATTTCTTATATCTAATGTATAAACTACCGTATACTCCCACCGTTGCCTACAGACAATAGGTGTATTTGATATATTTTTATATGCAGGTATATTTCAAAGCATAGGAGAGAACATTGAAAATGTTTCACAGTCCCCTGAACTATCCACTTAAAGAAATCCCCGAATGGAGTGGGAAGAGTTCATAAGGAAAGAACTGGAATTTCTTGAGAGGGAGTAAAGAGCGAAGCTTTGAATGGATTGGGGGAGGGGTATTTTGCGCAACTGTGTTGGTCTCATGCACCATAGTAATGCAGTACTTTGTTGGTAGGAGCAGCAGAGTAGTCCCTGCTTTCTGTCAAAAACGTGGGGATGTGGCGTTGCTGGAGGGAATGCGGGCCCACCTCAGTTCTCCAATGGTACAGATTGTTAGTCCTCATGTGACTCTGCTTCGAACAAGGTATAATATGCCTTTCTTATTGCAAAAAAAAAGTTAGTACAAACAGGGGAGTAGGGGCGTTGCAGGAGCCATTGGGTGACTTTAAGACTCTAATCGTATTGATGGGATGTTTTTGAATAATTTGTGTTTGAGCAACGTGCCATAGGCCCACAGTTCTACTAAAGAGATTTTTTTTTTTGTGAGAGAAAAGAAGGGATTTAAAGAGGACACGGCCCACTTTGATTCTTCAATCACATAGTTTAATAGTTTTCGCATAACTTTGGTTTAAACAATGTTCAAAGTATCTACTTTTTTCTAAAAAACTAGAGGAGAGTGGTTCTAAAAAGGGGAAGATAGTTGGAGGAACCACTGGCCCATTTTTGTGCTAGAAAACCGACAAACGAAGTTTTATATTGCTTAGTTAGAGCAGGAAGAATAATTTCCATCTTTTATTTAGTAATTTATGTTCTTTTTCAAAGTTTTCAATCTAAGACGAATATTGTGAAGCAGAATATTTGTATTTAAACTGGCCAAGCTGTATGGGCAGCTTTTTTCTACGTATAAATGCCAAAAATAAGTTATAAAATTCTTGCTTCATCACATTCTTGAAATTGTTTAATTTACCGTATTTTCAGAGTTATTTCTATTTAAACTATTAGTTGAAGCAATAAACAAGGCGTTGATGAGAAATTTGTAAAAGAAATGCATACCAGCAAATCAGCATTACTTTTGGATAGAGCCTAGGGATCCACGAATTCGATCCGGGGGACCGGGACGGGGTTGTTCTTGAAGAGACTCATAATCCAATAAATGAAGATTTTTTGATTAGAGTGAAGTAAAAACTTCCTTGTTATATTTTTTAGTAAATATATAGAATCTTGCGCCAAGATCACCAACAGTAAAGGGCTTTTAGTAATCGTAAATTTAGTGATGTACTTTTTATTTCGATTTTTTATTAAGTCATCTGTAAGGGATCTTAGGATTTTTCTTGAAATCCTTAGAATTTTTTTTTTTCTAAATCTTTATAATAGTCAAGTCCCATATAAGTATCAGTCGAAAATTTTATATACCCGATGTTTTTTTAACATGGTTTTCAGAATTTTTGATTTCCCTCGTCCCCGGTTCGCTTTTTTGCTAGACTTAGGCTAAGGTCTTTCAAAGATGGTGACATCTATGGTTGTGCGCTATAGGGAACACAGTAAAGAGTGAAGTGGCTTCCATTTACTACTTATTCATTACTTTGTTGTTGTTTTTTTTCCTTGCCTTTTCGTATAGAGACTTAGGAAGGAACTCCTTTCACTGGAAATTGAAAGTTTTATTGCTCTGTTTTGGATTTTCGATAAAATCTATGCTTATCTTGAGGAACATTCGCAGTCGCCAAATAGTATTATAACATCTATTTTCAACCATTCTTAACATCCTGTCTTCATTAAAATTCACTCAGCCAAAGATAAATTATTTTAAATAATTATATTTAAGTTGAGCTTAAAGTTACCACTAAACTTTATGGGCCTCAAATTTGTCTGATTTTCGGAAAAGAGACAAAAACACCCAAAATGGCAAGTAATCTTGATGAAGTTACACTGTCAAATCCAAGATATCAACAAATCCTATTGAAGAAGTTTCAAGTCCCTGACTAAGAACTGTGAAATTTTTCATTTTTTCCGAGAAGCATGATCACGGATGCATTCTTATTTGTTTGTAGGTTTTGTCTTCCTTTTTTTCCAGAGATGAAAGAAACATTGAGATAAGGCTCAATAGAACGGAAAATAAAAGTTCTAGTGGCCTTTTAAGTAATTACCACGTGGCTCAACGGGGGGAGGGGGAGGGGCAAAAAAGATCGTGTCACAGGAAAGTGGCCTTAATTGTGACTAGCAAGGTCTTAGGTCCTTTATAGAGGGACAGCTCAAGAACGTATGTCCCTAAGAACTTTCCAACAAGATGAAGAGAACCTGGCGATCGAATGTCTTCTCACTACGCATCAAACGTAATGTTCAACGTGAAAAATAGTACTGTTTTGTTGATTCTTACGTACGCAGTCTTTGAACAACTTGGACATACATGTCCTCGAAGAATTGTGAATATACTTTGCACAGGTCGAGTCTCGAACATTGAGATCCAATAACAACCAGCCAGCCTCTTATTGATTATACCATTTGCCAAAGCCAATGAAAATATTTGTGCCATATCTTGATAATAGAGATCATAGCTCTCACAAGTCAACCTTCCAGTGGTTCCTGCAAAATCAACGAGGAGGGCTCGTCCCAGGAATACCCTACGCTGCACATACCAATCTGGTCTACACTCTCTTAACACGCCTCTTAAACTCGACTGGGAAGATAAACTGGCTGTAGCAGGATATTGTAAAAACTGGAGGGCTCTCGTCGATATCTTTGGTGTTTCTGTAGCCACATGAGGATGTAAGTAAGTAAGTCTTTGGGGTTTAAGTAAAAGGGGTGGCTAAAATGGTGTTGGAGGGCGCTGGTTGTCCTCCATTCATTTTTACTTTAAAAAGGAAATTTAAACTTTCGATTCCCAATCAAGTAACCCCCCTCTGAAGTATCTATGACGACTCCTTTTGTGCAAAGTTGCCTGATGAAAACAAAATAATAATAATACATGGAAGTTTTTTCGCTCTTTACTTATAGTCTTCTGCCTACAATAATGATATTCATTCCAGACATTCTTGGCAATTTTTTTATATTAATGTTATGAAAGAGAAAACTTTAAAGTATGTTTTGTTTTCAGTAAAATGTAATGGTGCTCTTGCATTTAGAAGGTTTTGGGGGCGTTAGTCCTATTCCTGTTTGTGGTAATTTGTTTGTTTCAAGTTTGATTGGATTATTTATCTTAATTTCCGTTTGTTTTGGGCCTCGTTCGTTTAAAATTTGAATTATTGTATCGCTTTATTCCTTTTTAATTTTGGTTTCAAAAATGGCTATGTACTTTTCTTCGAAAAATCGTTTTTTGGAAAATATTTTTATGGCACTTGGTATTAACCCAGTGACAAATAGCGATCGCAAATTCTGTCGGTCTGTCTGTCTGTCTATCCCGGTTTTGTTACTTCAGGCACTTCCAGGCCAGCTAGGACGATGAAACTTGGTAGGCATATCAGGGACCGAACCAAATTAAATTAGAAATAGTCGTTTTCCCGATTTGACCGTCTGGGGGAGGAAGTGGGGGGCCGGTTAATTCGGAAAAGATAGAAAAAATTTAGTATTTTTAACTTACGAACTGATGATGGGATCTTAATAAAATTTGATGTTTGGAAGGATATCGTGTCTCAGAACTCTTATTAAAAATCCCGACCAGATCCGGTGACGTTGGGGGGATTTGGAGGGGGAACCTAAAATCTTGGAAAACGCTTAGATTGGAGGGATCGGGATGAAACTTAGGTGGGAAAAATAAGTACAAGTCCTAGATACGTGATTGACATAATCGGGACGGATCAGCTCTCTCTGGGGGAGTGGGGGGGTTAATTCTGAAAAATTATAAAAATCAGGTATTTTTAATTTACGAAGGAGTGATCGGATCTTAATGAAATTTGATGTTTGGAAGGATATCATGTCTCAGAGCTCTTATATTAAATCTCGACCTTATCCGGTGAAGGAGAAGTTGGGGGGCGAAACCTAAAATCTTGGAAAATGCTTAGAGTGGAGGGATCAGGATGAAACTTGGCGGGAAAAATAAGCACAAGTCCTAGATACGAGATTGACATAACCGGAACGGATCTGCTCTCTTTGGGGGAGCTGGGGAGGGGAAGTTAATTCTAAAAAATTAGAAAAATGAGGTATTTTTAACCTGCGAAAGAGTGATCGCACCTTAATGAAATTTCATATTTAGAAAGACCTCGAAACTCAGATCTCTTATTTTTTATCCCGACCGGGTCCAGTGTCATTAGGGGGGGGGGCGAAAATCTTGGAAAACGCTTAAAGCGGAGAGATCAGGATGAAACTTGGTGGAAAGAATAAGAACAAGTCCAAGATAGGTGACTGACATAACCGGACCGGATCCGCTCTCTTTGGTGGAGACGGGGGGGGGGGAGTAATTCGAAAAAATTAGAAAAAATGAGGTATTTGTAACTTACGAACGGGTGGTCAGATCTTAGTGAAATTTGATATCTAAAAGGATCTTGTGCTTTAAAACTCTCATTAAAATCCCGACCAAATCCGGTGACATTGAAGGGAGTTTGAGGGGGAAGCCGGAATTCTTGGAAACGTGAAATCGAGGTATCTTACGAATGGGTGATCGGATCTCAATGAAACTTGATATATAGGAGAATTTTATGTCTCAGATGCTCCATTTTCAATTCGAATCGGATCCGGGGATGTAGAGGGTTGGATGGGGGAAACAGAAATCTTAGAAACCGAAAATCTTGGAAAACGCTTAGAGTGGAGATATCAGGATGAAACTTGATGGGAAGAATAAGCACAAGTTATAGATACGAGATTGACATAATTTGTACGGATCCGTTCTCTTTGGGGGAGCTGGGGGTCGTTATTGGAAAAATCCAAAAAATTGAGGTATTTTTAAATTAAGAACGGGTGACCGGATCTTAATGAAATTTGAAATTTAGAAGGGGCTCATGTCTCAAAGCTCTTATACCAAATCCCGACCAGATATGTTGATATTGGGGGGGGCTGGAGGGGTAAACCAGAAATCTTAGAAAATGTTTATAAATGTCGTAGATACGTGACTGACGTAACCGGACTGAATCTGCTCTCTTTGGGGGAGTTAGGTGGTGGGGTTCAGTGCTTTGGCGAGTTTTGTGCTTCTGGACGTGCTAGGACGATGAAAATTGGTAGGCGTGTCAGGGAGCTGTACAAATTGGCTTGATAAAGTCGTTTTCCCCGATTCGACCATCTGGGTGGCTGAAGGGAGAGGAAAAAGTAGGAAAATTAAGGTATTTTTAACTTGCGAGAGGGTGATCGGATCTTAATGAATTTTTTAGAAGACACCTCGTGACTCAGAGCTCTTATTTTAAATCCCGACCGGCATTAAGCCTCTGATTTTCCTTTTAAAGCAATCTATTGATTCTTAGAGTTTTGCTAGATCTCATACCATATGAGCTCTTGGCTCTTGGCTTTTCCGACCTCGTCACAAGTGCCATATGAGCTCTTAGCTCTTGTTTTTTTAATTGGTTACTATAGAAGCTGCCTCCGAGAGCACGTTCTGGAAGCCTGCTAACTCCTATGGTTTTGAGACATAAACTTAAATCAAACCATATCAATCTTTAATTTCTTCACTGTCGGTTCTGTATTTTTCATAATCCTTTGAATTGGTACAGCGTGCTGTAGATAATCTTTCGTTATTGGCTAATACTGGATAGTGTTTAGTATAGAACCACTGCAGATACAACAGTCATGTTACCCCTACAAAGATGTGATTTTTTCTCAGCAAATTAAGCAGGACACATTGTTTGCCAATTGTGGAACTTGCAATCCCCTGCATTTTAACCGAATTCGGGCTAAAAATCTTAGTTTACGGCAAATAATGGGAGATATCCTTTATTCCTGAAAAAAGTTATTGCGTATTTTCCATCTCTGTTTAAAGGAGTCCTCTACTGATATTTGTATGACCGCAATCTTGATAAAATCTCCCCTCTCCCCTGGGAAAATAAAGAAAGATAGGGGAAACAATAGTGGTAAAAATGATTTTTTTCGTTTTGTTTTGCAGAATGGAGGGGAGTGCCTTAAACTTTCAGTTTTGGGTTTTCGAAAACGAGGGTTTCAAAGGTATACTTTTTATGGCAGTCGGACATGTTTTTTGAGGGTTTCAAGCTCTTCCGAACTTCTCAGGAATTTCTTCTCGAAATCGCAAAATTGCTATTCAATTGAACCTGACTGAAAATTACCGTTCTCAAAATGGCGTTGCATGAAAATATTTAACACGAGGTATCTCATTCTTTAAATGTCAGCTTCTATCAGCCATGGTTGGCTCTTTACTAGATTGCCGTTACATCTGCAACCATGATACGTTGGATTCCGTGTACATTTCCTTTTCTAGAAGGGAGGGGAGGGGGATGTTTAAGGATTGGGAGGATCCGAGCATATTTCCTCCATTCCAGCATTTACTCTTGCATTATTACCTAATCGGAGGCATAAATCTGTTCGTCGCTTTCGTACCGTTTGCAACTTTAAATTTACTTAGACTTAAGAACACAGTTTTTTCAGTTGCTTCAAGGAGCACATAGCTGACTGATTTGAGGACTGTTGTTATTGTTATTATTTTTTTTAGGTGCTACAAGAACAGAAGATGCAAAGGAGTTACTGTATGCTAGGCAATATTTGATTACCGTTGCCAAAGCGTTTCAACTACAAGCTATCGACATGGTGCACATAAACTATAAAGGTACAATTGTTATTTAATCTCCTGCTTCAAATCTAAATTGACATTGGATTAATTCCTCCAAATTGTGCTAAGGTAGTCTAATAAAGTAAAACGCAAAATTTCAATTCAACATTTTTTTTTTTTGGGAATTTAAACTCTATTTAAGTTCTAACATAATCTCAATATTCAATGGTAAATGGTCTTGAGTAAATGGTCTTGGAAATAAAGACGCTAAAATTATAATACTGTAGGAAAAAGGTCATTTATACACTTGTTTATTTTCGTGATGTACATAGTATACTATTAAGTGTTATCGACACAAATTTTGACGCTTCCTAATAATGCTGATATCATGCATGTCGAAAGGTACATGCACTTGAAAACGCAAAAAAAAAACGTCGAAAAATAACAAACTTACACGGAAATATTAGAAACAATTGTAAAAATCCTGGGAGATCGCAGAAGACTACAGATGTGAAGCCTGTCCCCCCTCTCTCCTTTTGCGTGTTTGCATGACTGATATGTCTTATTAGACCTGAAATATGTACAAGAATAACAATAAAAATTGTAGCTTTTACTAATAGTAAAAGCTAGTGACTAGGGAGCGAGTGGAGAATATTTTTAAGTTAGTCGAACATAAAAGTCGTTACAACGTATCTCATTTTTAATAATTTTACTGGAGTATCAAACTTTTTGACTTTGTCAGAAGGAATGTTTTTTCTTCAAAGATTTAAGTAAAAAGATGTAGATGGAAATTAGAAGGTTCTTCGACGATGGAGGAAAACCCTGTAAAAATCCTTAGGTACAGTTGAATAAATATGGCTTCAGTTCGGTAAAAATGTTGTTACTACTACTACTAACAACCCAATGCAGCACCAAGCCACCTAAGGCCAACACAGCTTCGCACGTTCCTCATCTATCCCAATCTATTCAAAGCCTCCCTCTTTACACCCTCCCAAAAATTTTCAGTTTCCCTCCCTTAAATATTTCCTTACGACATCCTCCCACTCCGTTCGGGGACAACCTATTTTTCATTTGATCCTAGATGGTAAAATTATCAGATTAGCTAAATTGAATGCTATAAAATTTACTTCAGTCAAATTGTATGATATAACCATAAACAAGTGCTACTGAAGTATTTTGTCTCAATCTTGGCTGGTTCCCCTACCTTCTGTGAAGTAAATACACCTCTACTAATGTGACCAATGACAAAGACACAGTAAAAGAACGCCTGCCACTTTCCAAAACATTTAAAGAAAAACGTGACCTACGCTCTTCGGATTCATTCGTAAAGATTGAGGAATTGTAGACGAATTAACGATAATATTTATTTATTAACGATACTTTTATGTAGCTCATACTTATATACTAACGATAATTGACGATAATATTTGTTTACTGAATGTGTTTTTAGATCTCGCTGGTTTGCAGATGCAGTCCATTGAAGGAGCCAAGATGGGTTTTACTGGTAAACAAGTTATCCACCCTGATCAAATCTCAGTTGTAAACGAAGCGTTTTCTCCTTCTCAGGAAAAAATCCAATGGGCTAGAGATTTGATTGCTGAATTTGAAGGGCACCAAGCCACCGGAAAGGTAAAACTTAGGGTTTTATTTACTTTAAAAAATGTGTATAATTTTCTGTGGGCAAGATTGCATGCCTTGTCTCGGGGGGGGGGGCTAGGATGCCCAGAAGGAAGGATTATGGTCAACTTATCCCTTGTGGGAGACGTAAAAGTAAAATTTCAAAGCGTTTGAGTATGTGTGACATTTTTCTGGCAAATAGACTGTTGAAACTCTAGACTCATGAGATCGTGTTTTTCAGTTGGTCGATTTCTGGAATAGTTCCTGTTGGTACCTTTAAAAATTAGGTTTTCACTTATTAACAACTCCTTGGAAATCGGAATGTCTGTGAATTCAAAAGAATTTTCGATTGACATGTTAAGTAAAAAAAAAAGAAGAATAAAAAAAGAATTTAACCATAACTTGCTACCCCTGAAAGGAATATGGACGCATTAATTTGTTTCGGGACTTAGAGGAGTCTAATCGATTATAACAGCAATTATCGGGCGTATACATATAGATAAAATAGTAATGGTTTCCAGATTTTGGAAGGTGGAGTATTATTTCACTCCTGCTTAGGGGCGGATCTGAGCTTAAAGCAACATCATGAAGAAAAAATCCTCCTGGAGGAGTCACTAACCGAGCACACTTGGGAATTTGACTTTTTGGTTTTTTAAACGGATCTAACGGAAAAACAGATTTCCCAGTGACTTTTATTGATTCGTTTCTCGAAGCCTCCTGGGATATTTTTGATTTGATTAATCTTCTTGCATCTCTCGTTCTCGTAAGCACATGCCCCTGTAGTTTGTTGATTTTTAGCAACAAAGGTGTTAAAAAGCATACGCTCTTTTTTCTGGTGATGTTTAGTTTGAACGAACAAATATTATGTTTGGTGTCCCATAAGGCACTAAACTAGCTGTTCAGCCTTTCCTTGCTGTTACGTCCTTTCTTGTTTCAATGACCGGCTGAAATAACCGGTTCTTTGTCAGCACTACCTTAGTATCTTAGTATCTTACCTGACAACTTGAACAAAATGAAACGTTTTAATTTGTAACTTTAAAAAACAGTGGTGTTTAATACATTTCTTTATTTGTCTATGACAGCTGTTTCGATTAAATGATTCTGCTTCTGAAGATTCTGCGTCTGTTCCAAATGAGCTTTCAGGGCTAGTTATGCGGATAAAATAAAAGAGAAGTTGTGAAACGGGCTAATTTACTTACATTAAGGCTCGTGAGTAAGAGCAAAAAACAAGAAGTTTGTACTATAGGTGGAATAAACGTATATATATATATATATGTGTGTGAAAATGTATATAAATGTTTTTGCAATTACCACTTTTTTGCTCTTTACGCAATTTAATATCTTTTCATGATGCAGTATATTCAAAATATTTGATTATTACAGCAGGTCCGATTTCTAACAACGATTTCTTCTAAGATTCAAACTTTTAGTTTACTTTTTTAAGGTTTTTGAATTGTTGTAATCCATTGTTAAAACAGATACAAATATTTTTGCAATTACCAATTTCTTGCTCTTTACGCAATTTAATGTCTTTTCATGCTGTTTACTTTTCAAGAATATTTGACTTTCAAAACGGGAGCCAATATGTCTTCTAGGGGAACACCTGTAAAATTACTTAGGATTGGTTAGTATAAGAAGTAAAGTTTACTAAATTTAAGTGGGAGATTGCAGATAAAACTATAATTTCAACTATAAAACTAGTGATCTTGCAATCCAATTCCTTTGCTTTGCTTCACACGGCCTCTTCTTATAACCCATCTCACTTCAAACACTCTCTCTCTCTCTACGCTTGCCATCTTTGGCCTTTAGCTCTTGCTTTGCTTGAATGGAGCTACAGAAATAACCATGACCCCATATTATTTTGGACAACTTTTACGTTTCTAGCTTAGATCATTTGGCTGTTTATTCCGTGTGTATATGCGAAAAACATTATGTGTATATGCAAATTTATCTTTTATTTTGGAGATAATCAAAAGAGTTCCCACCCTCTGCTCGCTTCTCCCACTAATTAGCCTGTCCTAGCTTGGTTCTTTGATCTTCACTTTGATTTTCGTAAATAATATACTCTTAGAAATATGCCCTCCCCCCTCACTCGCTTTGATCAAAAGCATGGACCTTATGTCCTCCCATGATGTAACCTTGGTACTATTCCAAGGTTATATGTCTGGATATTTTTGTCGGTGAATTTTGTTTAGGTTTCTGCAGTCTTTAGCCATTCAGAGACTGATATTTCTCTTAAGGATCATCCGAGAGATGCACAACTCTCTTTTAGGCGAAAAAAATAAAACTTTGTGGGCCAGCTTAATATTAATGACCATATAAGGTATCAACACTTCCATTAATACATGAATATGTTACTTTATGTTAGTGTTGTGGGCTAGTGTCACAGTGTGTTAATATACAAGATTTTATTCTTTGAGAAATATCGTGATATTCAGTTACAACTTGCATGGCCTTCGGTCCTCGCAAAAGTCCTCGCTTCACATTTCCCATTTTTATAGCTTATAGCAATGTCATGAATCCAAATTTATTGAAACTTATTTCTTTTTTCCCTCAAAATCGAGGAGTATATAAAATACATACATGAAATTGCAGAAGAAAAACGAAATACTTCAACAAACGAAACAAAGCATTGATATAAAATAGGCTTAATAGCATAACTGAATAAAATACGTAAGAAAATAACAACAACAAAATACCTAAAAATTTTTAGATTCTGGAAAAAAGAAAAAGATTGTTCATCAATGGAAAATTTTCAGACTTATGATAAAAATTATCCCTCTTAATCCTAACTAATTCCAACGGCTCTTCAATTTTAAATATCAAAACTAATTCAGCGTTACTAAAACAAATTGGAAAACCAAGTAAAAATTTACAATATTTAAAATAGCAAACGCGAATTGAAGATAAATCGCAGATTTTAAAATCTCGGAAAAGAAAGGCAGGATAGAGAACATACGAGAGGGCAACTATATTAAAAAGAAAACCTAAAATATCGCGGCGGTAGATACCACAAAGCCTAGTATTGAGCCAAATGTCTTTCTAATTTTTTATTAGATATTTGACTATTTCGTATTTCTATCTTTAATAGTTTACTTGTTTAACCAGAAGACATACTAACAGACACAAATAAAATTCATTTTATATGTTTAAATAGCTAAAGTACTACTCAAATAATACTTTGTATTACTCAGCCAAATTCTCCTTTTTTATCGAAAAGCCCGCAAGATGTCAGCAATAGCAGACAAAGAAACCATCGCATCGGTCTCGTGGTGCTCCAGCATTTGACCCAGGCATGATGTCATTATGTATCATGTTTTTTTTTTTTTTTTTTTTTTCGGTGGTCTTTTTCTATTTTTTTATAGCTTACGAGAATATCCATTGCTCCCAGACTATTTTGAAGCATCTGACTTTTTTATTTTGAATAGTTATATGTAAATTCAGTATAACGGTCTCATATACATGATTGCTTATAAGCATCTAAATTAGTGTTTGGGACAGTTCTATTCATAATTTTTAAAGTGGTGATATCTTCTCAATGTTTGAATAGAATTTGGCTTTTAGGCTTTCTGCCCTGATAGTTTGCATTAAAAGAAATATAAATTAAGCTTTCTTCTGAAGATTTTTATTGTTTCTTGCTGAAAACATTCCAACAGACTTGTGTTTTATTCGTTTAAAACAATGAAGATACAGAACTATTTTTAGTAGGGAACTCTAAATTCAGTTAATAATAAAATATAGTTTAGCTTTTTTTATAGTTCAAAAGATGTTCACTAAGTAGTTGCTAAAATCTATTGAAATAGGCCGTTTACGTTACTCGTTATATTTTATTCATGCATATACTAATTAGTGTATCGTTGTAGTAACACTGCCATTCCTTAGAAACCATACCCCTATTATGCTATTACCTATTAGATACAATCCCCCCATTGCTCTTCCTGGCCGAAGGGCCATCAGACGGAGATCAGCACCGTCGGTTTGGACCTTAAGGGTCTAGTGCCACAACCTTTACTTTATTTTTTTATACCCCTGTTAGGATTGGCTGAAATGACCCGATTTCAATATTATTGCCTTGAAGTTGTATTGAGGATTGAATTCCTTGTGAGTTTGAAGCCTCTACACTAGGCGCACGAAGGATTGTTATTCCCTTAGAATCGCAATAATTTTAACGGTTTTCTTTATAGTCTCTTGTATTTTCGTATAATGCAAAGTTGTAGTGGTTACTTTTAAGTCACCCCCTCCCTCTCTCCTCGCGATTTTTTTTAGAAACGTGTTTTATATTAATAAATATGTGATCTAATGTCTTTCTTGTTTGCCTAGCTCTTTATCATTTTCAGGGCGCATTCAACTTCCGTGGCCACATGATTGATATGCCGCTTGTACTGCAGGCGAAGAATGTGTTAAAGTTAGCAGAAGCCATGCCAAAGAAGAATTAACTTTTTTACGTTTTTGGTGAAGTTGTTGGTACCTAGGATATGCATATTTTTAATTATACCATTTTCAGTTAAATGTAAAATGACTAGTGCATAAAGAGAAGGTATTCATGAACGCGTCCCCCTCCCCTCTCGTGGAACCTTGAAATTTTGCTACTGTTTACCATTTCGTATGTTTTGTCTATAATTGTCCCTACTTTTTTTTATTTTTTATCCCCCCCCCCCAAACCGGATCAGCTGTTATATTGAATATATATAGAAATACTTTTGTGTAAAATAAAGGAAATATTATAAAAAAGTAAAGGTGGTTGTACATTTATATTTTAATATTTTAAATGTTGTAATATATTATTTCACTTGTTATTCTAATAATTTTTGGGAGTAGGTGATAAGTTTAATGTCATCGGGAGGTGTGGAGGTGGAATTGAAACGAAAATCAATTAGGGATTGTTTTGGGTTTGAAAATCAAATAAGTGAATATTTATGTTATACGCTGATAAATTACTTACAGGTGGTTTGTATTTGGAGAAGAAACTATTTATAGAGGATTTTGGGGAGTTCCTTTATCTTAGAATACAGAAGAAAGATAGCATAAGCGACGCTGAATCTGTATGGCGAGAATATAATAATCTTGCTAAGTAGAGGAGATGTGGCAAATCTCTTCAGTTGACTTTATGAAAGTATTTTGTTAAAGATATTGGATTATCAAACGCGGAGTTATCTAAAAAAAAAAGCACGAGAGACATGAGGGTAATACTTTAGAAGATCTAACTCCCTCCATTTGTATTCTGAGATGTGCAGGATTTGAATTTAGCTTAGCTAACTGCAGAGTTTCCCTTCAGAAAACTCTTTTTGTTCTAAAAACCGTCACCTGACAAGATGTTGGACATGTCGCTGTCAGAATCTCCAACAGGCAATCTGGATCTTTGAATTAAACTTTGTCTTCATCAATTTCTTCTTCTTTCTTTCAAACTCTTTTAAAGGTCTTCACTATTTGGTATGTATTGTCTGTGTCAACTTCCCTGGCTTTGGTTACATCATTCTGTATACTCTACTCTTTAAGGATCTGTAATAACTTTTCTTCAATATTGTCATGCGGGTGTGCTACTTTTTATGTCGGCGAAAAGCTAAGGTCGTTGAAATCAAATGAATATCTTATTCTTGCACGTCTATCGTATATCTTCACTCCAACAGATTTAGTCAGAGCTACAGTTTTTCTTTAAGTCTTTCATCTCGTCATCGAACTTATTTCTAAGGTTCTTTCTCCAAACAACAGTTGCATTAAGAGGCTGTCCCGAAAGGAGTCTCTTTAAAGTTGGCATGAAGTGTGTACATTTCTCCAGAAAGCTAGATTAGTGTAAGATCAGTTGGTTTTTCGTCAGAAACTTTGGTACTCTTTTTTCTGTTTGTGTCAATCTATGGTTGTTTAAAAATAAGAACTAGCCTTCCTTGTTTTCGTTTTTCATGTCTCCCTTTTGTACCTGAATCAGTTTATGATTCAGGGCTGTGACAAAAAGTGGCTCCAAGTGTCGTTTGCTAGTCTTTTCGTTTCCTCGGGTTAGTTCTGAATTCCATGGGCACAGACTAGGGTGAACAACCTAAAATAAAATTTGCTTTTGAAGGGGTATGTGAGCTATATCAATCAGTCAAATTATCTGTTCATTTAACAAAAGGTGATTATTTATTCTACGTGATGTTTATCTTATAAATACATGACTATTTTTATTTGTTTCATATGTTGATTTTCCGCTAAATATTTCTATTAGAGGAGAAAAGAATCAATAATGTCGTGATTTAAAGTAGCGATAGGGAATCTTCTCATCATTATCAAAAAGGCAAAGCATTTTTCAATCCCCGCAGGATATGTGATCCGGAGTGGACATTTCTTCTTACGAAGTCTTGACTTTGTTATTTTTTATTTTTTTTAACTGAAATGGGTCAAATTTCTGCCTATTACCTGTTTTGAAATGTAAATGGAGCTATCTATCTGTCTCTATTTTATTTTATAAAAGGAAACACTATTGTTTTCCAAATGAAAGTAAAGAGTTACATGGATACTTAGAATAGAAATTTTTTTGTATTTGAGGGGTTTTTTTCCGTTCTTAACCTCTTTTTTTACGCTGAAACTTTATAGTGTTTTACTGACAACATTTATGGGTGCATCAAATCTGTTTATTGAGTAATTACAAGCGCTTTATTTATCCAAATGGTTTTGAAACATTCAAACGAGAATTTTACTGTTTGAAGCAAATGAGTGTCCATTAGCGTTTCCATTCAGCACGGATTGTGAACTTTGAAATTGCTTTTGTGATTTGAGAAGTAGTTCCATATGCATTGGGAACCACACGTTAAACCTTAGCAACAATATCAAGGGTTAAGGAGCAGACAGTTCCCCTCATATAGAGATCAGCTTTTGTCTGTTTTAAGATTTGATGTAGCCTTTTACTTTAGTTTGTGAAAACTTGTTTTTTATGTTTAATTACCATTGGTTTTTAATACCATACCCAGGGCTACCTAGAACTGAGAATGTTTCTGTCTCCTAACCCTGTCCTTTAAATAAAATTCTAGCTTTTGCAGGGCAATAGTCAAAAAAAGAGCTCATTTGGTGCATTTGGATTTCGAAATAAAGTAACATCTTCTAAAAAAAGCTATTGTTACCGAAACAATAAGAGAGCTTTTGACACCTCAATAACCCTACTGCGAAATTGCAATATTTGTTGAATGCATTTGAAGAACCTTTGAGGCAAAATTTCAGAATAAGGGCCTAAAAAAAAATTGAGGCTTAAGTAGCATACCCCCCCCCCTACCATAGAGAGTTCTTTGACGAACATCGATATAGATGGTGTGCACATAAGGCTACTATGATAGCCATTAGTTTATTGAATAAACTGTGTAATAATGGGTCATATTTTTAGGGTTAATGACGAATGGTGTTCTTTGCAATAGTATGGCCTCTGAGACTGACAGACTGAAAAAATATGACTTCAGCAGTTATCAAAATTTTCAACCTTAGCCCTGTGGTCGTGCTCGACAGGATAACAGCATTTGGTCCTGTTCGAACCATTTCAGTGGCGTAATATCTTCTGCTATTCAAAAATAATGCTAGATATATAAGTGGTGATAGTGCGATAAATGAGTTTCTGAAATATGGTGGCTCTGAGGTTAAAAATAAGCTACTGAAGATTATGAATATGATTTTTGACAAAGGGGAAGTATCTAATGATTTCAGGAATACGTTAATTAAACCACTGTACAAGAAAGGTGACAAGAGTGAGCATCATAATTACCGAGGCATTAGTCTGGTCTCTGTAGGTAGCAAATTACTTGGTAATATGATACTTTTTGGACAGAGAGGCTGCAGACAAAGTTTTAAGAGAAGAACAGTGCGGTTTAGAAAAGGTAGAGGGTCTGTCGACCAAGTTTTCACTCTTAGGTTAATAATTGAGAAGTCCCTTCGTTGTCAAACACCTTTCACCTGTGGTCCTCATTTTTGTAGATTATGAGCAAGCGTTTGATTCTGTTGGTATAAGAGCATTAGCAAAGGTCTTATCCTTGTATGGTATACCAGACAAATACATTAAACTGATTTGTGCTATGTACGAGAATAATACTGCTGCGGTTAAGGTAGAAAATGACGTTAGCAGCTGGTTCTGTATTAAATCAGGAGTTAAGCAGGTTTGTGTTCTATCCCCCTTCATATGGATCATTTAGATGGACTTTGTATTAAGGAGTATAGGAAAGGCAATTGGAGGCAACGGAATCAAATGGGGAGGAAAAACTCTCTTGGATTTAGATTATGCTGATGATTTAAGCATATTAGATAAAAGTGTGAGCAAAAGGAATGAATTTTTAGAGTTTTTGCGAGTTCAGGGTGTTAGAATAGGTTTGAAAATTAATATTAAGAAGACTAAGTCACAAGGGCTAGGAATAAGTGGAGATGAAAAGGTTGACGTTGGGTAACGAAAAGATTGATCTGGCGGGCAGTTTCACTTACCTTGATAGTATTATTACTAAAGACGGGAGCAGTGAAGATGTTAAAAGTAGATGTTAAAAAGTTATTAGTAGTAGTAGTATATATAAGTAAAAATTCGGATGAACCCTGTCTTAATAATCTATGGCTACTGGTTTGATATGATGATATTCAAAATGAAAAAGGCTTGCATGACCGTGTTTCTCAGGAAAAACAAGGAATCGATATTTTGTACATCGTTTTTTTTTTTTTTTTTTGGTTATCATGCGTGTTGGATTTCATTATACAATCTGGTTTTATTTTCTAATAGCTTCTGGTGATCAACTTTTAAATTAATTAGTTTCGCACATTTCAAATTTCGACATCGTTGTATCGTGGAAGCAACGATTTCAAGAGCCCTTACACCAAGAAAGGCAGAAAAGCTGCCTAAAATAAAAGTTAGCCTAAACTAAACATCGAAAAAACGAAATGCATGGCCACAACAGATTTGCCCCAGAGCATTGCTTGCGGAGGCCAACAGTTAGAACAAGTGGTTTATTTTAAATACCTAGGAAGTGTAACTGAAAACAGGATCTTCCACAAAAGAAGTGATCATGATAATCGGTCAAGCCAGTGGAGCCTTCATTAGACTACGGAAAAATCCTGCGTTTTCATAACTCTGCAAAATCCTTCAATAAAAGTACGGAGAAAAGCTGTGCTTGCATAACCTTTTTCACAAAATTTTTGTTTTTTGGAATAATTCAGCCAATTCCTCCAAGAAACATCTCAGGCATCACGCTCAAGAAATCTAAGGATGGACCTCGAAAAGAGACTTTGACGGACATCAACTAAGAAAGTAATCAAGGATTTGTCATTTATTGATGTCTGCTGGGCCAAGGATACATGCCGTACAATTTTAAGCCGATCGGAAGTTTGCATACCAAGAGAGTGTCAAAGCCATTCTCATGGAATCAAACACTTCTAACAGAAAATTTTATTCTTCCTCGCTCATTATTTGTATCTCCCAAAGTCATCATTTGTATCTTCCAAATCGATGCATTTGTATCTCCTACACTTTTGCCTCTTGCTGACATTTTTCTTTGACTCTTATCTCATAAAACATACTAATGTTCGTAATCCAAGGATGCTTAAGAAGCAGAAAATTTGTTAATTTACGTGGAAAGCTGTTAAGCTGCTCATGAATCTGAAAAAAATTCAACCGCTGCTTTCCCTTTCTCTTTTCATAGCCGTTTAAATAACTTTTTCCGCAAAACAAGTTTTTCAAAGAAAAGATAAGAGCTCCGTTAAACCATAAATGAGCCAAAATAAAGTCAAGTAATCTTCCAAGCGTAAAATTAACATTAACAAATTAATGAAACAAAAAAAATTGCAATGAAAAACCGAGTCGAACTCAAAACGAGAAAAAATTAGCATGAGTAGGGCTAACAACCCCCATGCCTTCCAAGACTAGAACATAATTTGCACTTTACTGAAAAAAAAACAACAAATCAACGTTGAGTGTCAGTTTAACTTTAACATACAGACTGCCTGTTCATGGATTATTCTTTATGGTTGATTGTGTGTGGCTATGCTGTTTGACCTATGTGATTGTATGGATGAGTAGGGTTAAGGCCTCATTCAAGCGCTGGTCTATATTAATCCCTAATTTAGGAAAACAGTCTTCCTTTTCTCCTTCTGTCTTTTTTTTTTTTTTTTTTTTTTTTTTTTTTTTTTTTTTTTTGTGCTGTTGCATTGATGATTTCTCTTTTCATGATATACTGATATTCATTCCTGAAAGTCCTAATAATTGTGGATTTATTAAACTTAACAATAGTGAAAACATTTCAAATATGTTTTGTTTTCAGTAAAGTACAAATTATGTTCCAATCTGGAGAAGAAATGGGGGTTGCTGATCCTGCCAATGTTAGTTTTTTCTCGTTTTAACTGAAACAAGTCTAGATTGACTATTCCGTCTCAATTTATTAAAATACTAGTACAATATTTTTACTATTACAACGTCTGGCTGCATCTTCCAGATCTTCGGTGATTTTCACCATTGCCTCCCCTTCACGCCTTTTAGGTAATATTTAAATGCTTTCTCCACATTCTTTACATTCCTCTTATTTTCATTTTATCTATTACTCTAATATCTCTTGAACAAGTCCTTCCTCTTATCTATGAAACATAAAGCATCATCACTAGTGTTTCTTCCTCTGTTCCTAACTTTCTTCCCTAAGACACGATTAGCGGCTTCACTAACTATTCCATCCATCTTCTACATTGACAAAATTTAAACTGTCAAGTTTAGTGTTCAACTGTTCCCGGAAAGTTTCTCTCAAATTCTCATTCTGGAGTCTACGATGGCCATAGCTTACCGGAAGGTAGTTACCCTTCCTAGATTTCAGCTTTAAATTAAAGTTAGACACTATTTTGTGGGGATCTTTACTTTTAACATCAATAACAGCACTTCTATATAACCTAGTAACTTGTATTGATCCTGTCAGTCTTTGGTTTACATTAAAATAGTTATTAAGATTAGCTGTCTTACCGTTATATGAACACCATATCAACTTATGGGCCATTTTATGACCAAATATTTTATTGGTTGTAAATTGATTGTTCTACCTACAAACTTGCGGCAGTAATTAATCATCACTGTTTGCTTCTCCTACAGGGAATTTACCTAGGCTAAGGTACCGTCTTTTCCTATCTCTACCGACTTGAGCGTTAAAATCTCCTAATAAGAAGACCATAGTTCTATCTGGGACCCTAACTAGTTGTTCCTGTAGCTGTAAAGAAAATTGATCCAAGTCACAGCCGTCCCTGTCAGTCGGTTCTACAAAGGCATACCCTGTACTTTCTATTCCTAATACCCTGCAGTTTTTAATAATAAAATGAGTGATTCGTATCCTATTATTAACACCTTCCCAACCTAAATAAGACTTAGAAGCTTCCTTATTCATCGCAAGCCCCACTCCCTGTCTATATACCCAATCCTTTCTGCCTGAGTAAATAAATTCTATATTACCTTAATTTCATGTTTCCCACCCCCCGAGATATGGATTTTTAAAGTTCCCAATAAGTTCGGTTCGAACCGTATGAATTCGTCAATCAAAATGTAGATACATTAGGTATATTTTAATATTGCTGCATTCCAATTTGTAACTTTTATATTCTTTAGCTCATTGAAATTATTTTGGCCTCAAGAAAAGCGATGATCCCAGAATCAGTTTACGACGAGGACTAACACATTTTCTCAAGCCTATACAAAGCACTTAAGCCGAACAGCAAGAAGCCACAGCAAGAAGCCACTGAACTTCCAGTCGAATTGAGGCTTTTTTTCTATCTGACACAGTTTCTATCTATCAAATCAAATTTTGAAAGCCTCTGTTTCCCAAGACAAAATTTCTTCAGCGCTATTTGAAAGTGAAATGGGTAGATAATTTAAAAGAAAGCACCTGCTCGTATCTTATTTTAGGTTAGGGATGTGATAATGTTAAATATAACAACCTTAATAACGAAGCAGCTGTTTTCTCTCCTCTAAAACTGTTAGACATTTCCCCTTACAACTCCACTTGGTTAGGCCAACAAGTTTGAGAATCAATTATTTCAGTATTGGGTCTTTCGTATATAGTTTTGATCAATGAAACCTTTATCAGACCTAAAAGAAGATTGTTTTTCAGTTGTTTCTTGTCAGGTCAGAATTTTGATCACCAGAATTGCCAGAAAAGGCTTTACAATATAAACAGGTATGAGCAGTGTACCCATCCTGCATCCGTCAGTGGTTTTGTGCAGAAAAAATAAACCGCGCACCAGTGTGAACTACGGATAAATGACCAGTTTCGCCGTTTACTTCATTCCAGAAAAAAAGATTATTTTTACTTATAAAACAGGGAACAGATAAGTTTAATTTATCCCATCTAATCATGGCCCCAAAATTCGATCCAAATGAAGTCAAGATTAGTGAGTTTATTGTTTTATATACTATTTGCTACTATGTACCAAGATGTAATGAACGTCTCTTATTTGATTGTTTGAAAAAGATGCTTGTTGGCTACTTTTACACAGATAGCCTACACAATTTCTGCTAATCTTAAAAAAAAAAAAAATCATTGCATGTGTTTGAATGTGGTGCTAGGGCTTATTTTCAACATTAGGAGAGATTTGAGTAATAATTTTAGGCACGTCCTCGTTTTCATTAAAGTCTGATGTCATTAAAATCACCCTTTATTAGATTCTAGAAACAATAAATCCCTTAAAACTCCTTCCCAGGGGATCATAGAGTCTCTGGATTGTTTGTACCAGTGCTGCATTTTCAGGCTCTGATAGGTAAATAATTTTTAGAAAATGGTTACATGCTGGGAATTAATTTTTTATCAGTGGTTTAGCTAGGCTAGGGAGAAATAGGCTACATGACTGAAGCTCTGAAGGACTTTATTTTTTTTGGTGAGTTTTACATTAACAAACTTCTCAAGTAGCTAAGAAATAAACTTACCTTTATAGTCAGAATTGCACCCTGAATCCAAATTAACATTCATTTGTGTTGAAAATGAACTTTACCTGTACTCCTATATATACAAATTCAGGGTAGCCTATATATTTGCAACACTTGTTTAGGGTCATGAAACTTGTTAGTAGGTGCATTTTGACTTTTTGAACATCTTTTCTCTCTTGCAAAATTACTGCAAACTCACCATTATGGAGTTATTATATATTTGCACATTAGGGGGGGGGGGGTAAAGCATAGTATATATTAAATACAGCAATGGTTAGTTTACATATTTAATATATGTTATGCTTCACCCCCACCCCCTGATGTGCAAATATATAGCCCAAATTTGATTCTAAGCTATTACAGATTTGTGGTTTCAAATATCCAATCATCAAAAACAGAAATGGTTGCAATTCTATATGAGTAAATACAGGATATTTGGGCCAGAATAACTCTATAATGGCAAGTTTACTGTAGTTTGGCAAGAGAGAAAAGATGTTCCAAAAGTCAAAATGCATCTATTAACAATAGTTCATGACCCTAAACAATTGTTCAGGTAATAGGAACATTGACCCAATTCTGACTAAAGAGGAAAGTTTGAACTTTACCAGTGCCCCCCCCCCTCAATATGCAAGTAAATGTCCTGAATTGGTTTATGGTAAAATTCTAGTTAATTGACTCCTTGCTATCTCGGGAAGGGGTTAGGTTAGAAAAATTAAACTTTCAGGGATGAGTCTACAGGCTAAAGTGTGTCTAGAGAAGGTATTTTGAAGTACCTCCACTCCTCCCTCTAGAGGGCCCTGACCTTTGATGACATTTAAAAAGTGTGTGCTATAAATATAAAACTTTACAAAATAGATCTTCTGCTTAAATGAAGTACAACAAAATTGTTTTCAGCTTCACAACTTTACTCAATCCCAATTTATAAGGTTTGAATATATGCAAATACATTTCCTAAATTTTAAGAAAAAACATTAATATGGCTCAGAATTTACTCAAATAACAGGAATTGCATATTCAGAACTGAAGGTAGAAAAAAAGCAACTGGTCACTGAAAATTAAGGTAAAATGTTGTTTTGTCAAAATTTTGATAGGTATAGACCTGTCATGTAGGCAAATTTCAGGGCCCCTTAGAGGGAGAAGGAGTAGAGGTGGGTACTTCAAAATACTTTCCTGGGACACACTTAAGCCTTTAGACCCACCCCTGAAAGTTTCATTTTCCTAACCTAACCCCTTTCTGTGATAGCAAGAAGTCAATTAACTAGAATTTTACCTTGGTTTTTATAGAGGTGGTGGCAAAGCTCATTTCCAATGCAAATGCATGCTTATCTAAGATTCAGGGTGTAATTCTGACTGAATGCAAGTTAGTTTTTTGGCTAGGCCTACCTGAATAGTCCATTAATATTAACCTTACCCCATTTCTGTCTTTTTATGACATTTCTCCTCATCTGCATCACATTAATCCTTGACATAGACATAGACATAGTCTATAGTCTAGATATAGACATGACATAGACATAGCTATTACCCTCGAAAACTAAGACTTTTGAAATAGTAAAAGAGCCTTTAATCACATTCTTTACCATGTGCAATCATAAATAGTCATTTTTTCCACAGACATAGCTATTACCCTCAAAAACTAAAACTTTTGAAATAGGAAAAGAGCCTTTAATCACATTCTTTACCATGTGTAATCATAAAATAGTCTAATATCTTCATTTTTTCCATGGACATAGCTATTACCCCCAAAAAATAAAACTTTTGAAATAGGAAAAGAGCGTCTTCCTTATTCCTCATCTTCATCAATGACCTGGTAGCTAAAATAAAAAACCACCTGACTTTTAATGCTGATGACTCCAATCTATTTGGTACCACAGACAACAGTAGCCTACAAATCAATCTCACCCAAATTCAAGCATGGGTAGATAAGTTGCTTCTGTGCTTCAACATCTCAAAGGGTATCACTCTTCATTGTGTCAGTGTTAATCTGCAGAACCAATACACTATGTGCAACAGCAAAACACCATTGACAGTCTTGCTTCCAACTTTTAGTAGTGGTAGAGACCTAGGAGTCCTATTGGGTGACAGTTTAAAATTCCATGAGCACACTGCCTAAGCAGTTTTGAAAGCAAATGCAAATTTTGGATTCTTGAAAAGAACCATCAGCAATCAATTCTCCATAGCTTTTCTGATACTATAGGCTACTAAGCTCCAGTCTGGCCAATCCTGGATTTTGGAACATGTCTTGCTGGTCCTTTCTACAAGAGCAACATCCAGCTCATTGAAGGTGTCCAAAGGAGGGCCACCAAATGTATTGACAGTTTACATGGTCAGTCCTACTCCAGTAGATTACAATCTGCTAACCTCCCAACACTTGTTTCTCAGCATAAGCACAATGGCATGATGCTCACCTACAGGTACCTCCAGCAAGCAGACCAGAAGCTGTTCACCTTCTCTACACCAAAGACAAACATGAGGACTTTCCAAAAAGCTGTTCAAGTCCACTGTTAAAACCAAGGTCCATTAAGATTTTTTCAGCCAGTGAGTAGTGAACAATTGGAATGAACTAAGCCAAGAGACACTCTGCAACCTTGTATGATGAATTCAAAACAAGACTCAACAAGGAATGGGAGCAAGACCATGGAGATTCCAGTGGGAAAACCCCTCCCAGCCCTCACTATCATAACACTCTTGGAAGACAATAGAGTCAGCCTGGAGAATGATGTAGCTTATCATACCCAGCCATCTTGCACACTCAATCTGAAGTTGCTGTTGTGCAGTGGTGCCAACTCTTAATTGCTAGAGAATGGATCTTGAACCACACCTACCATATGTTTACTGTTACCAAGTGGGCTTAAATTATATCTCTCCAGCACTGTCTAGTCCCAATGGTTTGTTGCTTAACCTTAGCACAGCAACCAGATCTATTGCCATCATCAACTATGGAGCATCACAGTTCTTGCAACCAATTCACTCCTATTCCTTAATTCGCAAATTAAGGTAATTTATGTGCTTTTTCCTGAAGTGTACATATCTCTTAGCTATGTCAAGGATTTACACTTGTTCTTTATTCAATAACTATAATAGAAATATAAAGTAGTTGTTTTTCAACTGTTAGCAAAATTACTCAGGGCATGGGATAGATTCTACCTCAAGGTGAACAAATTGCAGGAAATAGTGCTTTGTTGGCTTAGAGTTAGAGATTCAGGATTGTCTTCTGTAACAGTCATGGTCAATCAACATCTACCTACCATTGAGTAGGTGTTACTTGGTATGTCTGATGTGTAAAAATTTGCAACAGTTGTATGCTTTTTGGGAGAGTAGGAATTCTGGTCCTATGTCCTTGGCCTGTACATTCAGAGTAGATATTAGTGCTTCATCTTTTAATGATTTTGTGGACTTTTATTTTGCCTTAAAAAAGGCCATTAGCAAGGAGCTAGGAAAATAAGACTTGCTATTACACACACTGGGCTGCAAAGTACTCTTGCTTTAAGTTATATTTCACACTTAGGTTAAGTTTAGTTACTTAGTTTAAGTTACTTTAAGTTTAGGCTTTCTATTGTTAATGCTAAACATACCTTAAATCCAGAATTCTTACTGGATAGATCAATGGTATATATTTTAATACTCCAGGTGCAGCCATACATACAGGCTTTTTTGTTTAAGGAAGCTGGCCAAGTTTGAAAAATACAAAGTAGAACAAATCTACAAAACATGCTAGAGAATTATGAAACTTCAAGATTTACTGGGAACTTACTTCCAAAGAGTTCCCTGCTTAAGTTTGGTGTTGGTTGAATAACCTTGAAAGAAAAAGAAATGAACATTTGCTTGATAATATTATTTCATTTGTTAATACTGACTATTAGTAGATTTTAGTAAACTACAAAATTAAAACTGAAGTCAAAATGATTGTTTCTTTATTAGTAAAATGAAGAAAAATAAAGATTTCTAAGCTCCACATGCATAAGTTTTTTTGTTACAAAAAAAGCAGAATGTTTGTACTTATTGACTGGCTTATTAATAGTCAATCAGGAAATACAAACTCATCTCTAATTTCCATAATTTGTCTACTTTATTCTATGTCAAAACAGATTCAAAGCATGACCATGATGCATCAGCGAAATTTCTTTACAAAAATTTTACCACATCTTTGGGTGAATTTTGGAATGGGAACTTTTCCTCAATTTACTCAAAGCAAACACATCTTTCAATTAAGTCCAGCTCAAGTTAAGGGTATGCTGAACACAAAATGTATCTATTACAGCTGAACTTTTGAAATTAATACCAATAAATAAAATTGAACTGACAAGGCACATGCAATCTCAAATTATAGCTATCTCAAATTATAATTATATTTAAATAACTTGTTTTACAATAATTTGGCTAATCAGTAATTCTTGCTTGTAAAACTGCATTTGAATTTATTGTCCAGTCTCAGACAACTGAGTGATAGCTTTGGCTTAAACAAAAACAGCATTTTTTTACAAAAAGGTCAGGTAGGCTATAAAACTAAAAAAAATAAGGGCCCTTTGCTGATAGTGTGGTAAATGAGCTTTTTCCTTATAATGGTGGTTTTGAAGCTGCTGATTTAATGATGGTTTGAGACTAGTTACTGAAGATTATGAATATGGTTTTTTGAAAAAGGGGTAGTACCTAGACATTTCAGAAAAACTTTAATTAAACCCCTCAGAAAGAAAGGTAATAAGAGTGATTATGTAATTATAGAGGTATTGGCCTGGTTTCTATAGAAATTAAATTACTTAGCATGATGATACTGTAGATAAAGTTTTAAAGGAAGAACACTGTGCTTCTTGGAAGGGGTGGGGGTGTGTTGACCATATGTTCACTCTGATTAATACTTAAGAAGTGCCTGGGTCATCAGACCCCTTTTGTCTTCACTTTTATAATCTATGAGCAAGCATCTGATTGAGTTCATAGAAGAGATTTAGTGAAGGTTTTATCCTTGTATAGTATACCAGATAAATGTATTAGTGCTATATTCAATAATAATATTGCTGTGATTAAGGTTGGAAATGAGGTTTGTAGTTGGTTTTGTATTGAATCAGGAGTTGCAGCATTGCTATCAATCTCTTTTCACTTGGACTATTTGATGGACTTTGTCCCAAGGAACACAGAAAAGGCCATGTGAGAGGATGGAATCAAATGGGGAAGTAAAATTCTCCTAGACTTGAGTGTCTTAGATGAAATTGTTAGCACAATGAATTACTTTTTGAAAGTGTTGAGTGTTCAGCTGTACAAAATTATGTTTGAAAATTAATGTTATAAAGACTTAGGTTGCTGAAACTGGGAATAAGTGAAGTTTAAGATGTGATCTTGGGTAACAAGAAGATGAATCAAGTGGATGGTTTCACTTACCTAGGTAGTATTTTTTAGTAAAGATGGTAGATGCAAGAAAGATAATAAAAGTAGAATAGCCAAAGGTCAGATGTTTTTTTCACAGTTGAAACAAGTTTGTAAAAATAGGAGAAAAAAGTGTGCAAACCAAGATCAGAATATTCCAACCTATACTGATGACAATGGTCAAGTGTGGTTCAGAAATGCTAGTACTCAAAAAGACAGAGGAGAATTTGTTGCATCTTTTTCAAAGAAATTGTCTAATGTCATTTTTGGTACCCATCTGACTAACTTTCAAGCAGTAGGCTGCAGAAAAATCTGGTTCATTCCTGTTTTCTAGGGCTTTACTGATAAGAAGGTTAAGATAGGTAGTACACATTACACAGATGAAGGATTCCCAAAGATGAACCTTTTTTACTAAAATAATATGAAAAAAACTTCGTTTTCTTAAAGAGTTAAAGAGGCTGCGTCCCAAAGTCGAACCTTAAAACGTACAGGAATTAGAAGAGGCAGTTGGGGGGCTGCCGCCCCCCAAACCCCCAGCTTATAAAGACTCTTTTGTACAGGTTTTTTTTTGGGGGGGGACTTCATTGTTACTAATTACTAGTTTCGGCGCAATGGTTCTCCTGTCCTCTTGTGTTTAACATTTTTCGAAGTTATTCCATTATTCATTCATTTCAATTTTTTGTTAATTAAAAGAGGGCCTTTCCGAAGCCAAGAGCGGGGGGTTAGCAAAAAAACAAAAAACCTGTACAAAAGAGTCTTTAAAAGCTGGGGGTTTGGGGTGCGGCAGCCCCCCAACTGCCTCTTCTAATTCCTGTACGTTTTAAGGTTCGACTTTGGGACGCAGCCTCTTTAACTCTTTAAGAAAACGAAGTTTTTTTCATATTATTTCTGTACGTTTTTCTTCCATGGTGGATATAATTTAATAATTCCTGTACTCCTCGTACAGGAATTAGGAGAGGAACTTGGGTGGCTGCCGCCCCCCCCGCTTTTAAATCATTGTATAAAATAGAAAAAAAAAATAGATAGAATGACTGAAATGTTTCTTTTGCTCATAAGAAGCTAATATCCTGTTATCTCTCAATTGATAAGCTGTCCAGGTGTTATCAAAATTATACACTTTTATTTTGATGTTGTTAAAAAAAACCGCCCGTAATGGACTTGAACCCTTGACCAGAGGATTAAAAGTCCCACGCTCTACCGACTGAGCTAATCACTTGCATGTGTGTAAATATAACTTCTAAATAAGTTTTAAAATTTTCAAATTAACATGGGCTCTTATGGAGAGAAATGCGTTAATTAAGTAGCTAATGCGTGGTTTCTGGAAAACAGGGAAGGAGTTATCGGATCGAGCTGAAATTTCGCGGATAAGCTCCTGGGCCGTAGGGGACCTTAACTTGTGAATTTCAGCCCGATCGGACAACGTTAAAAGGGGGGGTGGGGTTGGGGGGTCGAAACTTTCGAGGGGTTAAGATTTTCCTACGAAACTTTCCAGGAAAATTACTTGGAGAATTCCGCATCGAATGAGTCTTCGTACACCCAGATCCGATGTCGGCTGTGACCTGTAGGCGTCTAGGAAAAAAAAGAAAATGAATTTTAAGTGTCTATGCGTGGTTTCTGGAAAACAGGGAAGGAGTTATCGGATCGAGCTGAAATTTCGCGGATAAGCTCCTGGGCACTAGGGGACCTTAACTTGTGAATTTCAGCCTGATTGGACAACGTTAAAGGGGGGCTGGGGTTGACGGGTCGAAACTTTCGGCCAGATTTTCCCCATGAAGGAAAAGTTGGAGGGGGATGAAATTTGGCAGGTTTCTTAGTTGGAGCTCGGGCTACGAAATGCATCCCTCTGCGATCACTGGAACCGAAGATCGCTTAACATTGTCGTGGGTCGCCTCTTTATAGAGGCACAAGTGTGCCTCCTTGACCATCTGGGGCCAAATAAAAAGTAGGCTGTCTCCAAACAGGATGGGTAGAGGTCATAAGGAAGGATTTGAGAGAAACTGGGACATTTTGGGAGGTTTTAAAGAGAATGATGGATGGAATGGATTAAGAATGCATAGCTGTGTTTCTCTCAGGTTGTTTGGTGCTGCTGTGAGAACTCTGCAACAAAGCTGTTAGTAGTAGTTCCAATATAAAAGATGTAAAAAGAGAGAATGGCTAGACATGGAAGATTGGGGCCGTCTTAGCTCTTAACTTGTAAGTATGTATATCTGAAATGCCTTTATTGTAGCATTGAAACATCATTGTAAAAGAATGAAAACATGCTCTATAGTAACCGTAAAAGCTGGTTTCTCATTTGTTTTCTTTTATATATGAGAGCTAAGGCTCAGAATTTCAAAAAACAATTCATCCATGCACATACCTTTGGAAATATTAAAATAGGTATGCTCAGCCTTTGATTTTTTTTTTCAGCTTCTGAAATATCCTTTTTTGCATCTCACATAAATATAAGTAAAAACTTACTCATAATCAAAATCTTCAAAATGCATGAATATTCAAATATTTTGGTTAGTCCTGTGCTTTCTTGTAATATTGGACCATAGCTGACTTAAAAATTCCAAAAATTCTTCACTCTGTTTCTTTGGTGATCTGTAATTATAAATGTACTAGCTGTTGGGGTGGCGCTTCGCGCCACCCCAACACCTAGTTGGTGGGGGCGCTTCGCGCCCCCCCCAAGCCCCCCCGCGCGCGTAAGTCGTTACGCGCCATAATAGTTACGCGCCATTGTAGTTGTGTCCCTATGTCCCACCTGTGAATATAGATATATATATATATATATGGTTTTAACTACGTAAAACTTGCGAATATACAACATTCTTTGCTGTACCATTGTCTTTGCATATAAATAGATTGTCAGGTTTACCGACTCTTGAACATGCAACATATAATGGTCCATGGGAAAACAATCTGTATTCAGATCTATACCTCATGATTCTAATGATTGCCCTTGAGCTTTGTTGATGGTGATTGCTAATCGACCATTCCCTGTCCCGGTGTCCCGGTCGTCATTTACATCCCCCTGTTTCCCCCGGTGTCCCCGTTGTAGTTGTGTCCCTGTGTCCCGGTCGTCATTTATATTCCCTGTGTCCCGGGTCCCGGTCATCATTTGTATCCCGGTGTCCCGGTCTGTATATACATTCGTTTTTTAGTTTTGTTTTTCTCCTTTATTTTTTTCCTTTTTTTTTCTTTTTTAGCTTATTTAGATTTTTAGATTTTTTAGTTTTTTTTATTAGTTTTTAGTTTTTATTTCTTTTTAGTTTTTTTGTCCCGGTCGTCATTTATATCCCCCTGTTTCCCCCGGTGTCCCCGTTGTAGTTGTGTCCCTGTGTCCCGGTCGTTATTTATATTCCCTGTGTCCCGGTCGTCATTTGTATCCCGGTGTACCGGTCTGTATATACATTCGTTTTTTAGTTTGGTTTTTCTCCTTTATTTTTTTCCTTTTTTTTTCTTTTTTAGTTTATTTAGATTTTTAGATTTTTTAGTTTTTTTATTAGTTTTTAGTTTTTTTTTCTTTTTAGTTTTTTTGTAGTTTTTACCTTCTTTTTAGTTTTGTTAATTTTTTTTTTTACTTGTGTCCTGGTCGTCATTTATACTCCCTGTGTCCCGGTGCTTTGTTGATTGCTAATCGAACATTCCTTTTGTCCTGGTCGCTTTCTCTTTGAGTGTCGTCATTTATTAGTTTTTTCCTTTTTTTTTTAGTTTTTTATTGGTTTTTACCTTTATTTTAGCTTATTTTTCAGTTTTTTCCTTTTTTTTAGTTTTTTTTTATTTTTTATTTTTTTTAGTTTTTTACCTTTTTTTAGTTTTTATAGTTTTTTTAGTTTTTTAGCTTTTTTACTTTTTTTATTAGTTTTTAGTTTTTTTTTGTAGTTTTTGCCTTTTTTTAGTTTTTTCAGTTTTTTTTTTAGTTTTTTATTGGTTTTTACCTTTATAGTTTTTTTAGTTTTTTAGCTTTTTTATTTTTTTTATTAGTTTTTAGTTTTTTTTGTAGTTTTTGCCTTTTTTTAGTTTTTTCAGTTTTGACGTCACCTAATCCAGTTTTTTCAGGTGACGTCACCTGACACATCCATCCATCCATCCATCCATCCATCCACAGACAGACAACTTATTTTTATATATATAGATATATATATATATATATATATATATATATCTTCTATATATATAAAAATAAGTTGTCTGTGTGTGGATCTGTGGATCAGGTGACGTCATGTTTGTCCGCATATGACGTCTGAATTATTTCACACTAATACAAAAGAAGAAAAAAACTAAAAAAGGTAAAAACTACAAAAAAAACTAAAAAGAAAAAAAAACTAAAAAAGCTAAAAAACTAAAAAAAACTAAAAAAAGGTAAAAATCTAATAACTAAAAAAAAACTGAAAAAAATAAAAAAAAGGCAAAAACTACAAAAAAAATAAAAACTAAAAAAAAAACTAAAAAAGCTAAAAAACTAAAAAAACTAAAAAAAACTAAAAAAAACTAAAAAAAGGTAAAAAACTAAAAAAAACTAAAAACTAAAAAAGAAAAAAAACTAAAAAAAAGGAAAAAACTGAAAAATAAAAGAGAAAAAAAAACTAAAAAAACTAAAAAAATGGTAAAAACTACAAAAAAACTAAAAACTAATAAAAAAACTAAAAAATCTAAAAATCTAAATAAACTAAAAAAGAAAAAAAAGAAAAAAGGAAAAAAATAAAGGAGAAAAACAAAACTAAAAAACGAATGTATATACAGACCGGGACACCGGGATACAAATGACGACCGGGACACAGGGAATATAAATGACGACCGGGACACAGGGACATAACTACAAAGGGGACGCCGGGGTGCACAGGGGGATATATAAATGACGATGGCGACTCAGGGAATGGTCGATTAGCAATCACCATCAACAAAGCTCAAGGGCAATCATTAGAATCATGAGGTATAGATCTGAATACAGATTGTTTTCCCATGGACCATTATATGTTGCATGTTCAAGAGTCGGTAAACCTGACAATCTATTTATATGCAAAGACAATGGGACAGCAAAGAATGTTGTATATTCGCAAGTTTTACGTAGTTAAAACCATATATATATATATATATATATATATATATATATATATATATATATATATATATATATATATATATATATATATATATATATATATATATATATATATATATATATATATATATATATATATATATATATATATATATATATATATATATATATATATATATATATATCTATCTATCTATATTCACAGGTGGGACATAGGGACACAACTACAATGGCGCGTAACTATTATGGCGCGTAACGACTTACGCGCGCGGGGGGGCTTGGGGGGGGCGCGAAGCGCCCCCACTAACTAGGTGTTGGGGTGGCGCGAAGCGCCACCCCAACAGCTAGTATATATATATATATATATATATATATATATATATATATATATATATATATATATATATATATATATATATATATATATATATATATATATATACTAGCTGTTGGGGTGGCGCTTCGCGCCACCCCAACACCTAGTTGGTGGGGGCGCTTCGCGCCCCCCCCAAGCCCCCCCGCGCGCGTAAGTCGTTACGCGCCATAATAGTTACGCGCCATTGTAGTTGTGTCCCTATGTCCCACCTGTGAATATAGATAGATATATATATATATGGTTTTAACTACGTAAAACTTGCGAATATACAACATTCTTTGCTGTCCCATTGTCTTTGCATATAAATAGATTGTCAGGTTTACCGACTCTTGAACATGCAACATATAATGGTCCACGGGAAAACAATCTGTATTCAGATCTATACCTTATGATTCTAATGATTGCCCTTGAGCTTTGTTGATGGTGATTGCTAATCGACCATTCCCTGTCCCGGTGTCCCGGTCGTCATTTACATCCCCCTGTTTCCTCCGGTGTCCCCGTTGTAGTTGTGTCCCTGTGTCCCGGTCGTCATTTATATTCCCTGTGTCCCGGTCGTCATTTGTATCCCGGTGTCCCGGTCTGTATATACATTCGTTTTTTAGTTTTGTTTTTCTCCTTTATTTTTTTCCTTTTTTTTTTTCTTTTTTAGCTTATTTAGATTTTTAGATTTTTTAGTTTTTTTATTAGTTTTTAGTTTTTTTTTCTTTTTAGTTTTTTTGTCCCGGTCGTCATTTATATCCCCCTGTTTCCCCCGGTGTCCCCGTTGTAGTTGTGTCCCTGTGTCCCGGTCGTCATTTATATTCCCTGTGTCCCGGTCGTCATTTATATTCCCTGTGTCCCGGTCGTCATTTGTATCCCGGTGTACCGGTCTGTATATACATTCGTTTTTTAGTTTTGTTTTTCTCCTTTATTTTTTTCCTTTTTTTTCTTTTTTAGTTTATTTAGATTTTTAGATTTTTTAGTTTTTTTATTAGTTTTTAGTTTTTTTTTCTTTTTAGTTTTTTTGTAGTTTTTACCTTCTTTTTAGTTTTGTTAATTTTTTTATTACTTATGTCCTGGTCGTCATTTATACTCCCTATGTCCCGGTGCTTTGTTGATTGCTAATCGAACATTCCTTTTGTCCTGGTCGCTTTCTCTTTGAGTGTCGTCATTTATTTTTTTCTTTTTTAGTTCTTTTAGTTTTTACCTTTTTTAGTTTTTTTTAGTTTTTTAGATGAAATTTTTTTTTAGTTTTTCCCTTTTTTTCTTTTTAGTTTTTATTGGTTTTTACCTTTATGTTAGCTTATTTTTCAGTTTTTTCCTTTTTTTTAGTTTTTTTTTATTTTTTATTTTTTTTAGTTTTTTACCTTTTTTAGTTTTTTTAGTTTTTTTAGTTTTTTAGCTTTTTTACTTTTTTTATTAGTTTTTAGTTTTTTTGTAGTTTTTGCCTTTTTTTAGTTTTTTCAGTTTTTTTTTTTTTTAGTTTTTTATTGGTTTTTACCTTTATTTTAGCTTATTTTTCAGTTTTTTCCTTTTTTTTAGTTTTTTTTAGTTTTTAGTTTTTTTAGTTTTTTACCTTTTTTTAGTTTTTTTAGTTTTTTTAGTTTTTTAGCTTTTTTATTTTTTTTATTAGTTTTTAGTTTTTTTTGTAGTTTTTGCCTTTTTTTAGTTTTTTTAGTTTTTTAGCTTTTTTATTAGTTTTTAGTTTTTTTTGTAGTTTTTGCCTTTTTTTAGTTTGACAACTTATTTTTATATATATAGATAGTTTTTTTTTTACTTATGTCCTGGTCGTCATTTATACTCCCTGTGTCCCGGTGCTTTGTTGATTGCTAATCGAACATTCCTTTTGTCCTGGTCGCTTTCTCTTTGAGTGTCTTCATTTATTAGTTTTTTCCTTTTTTTCTTTTTAGTTTTTTATTGGTTTTTACCTTTATTTTAGCTTATTTTTCAGTTTTTTCCTTTTTTTTAGTTTTTTTTTTATTTTTTATTTTTTTTAGTTTTTTACCTTTTTTTAGTTTTTTTAGTTTTTTTAGTTTTTTAGCTTTTTTACTTTTTTTATTAGTTTTTAGTTTTTTTTTGTAGTTTTTGCCTTTTTTTAGTTTTTTCAGTTTTTTTTTTAGTTTTTTATTGGTTTTTACCTTTATAGTTTTTTTAGTTTTTTAGCTTTTTTATTTTTTTTATTAGTTTTTAGTTTTTTTTGTAGTTTTTGCCTTTTTTTAGTTTTTTCAGTTTTGACGTCACCTGATCCAGTTTTTTCAGGTGACGTCACCTGACACATCCATCCACACATCCATCCACACATCCACAGACAGACAACTTATTTTTATATATATAGATGTACAAGATTTATAGAAAAAAATTTAAGGATAACCACATTAGCACTAATTTTCTTGAAAATTTATGTACTCTGTTTTCTAGTCTGCCTTAGAGCTGTTGGAGGTGAAGTTGGTGCCACTTCTTCTCTTGCCCCAAAAATTGGACCTCTTGGTTTATCTCCAAAAAAGATTGGTGAAGATATTGCCAAAGCAACAGCAGATTGGAAAGGCTTGAAGATCACTGTTCAATTGACAATCCAGAATAGGCAAGCCACAGTCAGTGTTGTGCCCTCAGCCAGTTCATTGGTGATCAAGGCCCTCAAGGAACCACCCAGAGACAGAAAGAAGCAGAAAAATAGTATGACATTTCCTTGTTAATGCCCTGAAATGTATATTCTTTTTGTTTTACCCCTTCTCCCCCAATTCAAGAACGTTCTCATGTCTCCTCCTGAGATCAGATGAGATCATTAGTCACCAAACAAACTTTTTTTATGTGAAGTTTTTTGCTCAAGTTGGAATATACTTGTCCCCTGCATCAAATGTGTGCATAAGCACTACTCTCAGGGGAGGAAAAGGAGGTGCCTTTTTCTCTTGGATAGAACCAAAAAGATTTAATTTCTGGCCTTTTTTCCTCAATTAGGCCTCTCTCCTCTTATCTCCACTGTGTAGAGATTTGATATTTATCCTTGTGTTAACTCTAACAAGGATATTTTGCCCAAAATATATAAATGACAAGATTTGTTTTCTGCTGGTTGTATTTACTGGTTTACATTTATTTCATGGGAGTTGCATGTCACTGACTAAGATTTTAACAAGGGAATGCTCAGTCCAAAGTGCTACCACATAGTGTATTGTATATTCGGTGTACCAAAGTAAAAGCAATGCTTCATAGCTACAATCTAAATGTGCATTAATAAATCATCGAATAAAAGGCTACAAAAAGCTTGAAAGGCTCTACTCCCTGAAAAGTTCTGAAATTATTGGCTATACCACTTTTTGTTTTAGATTTACTGATATAAACTCAACAGATTGACTTCTTTTTATCCAAATATATGTATATATATATATATATATATATATATATATATATATATATATATATATACCGTGTTACCGTGAATTTGTTACCGTGGAAGACCGAAATTGGAGAATGTCGACACCCACCAGTGAATGTCCAAAACTCCTTTTTCTCTGCTATACCTCATTATTCTAATCTATACCTCATTATTCTAATGATGTGTCCCTGTGTCCCGGTCGTCATTTATATTCCCTGTGTCCTGGTCGTCATTTGTGTCCTGGTGTCCCAGTTTGTAATTTCTCTTTGAGTGTCCCAGTTGTCATTTATATTCCCGGTGTCCTGGTCGTCATTTGTGTCCTGGTGTCCTGGTCTGTAATTTCTATTCAAACAATCCCTGTTTCCTGGTCGTCATTTATATATCCCGCCTGTGCCCCCGGCGTCCCTGTTGTAGTTGTGTCCCTGTGTCCCGGTCGTCATTTATATTCCCTGTGTCCTGGTCGTGATTTGTGTCCGGGTGTCCCAGTCTGTAATTACTCTTTGAGGTTCCCGGTCGTCATTTATATTCCATGTGTCCTGGTCGTCATTTGTGTCCCGGTATGTAATTTCATCAGTTGACAAACATGACGTCAGTCGACAAACAACTTCATGACGCATACAGCTCAATCCTTATAATGACGTCAGTCGACACAGACATGACGTCACTCGACACACACACATACAACTTATTTTTATATATATATAGATAGACTAGCTGTTGGGGTGGCGCTTCGCGCCACCCCAACACCTAGTCTATCTCTATAAATATATAAAATAAGTTGTCGAAAAACATGACTATATATATATATACATATATATATATATATATATATATATATATATATATATATATATAAATAAATAAGTTGTCGACAAACATGACGTCAGTCGACACACAAACATGACGTCACTCGACACACACACACAGACAACTTATTTTTATATATATAGATAGACTAGGTGTTTGGGAATATACAACTTGCGAATATACAACATTCTTTGCTGTCCCATTGTCTGTGCATATAAATAGATTGTCAGGTTTACTGACTCTTGAACATGTAACATATAATGGTCCATGGGAAAACAATCCGTATTCAGATCTATACCTCACGATTCTAATGATTGCCCTTGAGCTTTGTTGATGGTGATTGCTAATCGACCATTCCCTGTGTCGCCGTCGTCATTTATATATCCCCCTGTGCCCCCCGGCGTCCCCGTTGTGGTTGTGTCCCTGTGTCCCGGTCGTCATTTATATTCCCTGCGTCCCGGTTGTCATTTGTGTCCCGGTGTCCCAGTCTGTGATTTTTCTTTGAGTGTCCCGGGCGTCATTTATGTTCCTTGTGTCCCGGTGTCCCCGTCGTCATTTGTGTCCCGGTGTCCTGGTCTGTATATACATTCGTTTTTGAATTGGTCTTTTTTTTAGTTTATAGTTTTTTACCTTTTTTTTAGTTTTTTTAGTTATACCTCATGATTCTAATGATTGCTTTTGAGCTTTGTTGATGGTGATTGCTAATCGAACATTCCCTGTGTCCCCATCGTCATTTATATATTACCCTGTGCCCCCTGGCGTCCCCGTTGTAGTTGTGTCCCTGTGTCCCGGTCGTCATTTATATTCCCGGTGTCCCGGTCGTCATTTGTATCCCGGTGTCCTGGTCTGTATATACATTAGTTTTTGAAATGGTGCTTTCTCTTTGAGTGTCCCGGTCGTCATTTATATTCCCTATGAGCCGGTATCCCGGTTGTCATTTGTGTCCCGATGTCCCGGTCTGTAATTTTGTCAGTCGAAAACATGACGTCAGTCGACACACAAACATGACGTCACTCGACAGACACACACATAGACAACTTATTTTTATATATATATATATACTAGTTGTTGGGATGGTGCTTCTAGTAGTTGTATAGTTCTACTAGTTGTTGGGATCAGTATTAAGATCTATACCACATTTTTCTAATGACTGACCTTGAGCTTTGTTAATGGCGATTGCAAATGCTAATCGAATTGGGAATTGCAATCTTTTGAATTGAAAAGGCAGATCCGTTGGAATCATGGGAATGCGAGGAATAAGAACAGCCTCACCCTCAAAAGACCCTGTCAAGATTGTGGCCTCTATTAGGTTTTCCATTGTGTTTTTTTACGGCAAGTCGCGTGCCAGTGCAAAGCTTTGGTGGGTTGATATTTCTTAAAAGTATTATTGGTACGCCTATTTTTAGTTGTAGCACGTGTGGTGGAAACCCTGAAAGATCCACGGAATTTAAAAATTCAGATGGATAATTAACCGCTTCATTTGGTTCCAAAACTGTGTCGACTGACTTGTAAAGGACTGCCTGGTCTCGAATCTTGGTCAAAACAATATTGTTGATTTCGTGGACGTCTATATTTTTGGTTGCAAGAATCGCTCTTTCACTTAGCCATTTATTATTTTTATAATTGTTTAGAATATTCGGAAATAATTTTTCAATCAATTCATTTTTGGACGTCACTAAATTACAGAAATAAGCAGGTAGTTGTATACGTCCTGTAATTGAGTCTACTGGGAGCTTTCCGTTTCCAATTGCCAGCAATTGATCTGAAAATGTTTGACCAGAGTCATCGTTTTGCAATCGGACACGCATATTTGTAGTTAATTTTAATGTTTTTACGTGTGCCCATAAATTAAAATTTTTCAGGCAAGCATTCATTTCGTCTGCAGGAGTTGATCTAGGTATTATAGGTAATGTTTGCCTGAAATCTCCCGCAAGCAATATTAATGTGCTGCCAAAGGGTTTCGACTTCCCTCGCAAATCTTTCAAGCATTGATCCAGAGCCTCGAGCGATTTTTGTGTGCCATTGTGCACTCATCCCAAATAATAAGTTTGCATTGCTTCAATACTTTACCCATCCCAGATGATCTGGAAATATTGCACGTGGGAGTTTCTGTAGAATGCAAATTCAGAGGCAATTTCAAAGCGGAATGAGCAGTTCTTCCACCAGGCAGCAATGTTGCGGCTATTTCGGACGACGCAATTGCCAACGCTATATCATTTTTTGATCGAATTGATGCCAGAATCAGTTTTATCACAAACGTTTTACCAGTACCTCCTGGCGCATCCAAAAAGAAAATTTCTCCAACGTTGTTATCGACACAATGCATTGTCGTATCATAAATGTCTTTTTGTTCCGACGTTAACTTGGAAATGTTATTTTGTAAATACGACAATAGATCACTCGTACTGTAACTTTGTTCACGATCCAATTCTACACATGTCGAACCAGCAGCGATACGGTTAGGTGAAGGCATTCCCAAATCCTGAAGAGGTTTGTTTGCCATGCGTACGCACAAATCTTCTATAATAACTAAAGTGTAGTTATAAATTTCTGATGTAAAATCAAAAGTCATATATGACGTCTCTAACTGTTTTCGATGGAGTATATGCTGGTTTCAAGTTGCTCTGGTAGTTCCTCGGCACGCCTTCTTTTTTCACTTTCTCTTTTAGCAGCAAGTCTGGTTTCGCGTTGCTCTGGTAGTTCCTCGGCATGCTTTCTGTTCTTTCTTTCTCTATCAGCCTCAAGCCTGTTTCCTTGCTGTTCTTTTGATTCCTCGGCACGCTTTCTTTTCTTACTTTCTCTATCAGCCTCAAGCCTGTTTCCTTGCTGTTCTTTCGATTCCTCGGCACGCTTTCTTTTCTTACTTTCTCTATCAGCAGCAAGTTTTTTTTGGCATAGACTCTTTAAGCATCTTCCTCGGCTGTTGCCATTGTAAGTTCACCAGTCATTTTACAGTTAAACATTGATAGATTTCTAAGTGAACGCATGTCTTAAATATCTTTAATGAAGTCACCGTCATAACAAAAATGACGACAACTAACTTCATGACGTCAGTCAACACACAAATATGACGTCACCCGACAGACAGACCCACACATCTACAGACAACTTATTTTTATATATATACTAGCTGTTGGGGTGGCGCTTCGCGCCACCCCAACACCTAGTTGGTGGGGGCGCTTCGCGCCCCCCCCCTCCCAAGCCCCCCCGCGCGCGTAAGTCGTTACGCGCCATGTTAGTTACGCGCCATTGTAGTTGTGTCCCTATGTCCCACCTGTGAATATAGATAGATATATATATATATATATATATGTTTTTAACTCCGTAAAACTTGCGAATATACAACATTCTTTGCTGTCCCATTGTCTGTGCATATAAATAGATTGTCAGGTTTACCGACTCTTGAACATGCAACATATAATGGTCCATGGGAAAACAATCCGTATTCAGATCTATACCTCATGATTCTAATGATTGCCCTTGAGCTTTGTTGATGATGATTGCTAATCGACGATTCCCTGTGTCGCCGTCGTCATTTATATATCCCCGTGTGACGACCCCGGTGTCCCGGTCGTCATTTATATTCCATGTGTTCCGGTCGTCATTTATGTCCCGGTGTCCCAGTCTGTGAATTCTCTTTGAGGGTCCCGGGCGTCATTGATATTCCTTGTGTCCCGGTGTCCCGGTCGTCATTCGTGTCCCGGTGTCCCAGTCTGTATATACATTCGTTTTTGAATTGGTCTTTTTTTTAGGTTTTAGTTTTCTGCCTTTTTTTTAGTTTTTTTTTAGTTATACCTCATGATTCTAATGATTGCCCTTGAGCTTTGTTGATGGTGATTGCTAATCGAACATTCTCTGTGTCCCCATCGTCATTTA